>NC_056745.1:1049525451-1049675451 GCF_019279795.1 Protopterus annectens | reverse complement strand
ACCAGGTCCATGTCTGACCAGAATAAGGTTTCTTCACAATTGGCCACCCTTCAGTCTATGTCTAATGTATCCATGAGTTTGATTTCACCACGCTGCAGAGGGTACCACAAGGTGGCGGTTTGAGCATGAGATTAAGAGACATGCCTGGACGCACTTGTTTGATTTTTGTGCAGCCCTTCAAATAATTCATCAGTGCTCCTTTTACTGGATCTTTTGTGTTCAGCCCAAAGGTAAAAGAAACACTCATCAAAAGTGAGCAGATCGTTTTCTCTACTCCTTATAGACCCTTTTCACAGAATCAGTGAGGAGGTAGGAAATGTATTTTTTAAGTCCCAAGGTCCTTTCCAAGACTCACAAGGAGATGGTTCTCCCAGAGGCAGGGAGAGGGGTGAACTCTTAACAGAAAACATCATCCTTGTGGTAGAGGATGCCCACAAAACATGGGTTCTGATGTCCTTTTCATTCTTCCTCAACATATGGGTTATGGGTCTGACATCAGATCCAGTGCTGGCCATTTTATTCAGTGGTTCGAGCATGTGTGACTGTTTTTTGTGTAGAAAATCGTATTAAAAAAAAAATATATATATATATATATATATATATATATATATATATACATATATATATATATATATATATATATATATATATATACACACACACACACCCATATATAGAGAGAGAGACGCACACACACACACACACACACACACACACACACACACATATATATATATATATATATATATATATATATATATATATATATATATGTATAAAATTAACTGCACTCAAAAAAAATTGAACAAAGAGAAGAAATTTTAACTAAGAAATGAACTTCGGGACAATAAAAGCATTCAAAAAATAGTAAATCACACCAACAATTCTTGTAGAACTTTAGCACTTTCGTCTTATTTATTATCAAGACTTCTTCAGAAAGACATGTTTCATAAGTATGAACAACCATTTCCACTTCCTTTAAAAACATTAGATGTTATGTGATCTTATCTCGCCTACATTCTGTACTGATGGGCTCGGAGCCGATCCCTCGGCTCCGACTCGGCACGCTATGCTATAGAGCGAGGCCTCTTATTGGCTGAGCTATTTCTTATCCCAGGATGCACCACCACTAATCCCCCAGATCTCGTTTGCCGCTTACAAGCTAAGACGTGGTCTCAACTTGGCTGGGCTAAGTACTAATTTAATTTAGGCTTTTCCTGTCAGAAATTTGCTTGTTTTGAACCCAAAAGCTGTTTTAACAGCTATTGTTGTGATACGAGTGTGTATTGAACAGTTTTGTTGAGGAATTTGTGTTTTTTGTCAAGGGAAGGTTTCCCGTTTTAGTTAGAGGGGCCTTCCCCTGTTGCTATTTGCCTTTCTAGCTTTTTATTTGCAAGTCAAGTACCCGTTAAAGTTAGAGGGTCTTGACCCTCTCTTTCTGTGTTGTTTTTTTCGTACAACTGTATTGTTGTTTAAAAAAAAAAAAAAAACTTTATATTTTTTGTTCTTCAACTGCTAGTTTTGGTGTGTTTTCTCTTTAGACAGGTGTGTTATCTCTAAATTAGACATGTCCAAAGAGCATAGACCCTCCGGGTTTAAAAAGTGCACGAGGTGTGGTTATAAGATGTCCATAACGGACGACCACTCCTCGTGCGTTTATTGTTTAGGCGCCAAGCACCTACAAGAATCATGTAGCGTGTGTCACGCCTTCTCATCAAGGGTCCTCCAGGAGAGGAAAAACAAATTAATCCTTAAGGGGTTAATTAAGCCATCCTTCGAGGAGGCTTTATCTTCTTCTCCCTCTCCTTCAAAAAAGAAAAAAGCGTCGGCGCCGACCAGTCAGTCGGAACCGACTGCCAAAAAATCTAGGCAGACTTCTCCATCGGCTCCACGGACTTCGGAGCCGAGGGCGGAACGGTCTGCCTCGATGCCTCCAGTCTCGACCCCTCTGGTTTCGGAGCCGAGGACTGGGGCATCGAGAGGCGGGTCACCTTCATCGGCTCCACTGATATTGGAGCCGATGAGGGTTGCTGGCTCAGACTCTTCCCCCTCGGAGCCGAAGTCCTCATTGGCACCGAAGGAAATTGCCTTGAGTTCTCCCTCGGAGCCGATAGTTATAGAATCCATTCGGAGCCGGTCCCCTAGTCCTATGGAGCCGATGGAGAAATCGGTTCGGACCCGATCGGTATCGTCCAGATCCTCCAAGATGTCTGATTCGGACATCGACAGGGTGCTCCTAAGACTCTTCCAGTCTCCGGTGTTCCAAAAGTTAGTTTCGGTTCCAGCCCATTCAGCTTCAGAGCCGATGGTCCACCTTGCTACTATAATTCCTCCTCCAACAGCCTCGGCACCGTTGGAGCCGGTGCTGGTGGAACCGGTGGAGGTTTTAGGGTCGGGCCCGACCCTTACTCCAACTCCGGCTCTTGAGTCGGAGTTCGGTACGCGGACTTCTTCCGTCGGCCCCGGGGGGGATGCTTCGGGATTGATGTTTTCGGTCCCAAGTCTTCCTCTCGGTGCGTCTGCTGCGGGAGTGCCGTCTACCGTCGTGGCCACGGAGGTGGGACCCTCCCAGGATTCAGGTGGTCCCGCCTTCAGGGCTATGAGGAGTGCATTAGCCAAATCATCTTTGGCTACCTCCACGGTCTCCCCAGCTCCTTCCCTGCATACCGAGACTGGGTCTTTGGCAGTCCCCCTGTCCTTAGACAGCGGAGCCCCGGGGCCTAAGGTTACCCCCACTGGGGTTTCCCCCCCTCCTGTAGGTCCTTCTGAAGCTTCTTCGGAAGAACCTCCAAGGAAAAGATCATGCAAGAGGAAGCACGTTGACTCCCCTGATGAGTCTCTTACATCTGACACTGATCTCGATGATGCAGAGGGGTCCCCTAAGTCGTCCTCGGATGATGTCTCCTTTGCAGACATCCTGGAAGCCCTTAAGCAACGAGGCGGCTGGCAGTCCAAACCCCCTTCTGCTGATGAGTCGGTGTTCCTTAAGGCCTTCGGGGCTCAGCCCTCCGCCTCCTGGGTGTCTCTGCCCTTCGACGACCTCTTGGATTTGATCTGTCGAAGGGCGTGGGAACACCCAGACTCTGTGGAACCGGTGCCTGCTCGTCCTAATAAGTTCCTCTCGGCACCCCCTGAAAAAGAGTTTCTAACTAAAGGTGTGGCTGTAGATGCTTTGGTGGTGGCATCTGCTACCCAGCAGGATGTAGCAGAGGCTTTGACGTCCGTCCATCCTCCTAATAAGGAGTCTAGGAGCATGGATCGGTACGGAAAGTGCACCCTAAGTTCAGCGGCCTTTGCATTAAGGTCCTTGAACTACCTTACGCACTTTACCAGATTTCAGAGGGATCTGATTAAAGAACTTTCCGATACCCTCTTGGGTAACCTGCCTGAGGACCTGGCCCAGACGGTTGGCTCTCAGCTGGCTACATTGTCGTCCATTTCAAACTCGTCCATGAGGCT
Source organism: Protopterus annectens (assembly GCF_019279795.1). Classification (NCBI taxonomy): domain Eukaryota; kingdom Metazoa; phylum Chordata; order Ceratodontiformes; family Protopteridae; genus Protopterus; species Protopterus annectens. The sequence continues at coordinate 1,049,671,992 of NC_056745.1, read as the reverse complement.
CATTTCTTATGCGGCCGAAGGGGCGAGTAGAGTGGCGGGTACAGGCATTGCTCTACGGAGACAAGCCTGGCTCCGCCTGTGTCATTTTGCGGAGGCCTTTAAGTCTTCCTTCGCCGATGCCCCCTTTGATGGGTCCTCCCTGTTTGGACCCAAGGTTAAGGACACACTCACCCGCTGCGAACAGGAGGGTAAGACTCTGACTGCCGTAGGGGCACGATTTTCCACTCCCTTTCGGCCTTATCCCAAGGCTAAAAGAGGAGGGAAAATGTGGTTCCGTAGATCTCAGAAGCCTTACCCCTCTCAGCAGGATGATCCCCCTTCCAGAGGCAGGGGAGGGGGAAATTCTTCTGGAAGACACCGTCCCAGAGGCCCTCGCAACACTGGAGACCGCGAGTCCTTTCGTGGCTCTTCAGCCTTTCACAGTCCCTGAGGGATTGCCCAACTGTGCAGCTCCGGAGCCAGTCGGGGGTCGTTTTTCGAAGCACCTAAAAGCATGGGAAGGTATCACTCAGGACCGATGGGTGCTTCGAATTATCGCCGGAGGTTACACCATCCCTTTCTCTCACTCTCCACCTCAGTCCAAAAAAATCCCGGACCCGCCACCCAGTCAGCGGGAAACGGCAGCCTCAGAAGTTTCAAAGCTGCTGCAAAAAGGAGTCATCCAACCAGTCCCCGCAGACCAGATCGGATTAGGGACTTACTGAAGATTCTTTTTGGTGCCAAAAAAGACCGGGGACCTGAGACCCATTTTGGACCTCAGCATCCTAAACCGTTCAGTCAGAAAGTCCAAGTTCCGAATGGTCACCCTACAAACCATTCTCCCATTGTTGGAGAAAGGTGTTTGGATGTGCTCCATAGATCTCAAGGACGCTTATTACCATATCTTGGTACATCAAGCGTCCAGGAGACATCTGCGCTTCAGCCTAGGAGGCAGTCATTTTCAGTTCCGCGTGCTGCCCTTTGGTCTCACCACAGCCCCCAGGGTGTTCACCAAGTGTTTGGCAGTTGTGACTGCTCACCTGAGAAGTCTAGGATTCCAGGTGTTTCCGTATCTGGACGACTGGCTCCTAACTGCCACCTCCAAGCATCTACTATTGCGGAGCCTACAAGCCACTATATCACTGGGCAGTTCCCTTGGAATCACCTTCAATTGGCCAAAGTCTGTGTTGCTGCCATCTCAACGCATAAGATTCATAGGGGTAGAGATAGACTCAAACCGAATGCGGGTCTATCTACCTACAGACAGAATACAAACCATACAGACTCAAGTTCGAGCCTTACTTCCCAGGTCCAAAGCCCCAGCCAGAATGGTCCTGCAGCTATTGGGATCCATGTCCTCCACGGTTCTTCTAGTCCCCTTGGCAAGGTTGCACATGAGAATTCTCCAGTGGCTTCTTTCAGCTCAGTGGTCCTTTCAGGAACTCCCTCTCAATCACCTCATATGGATCACGGAAACCTGCAAACGTGGACCTTCGTTGGTGGCTAGTACCCTCCAATTTGGATCAGGGACGACCCTTTGTTCCACCTCCTCCTGCGGCCACTTTGACCACGGACGCCTCCCAGATGGGGTGGGGGGGGGCATTCCCTGGGCAGGTCAGTCCAAGGCAAATGGCACCCAGAAGAGACTCTACTTCATATCAACATCCTAGAAATGAGGGCGGTGCTCCTGTCCCTTCAAGCCCTCCACGATTGCCTCCCTCAGGGCGTAATTGCCGTTCACTCAGACAACATGTCAGTTGTCTGGTACCTGAACAAACAGGGAGGGACCAGATCCTATCCTCTTTGCAGAGAGGCCATGAGAGTCTGGGAATGGGCAATCTCCACCAAACGCTTTCTAGTGGCTACTCATATCCCGGGCAAGTCCAATGTGATAGCCGACAGACTGAGCAGAACCATCCTCTCTCCTCACGAATGGTCTCTGAACATGACAGTTGCAAATCAGATTTTCAGCAAATGGGGAGTTCCGTGTTGCGACCTCTTTGCGACTCCACTGAATGCGAAGTGCAAAAAATTCTTCTCCCTAACCCCGGCTCCGGGGAAGAGCCCCATGGACGCACTAGCCCGTCCTTGGCCCACCGGCTTGCTTTATGCCTTCCCCCCAGTTCCTCTCCTTCCCAGGCTGATCCAAAAGGCATCTCTCTTGGGGAGCAAAATGATCTTAGTTGCTCCTTACTGGCCTCATCAAGTATGGTTTCCCTATCTTCGGAAATATGCTCTGGAAGGTCCATGGTTCCTGGATCAGATCCCAGACCTTTTGGTTCATCAGTCGGGACTATTCCACCAGTCCCTAGACACCTTAAAATTGACGGCTTGGCTCCTCCTCTTCCGACTATAGTCAGGAGTCATACATTGGATCCAGAAGTTGTACACATCTTATCTTCGGCCCACAAGTCTGCTACAAAGAAAGTGTATTCTAGCAAATGGAAAAGATTTGCTATTTGGGCTCAACTCCGGGGCCTGGATCCCATCACTACTCCCTTATCAGAAGTACTAAAATTTTTAACTTCTCTTTTCAATCAAGGCTCTTCAGTCTCTACCATCAAGGTTCAATTGGCAGCGATTTCCAATTTTCACGAATCTATAAACCCACCTTTAATGAGCAACAGATTGTGTAAGACCTTCTTGAAAGGTGCTGCGCTTTTAAAGACCTCCGATTTCTCATCCTGCTCCTCCATGGGATCTCGATGTGGTATTACGTGCCTTAACTTCCTCCCCCTTCGAACCGGCAGCGACATGTGATCTAAAATTTCTATCGTGGAAGACTGCTTTTTTGGTGGCGATTACTTCTGCCAGAAGAGTTTCAGAGCTTCAAGCTTTGTCTACTTGGTTTTTCACAAAGACAGAGTATCTCTCAGGCCAAATCCTTCCTTTGTTCCTAAAGTTTGTTCCAGTTTCTGCCTACAACAATCATTAGAACTTCCAGTCTTTTTTCCGAAATATTCTAACAAAGCGGAATTCATATTCCACACATTAGATGTCCACAGGCAGTTGCGTTTTTATTTAGACAGGACCAAACAAACAAGGAAAACAGATCAGTTGTTTGTATCCTTTGCAGACAATAAATTGGACAAAGCTGTAACAAAGGTCACTATTGCCAAATGGATCAGGGACTGTATTACTCAAGCTTATTATTCTAACAAAGAGCTTACCATCTCTGTCAAAGCTCATTCTACAAGGGCTATGGCTACTTCGATAGCATTTCACTCTAAGCTTGCCATTAGCGACATTTGTGCTGCGGCTACATGGTCTTCCCCGCACACTTTTATTTTCCACTACAAATTGGATGTGGCATCGAGAGGACGAGCTTCATTTGGTTCCACAGTGCTCAGGAGTGTTTTCCAATGAGCCACCCAGGATTTAGGTGCTAGGGACGCTGTCCCATCAGTACAGAATGTAGGCGAGATAGGATCACATAACATCTTTTAGTTATATACTTACCATAACTTTAGATGTTTGGGATCCATCTCGCCTACATTCCCAATAACCCACCCTCCTTCCCCCTTCCTTGGAGATCAGAGGATATCAGAAGGTCCGAATCCTGTTGTTTCATCTTGAAACATCTAACAATGTTATATAAACAAGTTGTGCATGTGTGCATGAGTGCGGACAAACAAGATCTGGGGGATTAGTGGTGGTGCATCCTGGGATAAGAAATAGCTCAGCCAATAAGAGGCCTCGCTCTATAGCATAGCGTGCCGAGTCGGAGCCGAGGGATCGGCTCTGAGCCCATCAGTACAGAATGTAGGCGAGATGGATCCCAAACATCTAAAGTTATGGTAAGTACATAACTAAAAGTTCTAGCAGGCCATTTAAATTAACAACAGTTCCTTTCCAATAGTAAAGTGTGAACAAGCAGGGTGCTGTGTGCATTTTCATTAACATTACAATCGCAGTTACATAAGGTAAATTGGTCAGACAGTAATAGCCTTGTGGTGCTGTGTGCAAAAAGGGATTGTGTGCAAAAGCAAAAAAAAAAATTAAAAATATGGGGGAACCGGGAAGGATAAGAGTCATGCTGTGATGATTCTAATATAAACACGTAACTTATGAGTCTTTGCCTCCAAAGGTAAGTAAAGAAGGGAATGGAGGAAAGTGGAGGAGTCAGGCAGAGAGTCCTACTATGCTTTGGTAACAGTGTGTGTGTAGAGAAATGTGTGGGTATGCCACCTGATGGGGGAATGGGAGGAATGTGGTGTGGACTTGAGGGGGCGCTGTTAGGGGGCCACCCATGACAAGGAGTGTGGAGCATATGAATAAAAGAGTGTCCCAGAAGACTGTCAGTGCGGATGGTACCACCCGTGGGTTGGTTCGGATGGTATCACCCCTTGAATGGATGCGTGAAAAGTGAGACCGGGGGGGTAGTTGGTGGGGTCAGCGGGGGATAGCCTGGTGACTGGGGAACATGTGTGTAGGGGGTATGGGGGAGTCAAAAGTCAGAGAGAGAGAGAGAGAGGAAACACATTATATTCACTTGCACAGTTGTAAATCCATAAACACATTAAATCCACTTGCACAGTTCTTCAAACCCTCTTGCACAATTCTTCAAACCCTATCACATTTCAATCTCTATACCATTTAAGTACACATTTAATGTTCAGTGTCTCGTTGAGACCTGGATAGACATCAGCTCTCAGTTCTATCTGCCATTTTAATTCCTGGACTTGCAGGAATGTGTCCATGTCCCCTACAAATTCTGTTATTTTTTCCAGTGCTGTGAATTTGAATCGGATCCACAAAAATCCGAAATTCTGAAGCCCACAGGAAGTGTGTTTACTGTTTAGGGACAGCAGACCTTGATACAAATTGTATTATCTGTGCTGCTTTTAATTCAAGGGTTATAAAGTTAGTCCTCAAGGGATTATTGCCTTCTTCTTCCTCCAGGGGTCATCCCCCCAGCAAACATTCTAAGGCTTCACTGGAGCAGAGAAAAAGGTCCCCTCCTAGATCTCCGAAGACTCCTTCAACTTCTACGACTTCAGAGCCTCCTCAAGAAATTCAAACATCTTCAGATCCTACTTCCTTGGATCTGACGAGAAAAACTTTGAATCTCAAGCCCTCAGATCCAGTAGTTATTTCAGGCAAATCTCCTACACGGCCATCGGATTCAAAACCCTCAGATCTGACTTCTGGTTTATCTAAGACTTCTAGAACTCATTCACCTGAGTTTTATTGAGCAGGTTTCTCCTCAGCTTCACTCCCCCCTTATGCAAACGACTCCAAGGAAACATTCTAGGCCGCAGTCCACTGCCCTGTATGTCAGGTCCTCCAGGAGTCTCTCTGAGGCTGAAGTAGATAGGATGATGAGCAAGTTCCTCAGAGCTCACATTCAGATTGCAGTTATACCGCTTCAGTTTTCCATCTGATCCTTGAGCCTCCCTTCTCATATAGTTCTATCTCCTTCTCAGATCCATCCTTTATTTCAAAGTTCTCAGATCCAAAAATCCCAAGAGAATCAGTGTCAGAGCTGAAGAGTGTTGTGTCTTCACCAACAGATGTTCTTCATCTCACATTGCTGCAGTCCTTACACTTGGGTAGTCCGCTGTCCTCGGTCGGCCCGAATATCAAAGTATAAGGCTGACGTCGGTCAAGGCGCATTTGACTGACATCAGGACGTCAGGGTACAAATGCGCATGACCGACGTCATATCCTCAGTCTTTTTTGCCGCATGGTCCGATGCAGAAGCAGCATTGCAAGTGCCGGTTGGCGTTCTGAGATTTTTCAAGTTTGAAGTTTCAGACCGAGTTCAAAGTTGGCTAAGTACCCCGTTGGGGAATATTTTAGTTTTTTCTTGCCTCAGTGATTTACCGGATGTCAGAAAAAGTCAATAATTGTATTTCTTGTGGGAAACAGATACCGCATAGAGATTATCATACCTTGTGTATTCCTTGCTTAGGGCCTGAGCACGACGTTGTTGGCTGTTGCTCTTGTGCTAGATTTAATAAACGCCCTATAAAGAGAAGGTTGGATTGTGCAAGGTTAGTCTTTGGGAAGCGGTGTAATTATAAAATGCCGTCGGATGCTCCGACGCCCGCTTCTTCGAAGAAGCGCAAGGACAAGGCAGTTAAGCCTAGGCTAGAAGAACCATCTGTACCGGACGCCGGTTCTTTGGAGGTGTCGGTGGAGCCGGTGGCTCCCGGAGGTTTCTTTGTGTTCGCAGGGTGAGACCTTATTATTGCAGGATGTGGCCTCTCAGGAGGCAAGTCAGGCTGAGGGGGCTTCTCAGGTTACTATACTCCCCTCCCTTCCTAGGGTGGCTAGGCCCTCTCCTTCTGTTTCAAAGGCTTCTCCCAGGGGCAGGCCAGGTTTGGCTTCAGTTGGTGTTACCCCTAGCTCTTCAGGTACTGTGCCCAAGAAGCATATGCTTAAAATGGCAGAAGATTTGATTACTTTAATTAGGGGTTCTATGCCACCTCCTGATAAGAGACCTAGGTTGGAGCCTGAGCTGGGGGTTTTGAGCAGGCTTGGATGTTTCAGAGTCTTGGCTGAAGACTTGCAGGAGTACTCTCCTTATTCTGATTCTGATGTGGATGATTCTACTCCTTCTGCTTCTCCTCCTGAGGATTTTTCTTTTTCAGAAACTCTTCATTCCATGAGGGAGCATTTTAAGTGGGAAGGTCAGGACTTCTCTGATTCCAGGAAAAGGCTTAGGGAATTTTTGTTTTACCCCAGCATAGGCCTTTGGCTATACCTCCTGTTTTGGATGTAGTAGAAGATGTTTTGCAGAGGCTTCTCTTAATCCTGATTCTTTGCCTCCTGCTCCTGTTAAGCCGGATAGGTATTACAGGGTGCCTGAAGCTCATAAGTATCTTTTTAAGAGTCCTAGGGCTGACCCAGAAACTGTTAGTCAGGGGCCTAAAGGTGTTAAGGCTTCTGTTGTTAAAAATCCGGTTCCTGCAGACAAGGAGGCTAGGGCCTTGGATAGATGGGGAAAGAAAGTTTATACTTCTTCCACTCTTGCTATGAGGGCTTTGAATTGCCAGTTTCACATGTTGAAATACCAGAACTATCTCCTTTCACAATTAAAGTCTAAGGTTGATGCTCTGGCAGTAGGTATTGATTGTAAAGAGTTGCAGGATTTAGTGCATGTTTCTGAACAGGTGGGTAAGCATTCTTTGCAATGTGGTTTTGATGCTGTACAGGCCTCGTCTAGGGTGGCTGCCACTGGGTCAGTTCTTTGCAGGCACGCCTGGCTAAGGGATCAAAATTTGTCTGAACATGTTAAAACAAGGATTTTAGATGCTCCTTTACAATCTGATGTGTTGTTTGGTCCTCCTGTTGAGGCAGTTTTAAAGAAAATGGAAGACAAGGCTAAGTCTATGCAGACTGTTAAAGATTTTTTGCAGGTCCAGCCTCCAAAGTTTAGTAGAAATTGGCCTACTAAGGGGTGGACGTATCCTTCTTATGATTCCCAGTCTAGGGGCAGATCTAGACGTGGTAGGGGCAGAGCTCAGGGTTCTTTCAGGCCTAGAACAGGGAGTTCTCCTGCACAGTCTTGGTGAGGGCAGGGGTCAGTCCTTTCGTAAACAGACCCAATGACCTACCTTTTCAGCTGCCAGAGCCTTCTCGTCTGGCAGCACCTTTGGGAGGAAGGTTGGCACTTTTCAAAGAAAATTGGAGTTTAATTACCCAAGACAGATGGGTATTGGATATCATACACCACGGTTACAGGTTTTATTTCCATACCTTGCCTCCTTTCAAAGGCATGCCAGACATTCCTCCTCAACAAAGAATAGAGGCTCACAAGCAAGTTTCTCTGTTACTCCAAATAGGGGCCATACAGCCGGTCCCTATGCCAGAAGTGGGCCTAGGATTTTACTCGCCTGTTCCTAGTACCAAAGGAAGGGAACACGTGGAGACCAATTTTGGATTTATCTACCCTCAACACTTATCTGGACATTCCCAAGTTCAAAATGTTGACGTTACAGCAGCTTTTACCTCTGCTGGGCAAAGGTCATTGGATGGTAACTTTGGATCTCAAGGAGGCTTACCTTCATGTTCCTATCAGACTAAGTTGCAGGAAGTATCTGCGTTTTCGAGCTGGGACTTCTCACTATCAGTTCTCTGCATTGCCCTTTGGCTTATCTACTGCGCCCAGAGTATTCACGAAAGTTCTGGCTCCAGTGATAGCTTTCTTCAGGTTAAAAGGAATACAGATCTATCCTTATTTGGACGACTGCCTGATTTTGGCCCAAGGAAGGGAAGAGCTTCTTCATCATTTGGAATATGTGATAGCAGTGCTAAGATGCCTGGGGTATTCTGTGAACGAAATAAAGTCCAGTCTAGTACCCTCTCAGGACATGTGCTTTCTGGGTGTGAGACTGAATACAGCATCCCAGATGGCCTTTCTAACCCCGGACAAACAAAAGAGTCTATCCCTTTACTTCCGTCAACTATCTCATCAGTCCGTGCTGACTGCAAGGACAGTCCTTCAAGCATTAGGGTTCATGGCATCTTGTATTCTGGTGCTTCCCAATGCCAAACTGCATATGAGGAAGCTACAATGGTATCTCAAAATGTATGGACACAGCACTGCCAGGATCTGGACACTGTCATTCAAATAATACCTTGCATCCAAAAGGAATTTTTATGGTGGGCTCAGGAATGTCACCTAAACAAGGGACTCTCTGTGACCCGGCCAGAGGCGAGTCAGATTTTAACGACAGATGCCTCAGACAAAGCTTGGGAGCTCATCTACATGGAAAGTGGATACAAAACAAGTGGCCTGCCAGACTACAACATCTACATGTCAACATGAAGGAGATGTTAGCAGTCCAGTTTGCATTAATAGCTTTCAAGGAATTACTTCTTCCAGGGCAGGTGTTGATTCTAACAGACAACACAACTGTCATGTGGTACATCAACAAGCAAGGGGGAACGCATTCTTATCCTCTATGCAGGCAAGCAATGTTTTTATGGGAGACTGCTCTCAGTTTACAGCTCAATCTTCAGGCAAGGTTTCTGCCAGGAGCACAGAACTCCTTAGCAGATGTGTTGAGCAGACGAATTATGGATCCCCACGAGTGGAAATTGGATCCTCAAGTATTTCAGAAATTGACAGTGTCATGGGGAACTCCAGACATAGATCTGTTCGCTTCTCCACTAAACCATCAGCTGCCAAAGTTTTGCACAAAAGGTTTCATCCCACAGCTTGGAAAGTGGATGCTCTTTCTTTCAATTGGAGCAATCTTCATGTGTATGCCTTTCCTCCTCTGCCTCTCCTCCCAAAGGTGCTTCTAAAGGTCAGACAGGACAAGCCAAGGATGATTTTAATAGCTCCAGATTGGCCTCGACAGCACTGGTACCCATTACTGAGAAGTCTGGTACGGAAGCCTCCATGGCCTTTGCCTTCAATTCCACACCTGTTGTCACAGGAGGACAGCCATTTGCTGAATGTCAAACTTCACTCTCTGCACCTGACAGCCTGGCATATTCTGTTTTGAACCATAGAGGGTCTCAACTTCCACAACAAGTTTTGAATGTGATTTTGGAAGCTAGACGGCCTAGTACAAGGAAAGTGTACGCAGATAAATGGAAGAGATTTTTATTTTGGAGTGCAGCAAAAGATTTTGATGTTTCTGAGCCTAATATGAGTGTGGCTCTTCAATATCTTACTGAGTTACTGGACAAGGGTTTGTCTTTCTCTTCTATTAAGGTTCATGCTGCAGCAATTTCGGCTCACTATGATTGTGTCCCACCTTTGTTTTCTCATCCTTTATTCAAGCAATTTCTTAGAGGGGCAAAGAATATAAGACCCCCACGAAGAGCTCCTACTCCTGCTTGGGATCTCAATTTTGTGTTGGAGAAACTCACTCTACAACCTTTTGAGCCTGCAGCTACTTCTGAGTTGAAATATTTATCATGGAAGACTGCTTTTTTGTTGGCAATTACCTCTGCAAGAAGGGTTTCTGAATTGCAGGCCCTTATGGCAGTTGAGCCTTTCTTGATTTTCCATAAGGATAGGGTATCATTACGTACTAATCCTTCCTTTATGCCTAAGGTGGTTTCTAGTGTGGCTTTAAACCAAACTATTCATTTACCTACCTTTTATGCAAATCCCCAAAATAAAGGGGAAAAGATTTTGCACACTTTAGATGTACACAGGCAGTTGCGTTATTATTTGGACAGAACTAAAGGGTTCAGGCAGTCTCAGCAGTTATTTGTTTCTTTTGCTTTGAGTTCTCAGGGCAAGCCTGTGTCTAAACAAACTATTTCTAAGTGGATTGGGTTTTGCATTGCTTTCTGTTATTCCCATCATGGCAAGGAGGTTCCAGCTGGGATTAGGCCTCATTCCACTAGGGCTACTGCCACTTCAACAGCTTTTTTGAGGGGAGTGGCAACCAAGGATATTTTGGAGGCAGCTACTTGGAGTTCAGTGCATACTTTCTCTAGGCATTATCACCTGCCACTTTACTCTAAATCCAGGGCTGGTTTTGCCACTGCTGTTTTGCAGGGCATGTTGTCAGCTCCTGCTTCCTTGTAGTTAGCCATCCTCCCTTACCTCTGCTTTGGGATTCTACCCAAGTGTAAGGACTGCAGCAATGTGAGATGAAGAACATAGTACAGTTTTGTACCTACCATAAATGTAGATGTTCGATCCACATTGCTGCAGTCCAATTTACCCTCCCTCCTTCCCCTCTGTAGTTAGAGGTGGTTGTGTGGGTTGGATTGTACATATTGTGTATATTGTATATTTTGTACATTTAGTTAGTGCAAGGGTGGTTGGTTGGGTGTTTGCTGTCTTTTGGTTTTTGACCTTTATTTTTAGGGTCTTCTGACATCTGGGGCAAGAAAAGACTGAGGATATGACGTCGGTCATGCGCATTTGTACCCTGACGTCCTGATGTCAGTCAAATGCGCCTTGACCGACGTCAGCCTTATACTTTGATATTCGGGCCGACCGAGGACAGCGGACTACCCAAGTGTAAGGACTGCAGCAATGTGGATCTTCGAACATCTACATTTATGGTAGGTACAAAACTGTACTTTTCCCTGACTGGTTCTGCTTTTATTCCCTCAGATTGAGATGAGTCTCTGAGCCGAAGCATTAGTATCAGACCAGGGGACCAGGGTCTACTCCGATGCTGTCCTTGCCCATCAGAACATTGACTCTAGATAGCGCGGGTTTGGCTGCCTCCTCGAGACATGGATAAGGAAAGAGTTGGGGCTTGTCTGCCTCTGACATTTTGGCACCAATCCAACTGGCCACAGCGTCTACCAGTCCATCTCTCTTCGAGGTAGTGGAGAGGGTGTTCCTTTGTCCAAGTGACCCAGTCTCTCACTCTTCTTTGGATCCTACATCCACTCCCCCAAAGGGTCTGAGCTATGATTACATCAGATCTATTCCACAGGGACAGCCAGTACCAAGTAGTGTCTAGACATTTCCCTTGGAGGAATTTCCCCTCTCTTTGGACACCTCTGCAAAGCATCCCTGCAAGAGAACCTGCAAAAGGAGGCACATAGATTCCCCTTTGGAATCTCTCACAGAGGATACTGAATTCAACAATAGGGAAGGGTCCCCACATCACCACCTGCAAACATCTCATTTGGAGACATTTTGGCAATCCTTAAGCAAAAAGTGGGTTGGTCTTCAGATAATCCTTCCCTAGAGGAGTCTGTATTTCTGGAAGCTTTTGGTGCTGGCCCATCTATGTCTTGCCTGACTCCCCGTGGCTGATGAGCTTGTTGACCTAGTCTTTCACTGAGTATGATTCTGTTCAATCAGTCCCACGTTGTCCATATAAGATTTTGGCACCACCAAATGTTAGTCCTGCCTGGAGCTAAGGAGGGCCCTGTTGATGCTAGAGTTGTGACAGCAGCCACAAAAAAAGGAGCTAGTAGAGCAGAGCTCCTCTGTTCATCCTTACGTAGAGAATCAAGGAAGTTGCACAGATCTGGAAAGTGCATATTTGCTTCAGCAACCTTTGCCTTGAGGTCCCTGAATTATTTGGTGCACTTCACAAGGCTGCAGAGAGATTTGACCAAGGAACTCTCCAAATCTCTCTTGGAGTCTGTCTGTAAAGGACTGTAAAAGCTCATCTTCTCAACTGGCCACTCTATTATCCATATCCAATACATCCATGAGGTTGATATCCCATGCTGAAAAGGGTACATCACGGGCTGCCAATTCAGGCATTGCCTTACAGAGACAGAGTTGGATGCAGTTACGTGATATTGTGGAGCCTTTCAAGTTTTCTTTCGTCATCGCTACTTTTGATGGAACACCTTTACTTTGTCCTTCTGTTAAAGAAAATGCTCTTCCACAGCGAACAGGAAGGAAAGATTCTGTCTGCTGCAAGGGATTCGCTTTTCTATCCCTCAATGATCTTTTTTCTGAAATCAAAGAGGGGGCAAGAAAATGTGGTTTAGTAAATCCCAGCGATCTTTCCAGGATTCATGTGGGGACAACTCCTTTAGAGGCAGACAAGGGGTTCAAATGAAAGACGTTATCCTCGCAGCAGAGGAGGCCCACAAAACCAGGGCTTCTGAGATTCCTTTCCGGATGGACCCTTTCAGCACTTCTGAATGGTTGCCCAACTGCTTACCTCTGGAGGCAGTTGGGGGCATTTGTCATTGTACCAGATGCCTGAGCTTCTATAACAAAAGATTCTTGGGTGATGAACATAATATCCAGATTCCCCCTATCCAAAAGAAGAAGGCTTCCTGACATTCCACCTAGTCAGAGAAGCTGCAGCTCAAGAGAGTCAGAAGCTGCTGGCAAAAGTCACCCAAGAGGTCCCACAAGACCAAAAAGAATTCAGAACTTACTCAAGGTTCTTTTTAGTGCCAAGGAAGATGGGGGACCTGAGACCAATTTTGGATCTAATCAACTGAACCTGTTTGTGAGGAAATCAAAGTTCACAGTTCACTCCATTCTGCCTTTTTGCACAAGGATGATTGGATGTGCTAAATCGATTTTCAGGTTGCATACTATCATGTCAAAATGAACAGATGCTCCTGAAGATACCTGCACTTTCAGTTAGGAGCCAGCCACTGTCAGTTCATAGTCCTGCTCTTTGGTCTCACCACAGCCCCCAGGGTGTTTGTCAAGTGTATAGCAGTGGTAGCAGCTCACCCGAGACTGCTAGGATTCCAAGTGTTTCCATATATAGATGACTGGCTCCTCACTGCCTCAACCAGACATATCCTAGAACAGTCCAGGGACTATTTGCTGCAACTTTGTCAAATACTAGGCATTACAGTCAACATCTCCAAATCCAAAAGACAACCGATACAGAGCTTGGAATTCATTGATGCCCAGTTAGACACAATAAACCAGATTTTCTCTGCTTGCTCATTTTATAGATACAATCAAGTTCCAGTTTCAGCAAATCCTTGTTCATTCTGCTCCCCAGCCAGACTTATCCTTCAAGCTCAAGGTTCAATGGAAGCAGCTGTAGCCTTAATTCCCTCAACACATTTCTGTATGCGTGCTCTAGCTGTTCAGTGGTCTGTTCTGTAACATATTCTATCCTTCACAGTCAAACTCACTTAGGTATGCAGAAACCATCTTTGTTGGTGGATCCAATTGGGCAACATTTACCTGGGCCGCACCTTCATTCTTTCTCCTCCAGTGGACACTGTGACCATGGATGCCTCACAACTGGGATGGTAAGGGGGGACATTTCTTGAGAAGTACAGTCCAAGGCACGTGGTCCCCTCAAGACACCAATTTGCACATCAGCGTCCTAGAGAGGAGAGCAGTCCTATTAACATTGCAGACGTTTAAAAATGTTCTCCCTTTGGAGACTATTGCAGTTCAAATGGACATGTCTGTAGTCTGGGTTTCCCCTTGTTTGTTGATGCAACAGTCTTATCCCCTCTGTCAAGAAGCTACGAGAGTGTGGCAGTGGGTTATCTCTTCCATTCGCTCTCTAGTGACAATGCACATTCCAGGAAAATCCAGTGTACTAGTGGACAAGACTCAGCAGGTCCATGCTGATGCCTCATGGGTGGTAGTACCCCTGATTGAAAAAAGTCTTACAGAAAGCCAGTCAGTTGAAGAGCTCAGTTATCCTCATTGCCCCTTTTTGGCCTTGTCAAGTATGGTTCCCTTTGCCTTGGTCTCATCTTCAGTATCTGCCATGGGTTCTGGACCTGAGTCCAGACCTTCTTTCACACCCGTCCAGAATGAAGCATCCCAACATTCCAGGCCTCAAACTAACCACATGGTTTCTCCAATTCCATTGATAGCTAGACAGCCCAGACTTTCCTCTATAGTCCAACAAATACTTATGTTGTCCCAGAAAGCATCTACAGGGAAGATTTATAAGTGTAAGTGGAAAATATTTTCAATTTGGGTTCTTCAGAAGAAAATTGACCCTTTCTCTGCTCCTATTCTTTTGGTACTGGAGTTTTTAACTTCTCTTTTTCAGGAATGTGCTAGTTTTTCCATAGTCGAAGTACATTTAGCAGTAATATCAAATTTTCATTCAGGGGAGAAAGCTGCTGCTTTACCTTCTTCCAAATTGTGCAAGGCTTTCCTAAAGGGCACCTTCTTACTTGGGTCTCTGGTGAAAGATCAGTCACCTCCTTGAAATTTGACCATCCTACTTCATGGGTTAACACAACAACCTTTTGAACCTTCAGCCAAAACTGATTTAAAATTTTTGTCTTGGAAAACATAATTGTTAGTAGCTATTACATCTGTAAGGACAATTTTCAAACTCCAGTTTCTCTCATCCAAATCCACAAACATCATTTTTCACGATAGTTACCTTATTAACCAATCCATCCTTCTTACTAGAAATATCTTCTGAATTGAATATCAGTCAAATAATTAATTTGCCCGTCTTCTCCCAAATTTTTCAAATAAGGGAGAAAGCATGCTAGCAGCATTTAGATATACATAGACGACTACATTTCTATTTACACAGAGCAAAACAGACTAGTTTGTCTCTTTCTCACTGAACAGATAAGGATCACCAGTTTATAAAGTTACCCTAACTAAATGGATTACTAATTGCATTTCCTTTGTAGATTTCCAGCAAGATCTCTCCCTACCAAAACCTCCTAAGGCACATACAACTTGATCTATGGCCACTTCTGCCTTTTGGTCTAGAACTTCCATTGGTGGAATTTGCACAGTAGCTACCTTGTCTAATGTCCATACCTTTATTGTTCATTACAAACTAGACTCGACTTCTGGAAATAGAGCAGCTTTTGGTTCAGTAGTTCTCCAGAATACGTAGCTTGGGACTCTGTTCATATGTTGAGGAAGAATAATGTCTGATGTTCTTTTCAAAGTTATGTCCTCACCATAACTTTGCATCTGTATTGTCCATTTTCATTCTTCCTCAACAGCTCTCCCTCCTTTCCACTTGATCTGATGGATATTTTGGAACTTTTCATTCCAGGTTTGAGCCCTAACCTTTCTGTTATTTCCTTTTTCTTACTATATTTTAGGAGCTGTAAGGCATCAAACTTGATCTCAGTTAGGCTGACCTAGAACATTATAGGTAGGAGGAGGAACTCAAGAGTTGGATTCTTAAGTCTGTCGAATCTGAGGTCCGATCTGTAACCCATATGTTGAGGAAGAAATGGACAACAAAGGTGCATAGTTATGTTGAGTACATAACTTTAATTTTCAGGTATTCCTTCTTGGATAAACCCTAGCAGCACTCCTGAAAGTTTACCTATCTGCTTTTCTCTTGGAGGTAGTTGGGAGGTGCTGGTCTCTGCACCCAGAAGCATGAGCATCCATCACAACATGTGATTGTGTGCAGATCATATCCAGAGGTTATTTTTCCAAATTACCCCCATGAAAATGAGGAAAATCCCTGATGCTCCACCCAGTCAGAGGGAGGCAGTAGCTTTAGAAGTA
Source organism: Protopterus annectens (assembly GCF_019279795.1). Lineage (NCBI taxonomy): Eukaryota > Metazoa > Chordata > Ceratodontiformes > Protopteridae > Protopterus > Protopterus annectens. Next base: position 1,049,656,172 of record NC_056745.1, on the reverse strand, counting down.
AGAAAGCTGTTAGAAAAAAACGTTATCCAAGAAGACCCCCAGACCAAACAGAGCTGTCAGTGGGGTATTTTTAAAGTCTGCCAACTTATTACACCCCCAGAAAATATGTTCCCATTTACCTCTTTCTTCCCTATCACACCTCTGACATTTGTTGTCTACCTGAAGAAAAATTCTCTGAAGTCTGCTTGGGGCATAAAAATACCTATGTAAACACTTCCAGGCAAAGATCCTAAATCTAGATGTTGTTGCATGTTTGGGGGACATACAACTATCCCCCATTGTTTCTTTGTGATTTGCTTATTTAATCTCTCTTCCCAATCCTTCCTAACCTCGTTTGATTCATTCTTATCATGCAGTATTTTATATGCCCTACTAATTATTCCTTTCTTAATGGCAGCCTCTGATCTAGATTCCACTACAAACTCTACCAGTGCTGGCTTTCATTTAGGATCCCCCTATTTTTTTCTCTTCCCTCATACTCTGATATCAATCCCTGATATGGAAGGCAATCTCTAGCCTGCAGTTCAAATAAGTTCTTTGCGTCTTCCCATTCTAATACCTTTCCCTGTCTAGTTATTTGCTCCCAATACCTTAGTTCCTTTGCCAGTTTTCTCCAATATATTCCCATCCCTTCTTTCCTATTGTCTGTGTCATTCATTGCAGTCATCCCTGTTGGCAGAATCTCCTGTCTCTACTCTCATGTTGGCTTAGTTCTTAAAAGATCTTCTGCTACTTTATGAATATAATATTCTGTATGATTATTGTTGTTCTCCTTAAAGGTCTACATCCAAACCTTAATGTGCCTTGTGATCCTTAGAACTATGTTGTATGGCACTTAAGTTTCACATAATGTCACGTTTGGCAAAGTGGTCTGAGAGGAGGGCCAGATTAAGGCTGACCTACAGTGCCGTCCCATTAATGAATCAGAAATCTTCAAATGAAGCAGTGATGCATTGATAGACCACTGAAGCCAGACATGGAGTTGTGTTCGCCAGCAACTGCCTTGTGACCCACATAACCCAGCCAGGCACAACCTGACAAAGCTATATGCAGCTGCTATGTTGACTCATCAGTCACAGGGTGAAATGTGGAGATTATTTGTAATACCAGTCACGTACAGGAGCAAGGTAGAATGATATAGAAGAACATGGTAATGAATACTATCTCCTAGGATAAGGAGTGCCACCTCAGTGCTAGAGAAGTAATCAAGACTTCGGGGGGAGTTTAATGAGTAACAAGTAGATTTAATTAGTAATATTTCTGCTCACAGCATTTGTTCTGTACCTAGACTTCTTCAGCATGAACCATCTCTGTCCTGATCTGGAGATGCCCCCGTGGTTACTCAGAAGCCCCTGGCTTGATGCCATTTATATGGAGTGTGTGCTAATAAATGTGAAGGTTGCTTTTGTAGTTGTGAACTGCAGAAAGGATAACTCGTGTTTGTGCATATGCACTTAACATGGATTCAGTGTATACAGCTTTCTGGAAGACCATGGGTACACTTCCCAGTAGGGAAACACTTATGTATTCTGTACTTCTACTGAGAAATGTTTGTGCTTATATGGGAAATGATGAAAATACCAGGAGAGGAATGACTGGGAGGAACAGCTTGCTGCAGCTGATCTCAGATGGTGCATTGAACCCAAATGGTGCATTGTTGTTGAATTTGTTTGCTGGCAATGGATTGTCCATAGCAGGTACCACATTCACAAACAGAAAAATGCATATAGGTGTACCTGGTATCAGAACATCTTGGTTCAAAGGTCAGTGATAGACTTTTTATAGTCATGTCATCAGATCTGAGGCTATATGTACTGGATACCTGGGTCAAGAAATGTTCTGAACTGTTATCTGATCACTGTTTTGAGGTGACTTGGGTCAGATAGGTGTAGTAGTCTTGGGACATATATGGAAATGTCTACTGTGGGTTGCCAAAAATGCCTGTCAGCTATACCTCCAGTAAAGTTTCTCCCATATACTTAGGATTGTCAAGGATGTGGAATATAACTAGGCAGTGTTCAAGACATAAATAGTTAAAGCAGCGGCAGGAAACTGTGGCCTAAAAGTGGTTTGTGCTTGTATGGACTATAACCCTATGACCCACTGATGAATGCAAATAGTGTTAGAAGCTATCAGGTTAAAGACTAAGGCCTTCTATGAAATGTTGCCAGTAATGCCCTGGATTTGACTTTTAGGAAGCAATGAGCCAGGAAGGTAGCAGCTGCAATATTTACCAAAGTAAAGGTCTGTGACATGGGAGGAATTTGGTGATGTCAAGAAGAATTGCTTTTGGACAGCCTCAGAAAGGAAGTTGCAACAATCAGTGTAGTGACTGAGGAGGGAAGTTTGATATTATTCAGGTTGTTCTTGGCAAAGATAGAGTAACAGTGACCTTAACTGGGAACACTGCTAAGGGGGTAAAAGGAACAACTTTGACAAACTCCTGAATATGATGGACATGTCCTCTTCTGAAGAGGCAATGCTATAAGTAGATGATGTATATAGATGAGATCACTGCAGCAGTTAAAAAGCTTTACTGTGACAAGGCTGAAGAGAGTAGAAAAGATCCAGTCAGAAATGATGAAGGCACTGGACATTGTCGGGAGTGTCATACAATTTCAGTGTTGTATGGGAGATTGTGACAGTACGTCTGAATTGGCAAATTGAAATAGTTGTCCCAAAAAGGGGCAAGAGTACAAGAGTTGGAGTATCACACCCCCTAAGCATTCCTGTGAAAACACACAGCAGGGTACTGGAGAGGAGACTCCTGATAATTGCACAGACACTCAATGCAGATTCTGTTTTTGCCATGGAATGGCAGATAAATTTCTTACCTTTGCATAAAATCTGGATTAGTCATTGGAGTTTCATGTTACTACTCAGTTTTTTTGTGGACTTAGAGGAGGTCTGTGATCTTGTAACCCAGCACATCTCGTGAAAAGTGCTACAACAATATGGAATCCTAGGATCACTGTTCCATGCAATTTTTCTTTATTTCAGGAGTGAGAGTTCTGTCCACATTGTTAGCATTAAGTTGAGTACATTCATGATGGAAACAGAACCACACAAAGGATACATGCTGTTATTATTTTGTTTGATTTTCATGGACAGGATGTTGCAGTACTGCCAAGGTCTAGAGAGCATCCAGACTGGGGAAGTGATGGTTGCATCTCTGTTGTCTTTAAATGACTGTGCTCTCCAACATATGTTACAGTGATCACCTACTACGTTTGAAGAGTTTAGGATAAAAATGAGTTCCTGAAAGTCATAAATCATGGTTCACATCCAGAAGAGTGGACTGATCTGCTATCTCAGATGGAGTTCTAGGCACTTGTTCACGAATATGATTAGAGGAGATCTGGAGATTCACCAGTGTTTTTTGTGCAGCCATGTGAAGTAAGAGCTGAGTCAGTGTGCTGGTCTGTTTGTCCCTATCATTACCTGTGGTGATAAAGTCTGGATTATGACAAACAGCAGAAATGAAATTTCTTCAGTGTGCAACTGAGCTTAGCTGACCACGCTTGTGTGATGCACTTGGTAATTTGGGAGGATCAAAGAATACAGGCTCCTATGTGCTGACAGCAGTTTATTTATTTTATTTTATTTTATTTTACATGTGTCCGACTGCACAGAAACCCTTTTTCAGCAGAGGCCCGGGGAGAAAAGCTCCGATACATATAAGGCGATTACATAGCAGTAAGACATTTAGTAATTTGAGAAACAGAAGATCGACAGACATTATTTAAGTAGATACAGTCAAACATTTCAGTAGTCATCAAGTTAGGACAATAATTTAAAAAGCAGGTTGAATAACAATTAAAGTTAATACAATTAACATTTCAGTGGTCATCAAGTTATGCAATAATTTAGAAAAGCAGGTTGAATAACAGTTAAAGTTAGGCACTGTAATAGTTACTCTAAAGGCTAGGTGGGAGGATTATTGTCAGGGAGGGTGTGAGCAGTGACAGGTCCAGTGTTTTTTGAAGTAGCCTTTGGTAGCTAGTTTAAATTGTTTGGGGTTTGCCAAGTTTCTTATGTCGAGGGGTAGTTTGTTCCATGCAGTAGAGGGATGGTAGCTATATAAGTTGTTGCCAGTCTTAGTACTAGGTTTGTGCACCTTTAGGTTTGCACTTCTGAGTTGTCTGGTGGGGGAGTAGTAGGAAATGAAAGATGATAGAGTTGCGCAGAAAGATGGTTGATATAGGATGGAGTGTATCATTTGGAGCTGAATTTGGAGTAGTAGGTGGGGTAGTTCAAGCCAGTTTATTTAACAGAGAGACAGTGATGAGTTTTATATGAGTGTTGGGCTGCAAATCTGGCTACCTTGTGATAGGCTGTTTATATTTTCTTTAGTAGAGTTGAGTTTAGATAGTATTTGGGAGCAGTAGGTTACACAAGGAAGATGATAGGCATGGGTAAGAGTAAGTCTGGCTTCGGTGGTAAGGAATTTGTTATTTCTCTGCAGGAGTCCTAGCTTTTGGTGGGTTTTTCTGATGCAATTGTTAATATGTAGATCAAATTTTAGTTGGTCATCTATCGTAACACCAAGTAGTCTTGTGTTGGTTCCATCTTCAATAAGGGTATTGTTTAGGGATGTTATGGTAAAGGAAGATTTGATATGGTTAACTGATTGAGGAAGAAAGAGTAGCAATTTTGTTTTTTTGTTTTTTTTTGGGGGGGGAGGGGGTTAAGGATAAGCAGGTGTTTTTTAAGCCAGGTCTCAACAGAGTTGAAGGATGTCTGGGTAATTGATAGGAGTTCAGAGGAGGAGTTTGCAGTAGTGATGACTGTTGAGTCATCAGCATATTGGATGATGGTAGACTTGAGGACAAGAGCAGTAAAGTGAGTTGGTAAAGATATTAAAAAGTAGAGGTCCAAGAATGGACCCTTGGGGAACACCAGTTTTTACGTGAAAAGGGGAAGAAAGTGCAGAGTCCCACTTGACAGCCTGCTGTCTGTTAGTTGAGATGATCTAGAGAACCTTATAAAGATGACTCCAGAGAACCTTCCATGGAGTGCCAGGCACAGCCACCTGGGGGAAAATGGCTCAGGGGCAGACCCAGGACATATTGAAGGGATTTACCCAAGAATCCCACATGATGAGCTTTAGACTGTTACTGAGGATGTGGAGGTCTGGTTACCATATTCAGCTAGCTGTCACCAGGACAAGCAGTTTAGAAAATAAAGATGATGATGATAGAGTATGTTGGTGTTGTAGTGGACTGTTAGATGTCAGACGCTACAGGATCATGTGTTTGTGGTTTATTTTTCTGGTGTCAGACCTTTGTTAATGGTCTCTGGAGAGCTTAACAGTATCACCTTGTCTCATTTAGGCCGTTCCTTCCTGCAGCTAAAGTCATCCTTGATCTCTCAATCTTGATGGATGCCTTGAAGCCATAGGATGTTGAGGGCACATCTGCATAATGATTCATAGGAAGTGCACTTCTTGGAGTGATGGTCACAAAGAAACCAACTAGAGGTACGTGCATTGCTTTTTGCCATGAAGACACTTGAAAAGTTGATGAGAGCAAACCCCATTCTAGTCCTGTCCTAAAACAGTCCTCCTTTTGCTACCTAATCAAGCAGGGCAGCACAAAATTATACCCTCTTTATACAGAAAATGAGTTTTGCTTGGGGCTATGGACAAATGCATAATCCTTTCAGCTATTCATAGCATGTGAATAGGTTTGAATATCCTAGAGGACTCTTAGAGTCTGAGTCTGTTGTATAGCTCTTTTTAGAGCTGAGGATTCAGGAGTCCTATCTGGTCAGTCTTCCAGAAGTTGTTTACCCTTTAGGTCTACCTCTGTCACTTGGGGGCATGCAGTCCTTTCCTCCTCCTGGTTAGTGCAGAAGGGCAAGAGGGAGTTGCCAGTGAACACGTTTTCCATCTTGTGGTGGTGGAGATTCCAGTATGTATGCCCAATGTTCACCCTGATTCCACATCTGATTGCAGGAGTAAAAACTATAGCTATTTATTATGCCCCTTTAATGGCTGTAATGGTTGTAGGTTTAGCCTCAAACCTCTGCAGCCTAATTGAGGTAGCAGCCACTTCCACCACTGAGTCTGGCTTTTTGTTTAGATCCTATAGTTCCACCTGACCTTCCAGCAACAGTTTCATTGACACCAGTAAATGACCTTCCACTTGCAGGACATTCAGGGGAAAAAAATGAAAAATGCTTATCAGGTCTACTAAAGGAGCCCACAAACTTGCTGGTCTCTGATGCCAAAGATAATTATAAATCCTCCTTTAGCTGTGTTAGAAAAGTAAGAAACAATACCCTATGTATATTGCTATGAACTTTTTCATAATGGCTGCTATTCTGATCCAACAGACATTGTCATCATCCCTGCAAACAAATTAAGTGCCATCATCACCCCTCCAAAGCCATGGAAAACATTAATCCCTTACTGCCCCCAATTATCTGTAAAGATCGTTTAATGAAAATACTAACCAAGTCCAAAAATACTTCCTCAGTGATACCTGACAGTATAACTGGTTACTTTAATAGTGTTAAACATGCCGTTGCAGACATACTCCTTGAACTGTTTAACCTAAGTTTAGCTGCAGGTTTCTTCCATAATGAGTGGCCCACTCTAGTCATAATGCTTCTCCATAAAGGTAATAGACAACCAACCCAAGTATTTAAATATCTATTAGTCTTAACAGCCTCATCTACAAAGCTGTGGAATGTTTTATAACTGACCTCATAAAATGTATTATGAAAAATATTATTCAACTTGACCCCCAGAAATTTGGCTTTGTGAAGGGTAAATCCTGTCAATTGAATCTGGTAAACTTTAAAGGGGTACATAGTCTGTAGACAGTGGCCATGCCGCTAAACATGGTGCATCTTGAGCTGGCCAAGGCTGTGTGCACCATTTGCCATGCTGGCATCATAGAAGCTAAATGTGTTACAAATTAACCAATATGTTCCATCCTAGGAGGGACTTCTATCATTGATACACTGTCTCAGGGAGGCGTGGTCCAAAGAAGGGAGTTGCCATTGGATGTAATCAAGAAACATGGGGGGGCAGGGAAAGCGTGTGGGTAGGACATAAAAAATCCCTCCTTCCCCTTGGATGGAAACACAGTAAAGCTGAGCTCTCAGAACACCCATGAGATCCATGACCGGTCCCATCAAAAAACTGAGTAATTCTTAGGGGTGAGAGCAGGAGAGTAGTAGCTAGTAGACTTGGAGTTGGCATAGGGTACTGTGGGACGGGTTGATAACGATGAGGTCAGAGGGGACAAAAACATTTAGAAAAAAATTGATCCATATGTGGTAAGATGGCTAGCAAACTATCTGAAGTAAAGAATCCACACAGCGCAAGTTGCAGGTGGCTCGTCAGACTGTATGAAAGTGATCAGTGGTGACCCTTTGCACTCTGTGCTGGGGTAGTTTTCTCCTTCTTGGTTTTTACTTCTCAGATCTCCATGCAGAGAGCCGAGACTTCTGGCTATCAGTGTTTGCAGATGACTGCAGAGTAGGGATTTTTTTTTTAAAACAACTTTATTGAAAAACCACTTGTAGGATAATTTACATTTATATAAAAGTAATGAAACTGTACTAAGTTTGTGGTTATAAACGTACTTCAAATATATTGCTATATACCTTATAACCTAAGCAACGTTACATAAATTATTCAATTCCTGCCCTTTTTTTTAATAAACAAAAAATTGAATGATCACTTATGACACAGGCAATCATACATTTATATAAATGAAAACAAACAACACTGACACAATTCTAGCTACAAGCATTTTACATCACAAACCATAACGACACACTCCCAGTGGAAACATTATACATCACTCAGACTAGGGATTGTTGTTAAGTCACCTTCTGACACCCAGAATCCTCCACCATGAACTCTCCCTCAGGGGCTCTGGGTGGACTGACAATAGGCTCAGACTAAATGCTAAAATGTGTAGTATTGTCACTTTTGGAAGAGAACCCATGCCCTTATTGTAGAGTATATACATTATACCTCTACAAAATGAAAATTTAGTCAGGGACCTAGGAACCGGGGTTAATTTTCTCTTTCTTTACCATCATGTTGTAGTGGACGTCAGGAAATCCTTTTGTTTAGTACAGCTAATTGAAAAAGGAATGCCATCAAGGTTTAGAGAGGTTCTCTCCCTTATACTTAGCATTGAATCAGACCAACTATTGAGTACAGTGTCCCATTTGGAATGTATCTCACTAAATATACCAAACCATTAGAAAGACTTCAAAGATTCCTAACAAAAAAACTCAAAGGACTAGAGTCCCTCAGCTATGAAGACTTTAGTATCTTACAGACTTCTGAGGGGAGATCTTTGATCATGTAATTGGTGTTACATAGCCAGAACTTGCTGACATAATATACTTTCTGCAAGTTTGGAATCAGCTCAGCATCAAATAATAATTTAAGATTAGTAGTAAATTAACATTACTACCTACAAATAGACGTATACAGACACCAGACTGCAACTGCAGTTACTTTGCCAGCCCCATCACAGTATAAAAATGTGATTGCTGAGCATATACATGTCATATCAGGATGCCTTTGAGATGTACATGCCAGCTACAGAATGTCTGAGTATTCAGTGACCATGCTTCACCAATGAAAGGAACCTTTCATATACCAGCACGACTGGAAGGTGTGTGTTTGTCTGTGTGTGTGTGTGTGTGTGTGTGTGTGTGTGTGTGTGTGTGTGTGTGTGTGTGTGTGTGTGTGTGTTGTTTGTTGTTTTTCTTAAGATTTGAAGGGCTTTTCTTTCTTGACATTTTTTTTGCCCACCCCCTCCTTCCGCCATTTTGTTTGTTCTTCAGTGTCTCCTTCTCAATTTCCACAATAAAGATTGAGAGAGAGGGAAATACATGTGCTTGGCATGACCTTTCTTGTCAAAAATTATAGCAGTAATCGTAACAGGCCTGTGTAACTGTTTTAATCCAATTTTCTTCATTATTGGTTTATTTTGGTTGATTTCTCTCAAGTTTTTTTAACATTTTGTAAAAAACATTTTATTGGATTTTCTTGTGTCATGTGATTTTAAAACAATTTATGTACCTAAAGTTTGTAATTAACAGCTCAGTCTGATGAAGTTTCCATGAGATCATTAAGTAGAAGTGAAAGCATTTCTTAGTGCTAGCATTTATTCTTCTGGTGCACTTTTCTGTTTTTTTCAGTAATTTTTATTTTTGTTTTACATTTGCAAAAACCATAACCATTCCATATTTACAAAGTGACCATAATTGCATGTTATACATTGTTGATAAAGTAGAAACATGTAGATCATAATACCTAACTACAATATATACAAAGATGCTTTCCCAATTAATGTCATTAGTCTAAAAACAGCACATACAAAAATGATACTTCATCCATAGTTAAGCTGTGTACTCGTGGGAGTACTTTCCAGTTCATAATATATGGTGTACCTGGTGCTTTTTACTAATAAGATGTTATAGGACTGTTGATTTCCCTGAAAGGGACTGGGCCTGACATTGAGGCAATATTGTGTTCTGGGCCTTGCTGATGTTGTAATCTGACTTAGCTACTGTTCTTTATAGGTTATTTATCTAACTGTGTGCATACCTCTCAGCCTCTTAGTGCAAGAAATCCAGAGAAAGCCTGAAATAAAGGGAGGACAAAGGCCCAGAAATAGGGACACATTTTAAGTATTTGTCTAATAAGTGTAAAAAGTTACTAAAATAACAGGATTTGTGTTTGGGTGTGTTTTCTGAAGGACTTAAGGTCTGCATTTCAAATGTATGTCATTATTTAGTGACTTCAGTTCTCTGTGATTTGTCAAGAAGCCACATATTTTATGAGGAGCAGACCAAAATCATGAAGCAAAAATCTGGGCAGTTGAGAGGTATGATGCCGAACTGGATTAATTTGATTTCATAATAATGAATGTAAAGCTTGATTTATTATGTGTTCAGCATTGTGAATGGAGATTGCAGTACAGTGCGGATCAGGGAACTTATCCCTTTCCTCACTGTAGTATGATCTCGGAGTTGGTATATATGATGTGTGCTATTTGGTTTATGTTCCTTTCATGTAAAGCATTCTATTTATTCTGATTATTCCTGTCATTTAAAAGCAGTGTGCAGTCAAGCTGGAGAGAAGTGCTGAGGAGCCAGATTAGTGAACTGAGCATATATAGTCAACACAGCAGCTTTCAGTACAATTGTGATCTGGCAGTATTTTTAAGACATTTTATTTTCCCCTGTATCATTTGATAAAGCTTTGCAGACATTCTAAACATGTTGGAGATAATTTTATGAGCTTTTGATTCAGAGTCACAGAGCTTAATGCTCAACTTTGCACCTCACATGCTTAACTTGAACTCTTAGAATGTGGTGTTGACAAGTTATTTGTTCCTCTTGCATTTTTAGGGCAAAAGAATTATTGGAGAGGATGGAGTTGAAAGCATCAATGATATGTTCCATGAGAATGCTATGTTGCAGACTGAAAATAACAATCTACGTATGAGGATAAAAGCCATGCAAGAAACTGTTGATGCCTTAAGGGCTAGGATGACACAAATCCTGAGTGACCAGGCCAACCAGATTATTGCCAGAGCAGGTAATTCCTTCATCATTGGTTGAGAGAGCAAGAACATGCATCTCTTTATGGGTGTGTCTTCAAACTTGGATGCAGTTCGCACTTATAAATTTGGAAGCAAAAACATGTTTGATACAATATATGACTTTGTAAATGGTATAATGTATTTCATATATTCAGATGTCAAACTGATATACTAATCTTCATGAAGCTCAGATGCCTTAAACTATGTTAATATTTATTGTCCTCTCTCTCTCTCTCTCTCTCTATATATATATATATATATATATATATATATATATATATATACATACATAAAGATACACACACACACATATATATATATATATATATATATATATATATATATATATATATATATATATATATAGGCTTGCAATCAAAATTTCGAATGCTGGATTGAGAATGTAGTGTGGGCGAAAGGCGGTTTTCAAGGTTGCATAATGCTGCATTAATTCGATTTCATAATAATGAACGTAAAGCTTGATTTATTATGTGTTCAGCATTGTGAACGGAGATTGCAGTACAGTGCGGATCAGGGAACTTATCCCTTTCCTCACTGTAGTATGATCTCGGAGTTGATATATATGGTGTGTGCTAGGGAGCTTGCCCACCCCCCACTAAAACATGAAAGGATATACAGATTTTCAAAACCAGAAGTCTGAAATGTTGAACGTTGTGTATGCAACATTCAACATATAGGCTGGATGTTTTCATTTTCAGGATTTTAGTTTGGAGTTTTGCAGGCAAAATATTTTGCCGTTGAGTTTTTGTTATTAAACCATACACACACACACACACACACACACACACACACACACACACACACACACACACACACACACACAGATAGATGAATATATCAAGGTTGATTTTGAAGGAAAATAATAAAGGCAAACCTAAGTCCATAGTCTCTGAAGGCATTGTATAGTATACTTTCTTTGTTATTAAACTGATCCGTAGTTTTCATTTTAGATTTCTAGCTTCCCTAAGCAATGTGTTCTAGGAATATAGACTTTCAAATTGAATGGGATCAAGCATTGTCTTATAGAGCAGGAAGAAGTCTCACTTGTCAGTAACCTACAATAAATAGAATGACATTTTCTAAAGCTTCTTCCAGCACTGCGACTTTTCTAGTAAGTAATCCCACATTTGTAGATGGCTTTTTTGAAGAGTACTGAACACAGTAGACTATAGTCCATAATGGTCAGCTGAGGAAGGCATAAAGTGGTGCCATGCTCTTCCATTGCCTGCAGTGGCTGCAGACATGTTCTTTTAAATTGGATAGGCTACAGAGCATGTTTTGCTGACTTTGAGCAATTTATACTGATCGTAGTTTTAGGTTTTCATATACTTTTGCTCCTACATCTTTATTGATGGTGTCATTGTTATGATTTGGCCATTTAATTTTGTACTCATAATTTTTTTCATTTTACTAGGCTTCATGATGCTGCATTTAACAACATTAAAGAGGAGCTCATTATTTCTACATTTGTGTAATTTCTCTAGACTGTCTTGGATAACATTTTCATCTTTTTCTGAAGAAATTTTAATTAGTTAAATTCTTCTTAAATATTTCAGTTGCACTTGGTGACCTTTATGGTAATAATACTTTGTACTTTTTTGGTTGGTTCCATCTGTTTTATAAGTTTGTTCTGGCACTTTTGTCTGGTTTATTAATTAACAGATTTGGGAAGATTGTTTTTCTATGTTATTCTGCACTTCCATTTTCACAAGTAGATTTACTTGTAAAAGCAGTTTGTTTGTAGTTCAAACCCTGCTGGCCCATAGTCTTGTAGTTTAATTCACAGTGGTGGCAGAACTGTGTAATCCTGAGAGATTTTGATACTTAGTCATTTATTATTGCATTTTTTCCATAAACAGTGTTATTGGTAAATTCCTGCAGTAGAAGGTCAGTAGTGAGAGTATTGTCTTTGCTCCAGTTTGTGCTTCAGTTCTGTTATATTCTGCTTAAAGTTACATTCTGTGGCTGTCCCTTCCCCACTGCCTTTGACTGTATGCCTCTGTAGTTTGTCTGGTTGGTTTCTCTCCCACCCTTATTGCTGGCGTCCTTTTATATAAGGCTGTGTCTGAGACCTTCACCCCTTGTGATGATCTGATTTCCACAGTCCCTCCCTCCCCTCTTTCATTGCTGTAGATTGTTGTGTGAGCTATTTATGGACTCTTCCCAGCCATTGTTTTTTTTCCATAGATCCATGATACTGCATGCCCACCAAGCAAACCAGTATTCCTCTTGAGTAAGCTTCATTTACTACATATTGTCTCCTGTTCATTTTTCAAGGAGCTCAGCAAAGCTTGGAGTGTTAGCCTGAATTCAAGTACTGTTTTACTTGTATCCAGTGCTACCCAGGCACAGTTAAGTTCCTTTTGCTAAGTCAAACGTAAGTTATTCTGAATGATCAGTACTGTTTCCTGCTTTAATGTGTGAATTTCACTGATTTTTTTTTTTAATGTAAAAAAAATTGCTGTTCCTCACACTCTTACTGCTGTAAGACGTCTTGAAATTGCATTCAACAAGGGATTTCCATCTAGTTGTTTAAGTGTTTTTTGGTAGCATTGCACTTGTGGGTCTCCTCTACTTTATTTTTACATTAGGAGGGCTGGGTTTATTCATCTTGTGGCAGGAAGTGTTAACTTTCCGTAATTTAGCTGAGCTTGGAAATACTCAAACGGACTCGTAGTGTAGTCATTGTACTGGCCAGAGGGCTCATTAGTTTTCTTTATTTTTTATGCTGCTAGAAATGTGCATTTGCATGGGTTAGCTTTGCAAACACCTAGGAAGAATGGTTCATAAAACTGTACCATATAAAGTGGCAATATAGTGCAAATACCTCGAGCATCAACAAATTTAGAGCAGCTAGTTGGGAGTCAAGTGGCAATACCTGCAGATTTAGTTGAATTCATAATTGTCTGAACATTAAAGTTAGAAGAATTTAGTACTGTTTAACATAATCTTCCCTAATAAAGCACCCTTAATAGCCTTCTAACTCCAATACACCACCCCCTTGAAGTTCACAAATCAAAGGACTGAACAGTGTGGATATGCAATTTCCTAACTTTTCTGTAGCCAGGTTGGTGGATATGGGCATCTTGAAACAATGTAGCCATGGTTTCATGTTTACTGACAACCACTTAATCCTTAAAAAAGCAGACACAGTATAGTAGAGGTTTACTTACACAATGACAGTGGAGGCTAAACTCTCACTTACAAATGCACATCAAAACCGCACTCACATCGTTCACCTCACATAGTATACAGCATATAGTCAGACTAACGTGCTGAGGCACTTAAAAGCAAGCTTCCTTTAAAATAAAAGTTGTCTAAATCACCTGTTGTCAATGCTATGCCTCAGCAAGCCCAACGGCACTCAGGAAAAAATTGCAGTTAATACCACTCATACCGTCACTCTCACTGCACCCACAAACACTAAGCCCCTAAGGCAAGGAAGCACACTTCCCAGAGACTCCATTGTACGATACACTGATGCCCCTCTAACCAGGCTGAACAAGGAGAAGATCACTGCTAGTTGCATATCTGGAGGCAGAATCTGCCACATCCTGTATACACTTAAGCTGTTACACTACAGGTACTTATAGGATTCCATCATAGTCCATGTAGGTGTAAATGACCTGAGATGTACCTCCCTGGACTGTATAGAGTGAGACATTGTGGTGGTTGCAGACTGTGTGTGTAAGGCTGGTATGAGCCTAGCGTTGAGCAGGATATTAACATCACTAAGGATGATGCCACAATGTGAGCAAAAATGATCGATTTCAACAAGTCATCTTTCAGGTGTCATTCTAAGGGGATCCAATATCTGTCAGCTTGTGGAGGGCATGGTTAACAAACCACTTTGCTTTGCCAAAGATGGTCTGCACCTCTCTCCTGTAGGCTTTCAAATACTGGCTAAAACTTTATCCACCCCATAGTGCCTTTTTTTAGGTAATGCCAAATTGATAAACCTAGGGACACAACCAAATCAACTCAACTGAACCTCAAGGTGTTACTGGTCAAGGAAAAGAGCCTGAACAAAAAGCTGCATTCCCTCCAAACCCTCCTCACACTTGAGAATGTAGACATCTTTGCAGTTAATGAGATATGCTTTAAAGTAACAGATAGTACACTGATAGTGCACAGTTTCCGTGCCTTCTACACTTTTAGACCAATAGCTGCACAGAAAAGGGTTAAAGGAAGAAGTGTTTCAATATACATCGGTAATAAGCATACCACTAATGTACTCAAACAGGATGACATGCTGGAGTTCTTCCATGTGCAGATCACCATAAACAAAATCCCCTACTGTATCCTAGCCCAACTATAGGTCACACTTTGTGTCCCAAGAAGCTCATAATGCATGCATGGATCTACTGGAGACACTTGCCATGCAGCCTAACACCCTACTCATGGGAGAGTTTAATTATACTCATGGGAGACTTTAATTACCCCTCTGTAGACTGGGAATCCTACCTAGCATCAAATCTACATGCCCAGAGATTCCTGGACTTCGTAAATATGAACACCCTTGATCAAGTATTGAATCCATCCACTAGAGGCTTCAGTATACTAGACCTTGTGCTTACAAATATGGGAGAATGCTGACCCCCCCCCCCAAGTTCTCATCCTCTCTTGTATGGTCTGACCATAAAACCGGCACCCTCTAAATCAAATTCAACTATATATAATTCTATTAAAACTAGTAATAGTAAGGAACTATTCTAAGGTAAATTACCTTTTATTGAGTGATGTATTGTCAAAATTCAGTCTCCTTCCAAACCCAGAGAACACAGCAGGCTGTACTAAATTGCTCTTAGAAACTCTCTGCAACCGTGTGAGTAGCTGCATATAGGCTGCTGTACCTACCAGAAGTAAAAAAGAAAAAGTCAGCAAACAGTTTTTCCAGTGTATCCTTCTGGCAAAAGAATATTTTATTCCATGAAGACGGAGTAAAAAATTAGCCCTGTGGGGTCATACAGGTTTTGGCAAAAGCCTTCTTCAGCAACCACAGCACAAAAAAAATCTGGATTTTTTTTTTTTTGTGGTGTGGTTGCTGAAGAAGGCTTTTGACGAAACCGGTATGACCCCACTGGGCTAACTTTTTACTCAGTCTTAATGGAATAAAATATTCTTTTGCCAGAAGGCTACACTGGAATAACTGTGTGCTGGCTTTTTCTTTTTTGTTGTTCTGTTGATATGGTATAGCCGTGCACCAGCCACACGTGCAGGTATTTTGTTTGCTGTTGGTACCTACCAGAAGTAAGCCTAGGACTAGCCCTAGAAACAAACCACCCTGGTGGCATCCCAAATTAAACTGGATATACAACAAAAGGAAAAAATTAGGGTAAAAAGTCAGGAAGGGTAATTCCCATAAAAATAGAAACTGTCTCATCAAAGTAAAGAGGTAATGAAGAGAGTTGATTATGTCAAGCAAGGCCAACTTTGAGGTTAAGATAGCCTCCCAGATGAAAGATAACCATAAGGCCTTCCACAACAGTGTCAAAAACCTCAAGGGCAGCACACAGCAATGTGCTGCACTAGTAGTTAATGGTGCCACATTAACTAAGCTTGGGGGGGTATAGCAAACCTGGTAGTGGGCAACTTCAGTTCCAACTTTACCCCCCAACCATCTCCTCAAAAATACCCTCAAACATAACCTCTCCAGCTGTAATTAGGGAGCATGTACTCACTAAAGCCAAGAATATGGCATCTGTGGGCCCTGATAACATCCCAGGATGCCTCTTGAATAGTGTAAAATATGACTTTTCAGGACCCCTGGCATAGTTATTTAACAATAGACTTAAAACAGACTTTGTGCGATGTGAATGGAGAACTGCAACTGTCAACAACACTTCTTAAGGGAGGACCTTCAACAAATTCTGTAAACTACTGACCCATTATTCAGACTAGTCTTATTTGCAAATCCATGGAAATTATCAGTAAGGAAACAGACCTCCAGACACTGGATCCATCCCAGTTTGGCGTTATCAAAGGAAGTTCGTGCTTATTGAATCTGACGGACTACTTTGAAAAGGTCACTAAGACAGTGGATGAAGGGAGAACTGTGCCTACCTAGATCTAGCTAAAGCCTTTGATAAAATACCCCACTCTGGCATTGTCAACAAACTTATCTAGCTAGGTATAAACCCCTTTATAACATGCTGGATAGCTAGCTGGCTCACTGAGAGAATCCAGGAGGTTAGAATCAGTGAGGTCACCTCCACAAAGAGGCCAGTCACCATTGAGGTCCCCAAGGCTCTGTGCTTGGCCAACTTCTCTTTGGCATCTCCTTTTCAGATGTCAAACCCAATGTCAGAGATCTTTGCCTGACAAAGCTTGCAAATGATTGCAACCTGTGAGTAGTCATTCAATCCCATCAATATGAGAACACCCTTCAGAAAAGTGTAATACAGACAAACACTGGGTGCTAAAGACATGGTTTAAAAGTTAATATCAAGAAATGCGTTATGCTACCTTTTGGGAAGTCTACTATCCTGGCTGACTGTCATCAATAAAACACCCTTAAAAATTGATTCAGTAGTCCGGGATCTGGGACCTAATGTAGACAGTAACTTAGCTTCGACTAGCATGTGTCCAAGGTGCTAAGAAAATCCTTCTGTTACTCAACATTTAAGCAAGGGCATGGCATCTAGATCCAGAGAGGTTGTCACACCATTGTACTCTGCCCTCATCAGACTCATCACAGGTTACAGTGCCCCCTTGGGTATGTACCTGTCCAGACACATGAAGCAACTGGAATGTCCACAAAGATTCTCCTGCAAAAAGAATACAGGGAATAAATACAATGTCTTATGGTTTTCGCCTCAAAGCCCTGTCTGCTTACTTAGGCTTCAGAGTGGTCATCTTTACCTGGCATACAGGGCATCCCTGGACCCTGTTTTGATGAACATTTTACCCATCTGCAAAACAAACAACATCAGAACTTATACATTAAAAGACCTAAATTTGGCTTGTAACATAAATAAGATATGTTGGAGAGACAGATATGAATTCCCATCCATGTGAAGCAGAGTTCCTCCCTGTCCCTTTTTAAAACCCAAATCAATCCAATGTACAATTAATTGGAAGTTCATCCCTGGTTCGGCTCCTATGTCTCTGATGGACAGAGGCAGTCAATAAATCACCACCTGTATAAACCAAATGTGTGGGTCACATTTGGGTTGCACAGCTTGGCTTATAAGAGCCCTAGTGTTCATTAGCCTAGTATACACCTATGAACCTAATTGTGTATATTTGATCACCCATATCACATTTCTCAATTTTATATCAGATAAGCATAAGCCTGGAAAAATCAATTCCAGCACAGAGACTTGAGACACCCCACGTGGCCCCTGTCAGCATAGACAGATAACCTGTCCACCCTGACTTGTGTTCTGTTGTTTAACAAGTGTTTACCTGCTGATTTGCACACAAGATGGCATTTAATGTGTTTGATTTGTCTGTTATCCCTTATGTGCAATAGTGTCAAAAACCGTAAGATCAAGATAAGTAGTGTGCACTGTCAGCCCTTCACCAAGTGCTGCTGTTACATCTTCAAAGAATACCACAATATTCCAAACTTTTAATACTCTTCCACATATGGCAAAAATTAGGTCTTCAATTTCCTTCTGGATAAAGCTCCATTCTGACTTTCTTCACGTTTTTGCATAGAATACATATCACATTCCTGGATCTAAAATTATTTGGGCCTAATGTAAACTTTAATCTTTTGCGAATTTGTACTCCTACACTACTATAACCTATTGCCATTGGTCAGGGGAGACCGACCATATGATAACACTTTTTTGAGCAGACTCAACGACTTTTTAAAAACAAGGACTTCAGAATACTGCCACTTTATTCTGTTTTATCCCTCTTGATGCAGGAAACCTTTGTAGTACACATGGGCATGTGAGATGATTTACGTTTAGATTCCATTTTACAGTGCCCACAGAAGATTTCTTAAAATTTCAGTGGGTTAACTTTCACTCCTTTAGAGTGACGCTATGGCTGCCAAACTTTTTAGCAAATGTCTAGCCTGACTTCCCACTTATTGTCTACTTGTGCATTCAGCCTGACTTCCCACTTATTGTCTACTTGTGCATTCAGCCTGACTTCCCACTTATTGTCTACTTGTGCATTCAGCCTGACTTCCCACTTATTGTGTACTTGTGCATTCAGGGCACCCACATTTATCCTTATTTTGATATCTGATTTATGCTCATTTAACAGTCAGCACTTTGCCCTTCATTCACAAATGGTAGGAAGGAATAAACTTTCCAGTAAATCCATCTCGGCTCCAACTCTGTCATTTGTATTATGCTTTGAATCCAAACTGTCTTAGGCAAAACCTTGTTAACTTTGTGATCCATGCAGTACATTTATCTGCAGTAATAGTGCAGCTTCTCTGCTGAGACTGGAAAATGCTGCAAGTTTGATGGTGACTGAATATGTACTTGAGCAATTTAAGCACTTTTCATTGCGATGACTCATGCTGCAACATAAAAATTTTAATTCCTGGTCTGGTGTTTGAAGGTGTACGTCAGAGGCTTTTACTTTGAGTCATAGGTGTTTTTACCATTAACACCTGCACACTGCTTGATTCAGAGTTGGACTTTTCTTTGGACTTTGAGCAAAATGCACATGTTCATAAGTGTACTTACTCATTGGCATCATATCCACAGCATTTACTTTGTTCCAGTTAGTTGTGGTGGCTTTATTTGAATTCCTTAGAACCATTCATTCGTTTGTGTCTGTGTCCAGTCAGAGGGTTAGCAGCTAGTTTGGGTTTTGATTTGGCACCCCAACCCCTGCATAACATTTCATTGTGTTGGATGTTTTCGTTCTCTGCAATGGGTGCATATTTCCTTTAAAAGACTTTCACTTCTTGAAGATCAGGCTGTCCCTTTATATACTCTGCTAAGCAATGTCTTTGGACAAAGTGAACCTTTGCTTTGTAAAGATCAGATCTGAAGTTGTCTTTTTCATCTGTTTCTCAACCAGTGAGTCTTGGATCCAACTCTGGCCACTTCTAAAGACTCATCTCCATAGCTCAAACCCCCACCCCATCCATAATCCACCTTCTAGCAGGAATTACCCCCAGATCTTGTTTGCCACTTCAGCAAAAGAATGTGGTCTACTGTAGCATGGGCAATTTAGTGGATAGGGTAAGTGTTGTGTTTAATATCTTGTCATCATTATATTTTATTTTTGTTATTCCTGCCCTATGTATATGCTAAAAAATGTGTTTAGTTCTGTTGTGTGATACTGATCACTTTAGGCCTTGTGCCTTTGATTAGTTATTTCAAGTCCCTTTTTCCACTGTTACCTTATTGTAAGTACTTCTAATTTACCATTGTTGATATTTATATAACAATTATGTGGAACAGTTGGCAGTTGAGGCAGAACTGGCAGCTTACAGTGGTAACACAAAAATGTTGTATGATATCACCAAGCGACTTTCAGGAAAGTACAGTAAGCCAGAGAGACCTGTTAAAGATAAGCAAGGGAAAACCATCAATAGTATAGAACATCAACTGAAAAGGTGGGTGGAACACTTTGAAGAACTTCTAAACAGACTGTCACCTCTAAACCCTCCAATTATTAAGCCAGCCAATGAAGATCTACCAATCAATTGTGAAAAGCCAAGCAAGGAGGAGATCAGGAAAGCCATCATCCAAATGAAAAATGGGAAAGCGGCAGGACCAGATAACATCCAGGCAGAGGCCCTTAAAGCAGACCTGAATACATCAGTGGAGATGTTGTACCCACTCTTTGAAAGAATCTGGGCAGAGGAAACTGTTCCTTCAGAATGGAAAGAGAGCCATCTCATTAAGCTTCCCAAGAAAGGGGACCTTAGCAAATGTGACAACTACAGAGGCATCAATCTTCTATCAGTTCCAGGAAAAGTTTTCAGCCGTATCCTTTTGGAAAGGATAAAGGACATCACTGACAAAAAGCTGAGAGAAGAGCAGGCAGGCTTCCGCAAAAATAGATTGTGTATTGATCAAATTGCAACGCTCAGAATAATTGTGGAACAGTCAGTTGAATGGAACTCACCACTGTATATCAACTTTGTTGACTTTGAAAAGGCGTTTGATAGCGTGGACAGAGAGACACTGTGGAGCCTTCTGAAACACTATGGTATACCAACGAAAATAGTAAATTTGATAAAGAACTCATACAATGGTCTATCATGCAGGGTTATACATGGAGGGCAGCTCTCTGAAAGCTTTCAAGTAAAAACTGGGGTTAGGCAAGGATGCTTATTGTCACCATTCCTCTTCCTGTTAGTTATCGATTGGATTATGAAGAAATCTACTGCAGGACAGAAAAATGGGATCCAATGGACCCTATGGAGTCAGCTGGAAGATCTGGACTATGCTGATGACCTCGCCCTCATTTCTCACAGCCAGCAGCAAATGCAAAACAAGACAAATTTGGTGGCAGCTACAGCACTAGAGGTGGGTCTTAACATTAACAATCTGAAGACAAAGATCCTTAAATTAAACTCCACAAATACTAACCCTATCACTCTGCAAGGGAAGCCACTGGAGGAAGTGCAGTCCTTTACCTACCTTGGCAGCATAATTGACAAGCAGGGCGGATCAGAAGCTGATGTCAGGGCAAGGATAGGAAAAGCAAGAGCAGCCTTCATACAGTTAAATAGGGTCTGGAAAACAAGAGAATTATCCTTGATCAACAAGATAAGGCTGTTTAACTCTAACGTGAAGTCAATACTGCTGTATGGGGCAGAGACCTGGGGGTTAAACAAGACCACCACAAAAAAACTTCAGACATTTATAAATAGCTGTCTCAGGAAGATTCTACGGATTCGATGGCTAGACACTATTAGCAACACCACCCTTTTGGAAAGGACTAACCAACTTTCGATTGGGGAAGAAGTTAAGAGGAGGAGGTGGAGATGGATCGGGCATACTCTTTGCAAACCAGCAAACAATATTACAAGACAGGCGTTGCGCTGAAATCCTCAGGGGAAGAGAGGAAGAGGCCGCCCACGAAACACCTGGAGGCGAGACTTTGAGGCAGATGCTAAGCTTAGAGGCTACACATGGAACCAAATAGAACAGTTGGCCCAGGTCAAGATTCGGTGGAGAGCTGTAGTTGGTGGCCCATACCCTGTCAAGGGTGATGGGCATAAGTAAGTAAGATATTTGTTATAATTATTACCACTGTTGGTTAGTTGTTCTGTTTTTCTTTCTTGTTCTTCTTAAGTTTTTTTTAAGTTCTCTCCACACCATGTCAGATAAGCCAAACAATTTTAAAAAATGCACCTCCTGTGGGCGCAAGATCCTAATTTCAGTGCCCACCAGTAGTGGGTATGTTGTTTGGGTTCTGTCCATCGGGATGTTGAATTTGAGATATGTGCGGGATTGAACAACCAGACTTTGGTTGAGCCCTGCAACAAGTTAGTCCTCAAGGATTTGTTACCCTCTATCTCTTCTACATCTTCTGCTGGAACTCCCCCTCCTTCCAAGAAACCTTCTGAGAAGACTAAGGGGGGATTCATTGACTAAGAGGCTGGGAAACGATACCCTGATTGTTCTACCTTCTCTGTTTTGTGTTCAGCTCCATACACAAAAATTTCCAAACCTTCGGATCCAACTGCTTCTTCGGATCTGTCATGATTGAAGTCAAAATCTTGAGCTCACTACTGCTCCACTTTCACCCCAGAACTGATTCCTCCTAAGATCCAGTCATCATTCCTACAGAAGACCCTGAGAAAGACTTCCTGGCCACCCTCTTCCTAGCCATCTCTCGGGTCATCTAGGAGCTTAACCGAACCAGATGTAGACAGGATGAGGACGTTTCTCTGGGTCCAGATTCAGTTGTGAGTTTTACCATTCCCGTATCCCATCAGCCCCTATGCAATTGTTGATTCCTACTCTGATATGACTTTGTTTCAGAGCCATAGGACCCAAGAGTCCTTAGTCTGTCTGCATGAGATCTAAAGGCTTGGCATTCCTCGACTCCGTTGACACATCTGATTTCTTTGGCTCTGACTTTGTTGGAGCCAGAGGGATCTCAAGAGTGGAAGACTTGGTGCTGAATTGGGGGATTGGGTTCAACCATGATGCCCTTGAAGCGATTGCTTCCTCTTGGAGCCTCAGTGCTGGACAGCTCAGCTCTGATGTCTGCCTCAAGGTAGAGTTAAGGTAATGCTCTGAGCTATCCTAGGCAGTTGTCTTCAGCTCCTACCAAGACTGCCTTTGCTTCTGCTATGTCTTCTGCCTTTGAGGTAGTAGAGACAGCTTTCTCCACCACTGTGGATTGGACATACTTGCCTCCCTTGGGTCTACCCCTTCCACAATTATCTCTTGTAGTCTCTGAGCCTCTACATCCTGTCACATCAGGGCAGCTGGTCTGTACAAGCCTTGAGACAGTCCTCATTCAAGACTAAACTCATACTTCTGAGTCCTCTCTGGAACTTCCCACCAGAGAGACACATAGGAAGCATATGTGCAAGATGATAAGAGTACCCACAAGAATTCCTCACAGAAAATACTGACTTAGATGATGGGGAAGAGTCCTCCGGAACACCCCTTGTGGATGTCTCCTCCTTTGAAATACTTGAGCTTTTGGGACAGAAAGGTGGTTGATCTTCTCCAGTCAAACACATCCTCATGTCCTCTCAGAAGGATTCTTCTAGAAAGCTGTATGAGAGTAAATGGAAAAATGTTCTATTTGGGCTAACCAGAGACAATTAGACCCCTTTTCAGAGCCCACTCCAGCTATTCTAGATTTTCTTGCTTCTTTATTTAACAGTAGTCCTAGTTACCGTTCCATAAAGATTCAACTTGCAGCTATCTTGAATTTTCATGTAGGACATAACCATTCCTCTTTGGCCTCATGTAGATTATGTAAGGCTTTTCTTAAAGGTACCTTTTTACTCCACCACCCCCACCCACCCACCCATTAAGGACCCTACTCCACCCTGGCATTTAAATATACTTCAAGCCCTGACTCAACCCCCACTTGAACCATGTCTAATTTTTCACAAGGACAGGGTGTCTCTGCACTATTCCTTCGTTTGTACCTAAGGTGGCTTCAGAAACAGTTATGAATTAATCCATTCACTTTCCTGTTTTCTTTCCAAATTTTTTTCAACAAATGACTAGTACATGCTGCATCTTTGAGTTGTGCCTAGGCAACTTCTATTCTGTATCCATAAAATGAAGGATTTCAGAAAATCAGACCAGCTGTTTTCCTTTTCCAAAGTCAGACTGAGTAAATCTGTCTCAAAGGTGACCTTAGCCAAATGGCTAAATAATTGCCTTTCCTTTGTCTATAAGAAAAATGGATTAGCACTTCTGAAGCTTTCTAATGCTTATTCCACTAGATCTCTGGAATCTACCTTTTGGTCTAGAGCTTCGTGGATGACATTTGCAGTGCTGCCACTTGGTTTAACACTCTTATACTCACCACAAATTGGACATTTTTTCTAAAAGAAGAGCAGCATTTGGCTCCACTATACTCCAAAATATTCTTCCTTGAGGACCACCTTAGGGTTTCTGAGGATTCTGCCACATTGGTTGCGCAATGGATGAAAAAGACATCACATACAAAAGTTATGTACTCACCATAACTATGCATCTGTGTTTTTCATCCTTCCTCAACCATTATCATCAGCCCCCCTTTTTCCCCCATTTTCTACACGGTGTCAGGGTATGATGTTAACTGTTGCCATCTCTCTCAATTCAGTGCCACACTCCTGCCTTTTTCAACACTCATGCCTTATGGCCGCAGATCTTCTTTCACACAATCAATCCACCTCTTTCCTGGATGTCCTCATTTACTCCTTCCTGTCTGTCCCAAATCATCTTCACCAAATTGCCTTCTGTTTTTCTGCACATGTCCGAACCACAGTAATCTGATCTTTTTGATCTTTTTTTACAATTGGAACTACTTTGGCTTCTGCTCTTTTGTCCTCATTTCTTCATCTGTCCCACAGTGTGCAGCCTACTACCCTTCTCAGGCACTTCATTTCCATCACTTCTAACTTCTTGATCTGTTCTGCCTTTACTGCCTGGGTTTCTGTACCATACACTAGTACTGGTCACACCACTGTCTTGTGCACCTTACTTTTCAGCTTCTTTGGCATTCTTCTGTCATAGACTACACTTGAGACTCTATGCCAGTTGGCTGCAGCCCCTTTGATTCTAGCTTTGACCTCTTCATTCAGGCTTCCCTTCTCAACCACCCCTCCCAGATACTTGAAGCTATTTACCTGTTCCACCGTCTCCCCTTCTATCTCAATTCTCAACTTTTTCTGATTTCCCCAATTTGCTGCCATTACCGCTGTCTTACCTGTGCTTAGTTTCATCCCATGTGCTTTCAGTTTTACATTCCATTTCCCTATCCTTTGCTGAAGTTCTTGTTCAGAGCCTGCCTGTAATGCCACATCATCTACATACAGCAGCTTTGTTGATCTGTCCCCTCCAACCTGTTTGCTAATGTAGTCCATCACCATTATGAACAGCAGTGGGCTCAGCTCTGAACCCTGGTGTACACCCACTCCCACTGGGAACCTGTCTGTGAGGCCGAACACTGTTCGTACTTGAGTCATTAGCTCCTTGTACATAGCCTGCACTAATTCTACCAATGTTTCTGGGACTTTGAACCACCGCAGTACTGCCAAGATCAGCTTTCTTGGGACCTTATATGCTTTCTCCAAGTCTAGGAATGACCAGTTGGACTCTTTCCTCATCTTAAGCTTCTTCTCAACTGTCTGTCTCGCTGCAAATATCAGGTCAGTTCTACTGCATCCTGATCTGAATCCAAACTGCTCATCTCCCATCTTACATTCTACTACTCTGCATATCCATTTATCAATCACCCTGTCCAAACTTTCATGCAATGTGATAGGAGTCTGAAGTCTCTGTACTGCCCATGGTTGTGGATGTCCCCTTTGTTCTTGTACAGTGGCATGAGTATGCTTATTCTGCAGATCTCTGGGATATGCCTTTCTTTCCACACTACTATGAGTACCCTCAGGAACCATTTCTTCTCTCCACTATCTCACCCACCATCTTTGTCGTATCTGCTGTCACCTCAAGTGAGCCTGCTACTTTCCCTGACTTCATTTTCCTTAGTGCTGTTTTTACCTTTTCTAGGGTGGGCTCCTCTTCTCTCATCATAGGCTTTTTCAGAGGTAGTACAGCTTCTGTGGGATCTTCTTCATTCAGAAGCTGCTGGAAATGCTCCTTTCATCTGCCTTTGATGTGCTGTGGGCTGATGAGTAGGTTGTTGCTGGCATCCCTTATGAAGGGTGTCCGTCTTCTTTATCTTTCTGTCTTTGCCTTGCAACCTGATGTAGTTCCTTTGTACTACCTACTGTGAGTCACTTTCCAGAAGCTGCTAGAGTACCTCTGATGCCTTATTCATTGCTATTGCAACTCCTTTCTTAGCTTCTTTTGTTAGCCAACCAGTATTCCTTTGCCTGCTCAGTCTTTTTTATCTCAAATTTTTTCCTGTACTCCTTTCTTTTGATCACATCCTGGACTTCTGCAACCCTCTTCCTACTTAGTTTTTTATTTACTGGTCTCCTAGGTTATCCATAGGAGTATTATATTTTGCCTGACTGTTGATGAGCTCCAGCCTTTTTCTGTTATCCTTCGTTAATGCAGTTTTTACTGAAATGTTAAAACTTTTCACCGTATGTTTGCACCTTTATAGTTGCTATAGACCATGTGTAGGCTGAAGGGAGGGCAAACTTGATATGAGGTAATTCTTGCTAGAAAGAGGATTATGGGTAAAGGGAGGAGCTTGAGCTACAGAGCCAAGTCTTTAGAAGAGGGTGAAATTGGATCCAAGATCCATCAGTTGAGGAAGGACTAAAACAGACAACACAGATGTATGGTTATGGCGAATACATAACTTTCGTGTAATGCCCAGATACTGTTTGCTATTGCTCACTGCAGACTGAACTGTTATCTGTAAATTTTGTTGGGTTCCTGCTGTAGAAACCTTAGCTGTTGCACTTGGAAACCAAATCACCTTCATTCAGCCCTGGGGCCAGTTTGTTTAATAGCACTGAGATTCAGACTTTCCTTTGGTTTCACTGCACAGTTTGTTGTGCTGACTTCTTTCTTAACTGCATTACTTGGATTTTGCCATTTTTTAGTTTTATTTTAATAACTCTACAGTCTGATTTTATGAAACCTCATCTGCAAAAAATAGTATATGTTTCCACTGTAATATGGTCTGTTACTGATTTTAACAGAGTAATATTATTGAATTTCAGTTCTCATAAAACAATCAGATGTATGAAATAGCTGCATTAAGTATAATAACAAAATGTAACCATGCAAAAGAAAAAAATATCGAAATATCTATGTATATTTATAGTTTGTGAAACACAAAATGTATTACTGAGGGATGATACGCTGCAAGTACTTTAACATACTAAATATCATCTCTTTAGTAGCTGACATGCTCATTCCTAACATCTTGGAGTAAGCCAAAATAAAGAAATAGCTTATGAATGTCAAGAAGTTAAGTAAGCTGAGTTAGCGGCAGCCCCCTAAGCACACAACCTATGGTGAGAGACCTGGGTACACAAGTTGACAGTCTCTCATTTGACCATCATGTAGTGGCAGTGGTGAAAAAAGCCTTTTACTTAGTTCATCTCATAAGTAAAGAGATTGCATCCAGAAAAAAAGGAGGTTATTACCTCTCTATACTCCTCCCTCATTAGGCCAGTATTTGAGTACAATGCCCCATTTGGATACTCTCCAAACACCTGCACCAACTGGAAAGGCCGCAGAAATACCTCACAAAGAGAAACCATGGCCTCCAACACCTGTCCTATATGGACAGGCTCAAATCACTATCACTCTACTCTGTATCGTACAGGTTGCTCAGAGGTGACCTGTGTCTTGACTACAAGGCAATCTCAGACCCTGCTCTACTAGAGATGCTCCATGTCTGTAAGTCTAACTCCTCGCATAGTACCCGAGCAAAAGGCTTAAATCTAATATGTGACATTAACAAAACCTGATGGAGAGACAGGTTTGTCTGCCAGAGGCTGGCCCATCTCTGGAATAGACTCCCCATACACATCAAGCAAAGTGCATCGTTGACCCTCTTCTGCAACTGTGATGAGTGGATGGGCAACCACAACTTTGTCCCAAGGGTTCCACCTGTCTCCCTCATTGACAGGGGAGACAGGTGCTGATCGTGGTTTCTTTTCTGGGGATAAATTCTTGGCTAGCCTTGTAAGAGTCCCAGAACCGTTAGCCTAGTAATATCCTATGATCCTGTAGTGATCTTGGCTATTTAAAAGAAAAGAAAATTCTTCCTTCCAACGTCGTTAGGCAGGTATACTGGAGACTAGAGAGTCGTATGATAATAGGTGTCTTTTACTTTCTATCAAGTTCTTGGCTGCTAGACCCAGAATCAAGAAAATCTCATTCTTGTTTGTACTAAGGGCCTGTTTTACTTTGCCTACACCAAAAAGACAAAACTCCTATGGTTAGGGTATCCTAATAATGAAAATATCATAAAACATACTTCATCTAACCTTTCAATGTCTTTGGGCCCTATAACAAAACCAAAACTTATGCAGGAATCCCACAGTTTTATTGCCAATGTTTCTAGCACTTTGTTTACTTTTCTACCTTCATTGTTGAGCCTTAAAGGAGTAAAATGTCAACGTTAATATGTTTAATTTCTTTTTCCCACAGCTTAGACAATCTCCTCAACTTGGAACATCTATCGTATATGACTTCCCAATGAGCAGTAGATAACACCACCTTCTTTTTGATTATTCAGCTCTTTAAGTCAGTTTCATGCATCTTTCTTTCCCCTAAAACCCCTGTACACTTCATTACAGATCTCCATTTTGTCCAGGGATCCACCAGTTTCCTGCTTTTTGTATTAGTGTTATCATTCTATGTTTTAAGCTGTTCATAGATGTACCACATACTGTTCATAGAAGTTTTTTTTCAGGGGGAGCACTGTATACTAAGCTGAGTTCTACAGAAGAATTCATCCTATGGATAAACTGGGTGGGAAACAAATACTCCTATACATGGATTTAAGAGCAAATCCATGTATCCCTGATACTTTTAGGTACAACTGTGTAACTTGAAGTTGCAACCATATTTCATTACTTGATCTTAAGCCCACAGCAGATCTCCCCTACATGTTAAATCTGTTTAGCATTTAAACATCCAAACCTCTAGTATGAACTCAACATTTTCAGATGTTGCTTAGTTTGTATTCTCAGACTGCACAACATTACCTGCAACTGAAATGACTTACATCAAATTAAAAGCTATTGTATATCCTGGATGATATCATAGAACTGAGCCCATCATAAACA
Source organism: Protopterus annectens (assembly GCF_019279795.1). Lineage (NCBI taxonomy): Eukaryota > Metazoa > Chordata > Ceratodontiformes > Protopteridae > Protopterus > Protopterus annectens. The sequence goes on along the minus strand of NC_056745.1, from coordinate 1,049,627,228 downwards.
TGGGCAGAATACTTTTTCTTTTGATGTCTGTTGTCTTTTGCTGCCAGAGACAAAATTGAGAAACAGTTTTTTAATCCTAAAATAAATGGATGTGTAAGGAATATGGGGAGAGAATATTTCCTTTAATGGCTTTAATCCTGCCCAAAGTAGAAGGGAGTTTAGATGTAATGTTAGAAAACATGGATGTAATTCCCACAAGGGTAATAAATTCTTATTGACATTATCCTTCCCAAAATACCCAATAAGAGAACTAAAGGGTTGGGATATAGTACTTCCTGAATTTCTGCTGCTAAACCACTCCTATCTCTGCCCCCCCCCCTCCAGTCTTGACACAGCTATTTTTTCTGTATTGCATTTTAGACACAGTGCTGCACTGAACTGCTAAAAAAAGCTGTATAATTGGCTTAGTAGGGCTGTCGATGTGTTAAATGAGTTGCTGGCAATCATCTGCAAATATCACCATTAGACACCGTTCTTCCATGTATTTTTCAATTTCTCTCAACTTATTTCCCACTAGAAATGTTAGCTCCTTCACAGTTAGAATGAAAATACTTGGCTATTTAGGCAGACCAGTCCTTTGTGTATGTTTTCCTACTTTGAGGAGACCCCCCACCCCCACCCCACAGTTGACTGAAATGCTATAACTATGGGGTTATGCTTAGAGTTAAGAGGTTTTCCTCTGAAGCCCCGTATTTGTTTGTTTTACTTATTTACACATTGTTGACTGTGTTAGTCCTTCCAGGCCAGTGGCCTCCTTTCAGGGGAGACCTGAGGAGATATTTATAGTGACTAGAGGAAATTTGGCTAAGACATCAGGAGAACTTGCCTCACTCTTTCAGTAAATACTGTGGGATATTTTACCTCCACCTGAGTTGCCGCTTGCTCATGTAAATTGAGGCCTCAGTTAAATGTCTCAGCCGAAGGACAGCACACTTTGGAGTACAGCACCCCACTTAGGCTGCACTGCAGTGTCATTTTTTAAATGAATCTGACTAGCTGATGTGGGAACAGAACCGACATACTTCTGATCTTCTGGCACTAAAGGTGAGTGATGTGCTTGTTGAGCTACTGAAACTGTGGAGAGACTGTATAAACTTCCATGATGCATCAAGGTCAAGATAAACGGCTATGTCTCCAGTGTATAGGAATAACCACACCTCTTCAGATTTGACAGTATGATCCGCACCTACCAGTTTCCTCTGGCAGGAGGAGGGCAGGGATAAGAAATCAAAACAGAAAAGCTCCTTTTATATATAACAAAGCATTTGCTATCTTATGGCATTCAGTTCTTTCAAATGGTCTTCCACCATCTTGAATAAATGCTTCCACAAGGGGAGAGCCTTGTTTTTGTATTTATTTATTTTGTTGTTGTTATTAATCATCCAGTCCCTGGCTCTAGTCAATTGCATGGCTAAGACATGTCTCAGTCTGTTGTTTGGTCCTGGTTGCCTCTGTCCCAGTCTATGGATTCTGTCAACATTCATATTTAAGTAGCTAGAAATGTGTGTATCATATGAATTAATTCTTCAAATAGTGGCCGCAGCTGCCATGCAGCATACATGTTTTCTGCGACTCCTAGCACTTGTATGCTATATCTTCATGAACAATTTTCCAGGCTAGCAGTCCACCTATGTCTAGTGATGGATGCTGTAGTTGCAGATTTTTCTTTCTTAATGAAGTGTTGTCTTCAAGCACTGAAATCGTGGAGTTTAAACTACATAAGCCCCTAACAGAGACTATTGTCTTGCAGGCTAGTTGCAGTGGAATGGTAGGCCTCAACTTCTGATTCAAGTAATGTTACAAGTTAAAAAAAGGGATTTTTTTTTTATTTTGACATGCCAGTTTCAGTCTAGCAAGATGTGACTGTTTCTCTGCAAACATAGATAAATACAGCAAATGTTTTTACAAAAAATAATCACATTGGAAGTACTACAAGTTTAAAATGGTCTGTTAGAGGGTCAGAGGGAGAAAAAACTAGGGAACTAGGTTTCTATTCCCTGCACACCCCCACCCCAGTCTCTTATAGTGTTTTTAATGGAGGGGGTTTTATGTTGCCAGTTCACAAAAAAGCAGCCTATTAAATTGTCTTCAGTAGAGATCAGTTTACTTAGTTTGTTTTAACCTCAGATTTCAGCAGACTGTAGAAGTTTTGTAGAAGGTATTTCAAATGCATTTTTAATCAGTATTTCAGTAATCTTGACCACTGGGATTTCAGCCACAGAAGGCCCTATGTCCAGCCTGACTGACAGCTCATTACCCTTCTCCTTCTAGGTGTGCAGGACATCCATCCTTCAGATAATGCCAGGATCTTCATAGTATAAGAATGACATCCACCAGTGCAATTTCATATCTTTCTTGCTGCACTTCACACCATATGTATTAACCCTGTTGCATCTGTAGTCTGATTTGATTTATGTTGCTTTAAAGCTCAGAACAGGTAAGCAGCCTGGTGGGGAATTTTCCTAGTGCTATTTTTGTGGTAGTCTATATTTGGTCAGCTTTTTACTCATTTAGTCAGATTTTCAGTTATTCATTTGAGCCTTTCAGGGCATAAGAAAAAGTAGATGTTTTTGTGGTAGCTAAAGCCCAAAGAGTGTCATACTTGTGTATTTTTCTTAGTCCCTGACCATAAATAGGCTCTGTTAAGGATTTACCCCTAAAGGCCTTGAGGTAGGCATCATTTCCTACAAAAATACTTGGATTCGAAGAAGTTTCATGCCTAAACTTAGTCTTCAATGACATTCTCAAGTTCATTCTCAGCCTTTGACCTCCCCATAGTAAAGATTAAAGGAATAGGCAGAATGAGATATGCTTGGCAACCCAAGCATATGTTCCATTGTAGCTTAAGGATGGAGGTTCCTGTGTGGAACTTTCATTGCTGTTAGAATTCCTGGGTCTTCTGAAGCCCCTTTGGAGGCCATCATGCCAAAGGAAACAGATATGTCCGGGAGACCCTAAGACCATGATCTGGCTTTCAGAACTGATCTCGATGGCTGAATCCTGATTCATAATTTCAGAAGCGGAGGATGGGAACACACTAGCTTGGTAAGGGACAATGTATCTGGTTATAAGGTAGAGGGCCAAGAATGCCTTTCACAGGTTTGGACTTCCGAGATGAACATTTCGACTTGCAGGACTCAGAAGGTAAGAGACAGATTACCTGCCCCAGCTTCTCTGCAGATGTCTAGTGCTCAGACATGTGGTGGGTCCCTCCCTCCCAGTTTAACCCAGGCTGTTTTCAGACAGTGGATCACCTTTGCCTAGATGTTTTCTGCAGGCTTTACAGAACTTGCTTTCAAGTTGTGATCCATCTTGTTATGAAGTCCCATGTGGTAAAAAGGAAGAGCCCTCGCCTGAGAAAGTATAGGACGACTCTATGATTATTCATCCCAAATTCCATTTCACTTAAGATGTGGTACTGGCACAGAAGGCAGTATTTTCTCTGTTTCACCTATAGAAGAAATCTCATTTGAATACATTTTAAAAAGAAAGAGTACTTCATATGGGAAGTCAAAAAAGTATCAGATGCCCAAAAAAGGTTCTTTGATTTATTGGATCTGGCTGATTCTAAAGCTGTTGCTGTTCCTCCTGTTTGGGGTCTCTGAAGGATGATTTTATGGCTGTTTGTAAGGCAGCAGGCACTCAGCCCTCCTGCCTGTAAGAAATATGTCAGGTTCTATAGGGTCCATGAGTCTCATAACTTCCTGTAATAATGACTCTGTGGTGGACCTCTGGTAGTGGTGTTTGCAGATCTAGGGATGGAATCCAGTGTTGTTCTTGCCTTTAATATTCTCCAAAATGACAAGGAGAACAGTGTTTGACCATTTTGGGAAGAAGTTGTACACAGCTGCCACTCCAGTCTTTAGGTACTTAAATTGTCAGGGACATGTTACTAAATACCAAATTGTTCTCCTGGTTCAAGTCAAGGACTAGCCAGGAGTCCCGAGGGAAGAATTGTTAGAGCTCAGCTAGACTGCTAATAAGGTGACAAAACACTCTGTTAAGAGTGATTATGATAGTTTACAGTCATCATCCAGGTTGACAGCTGTGGGATCACTAATAATAATAGTAATAATAATACATGATTGGCTGAGTCTACAGTCTCTGCCAAAGAATGTCAAACCACAGTTCCAGAGTGCACCACTGGGCAAAACTCTGCTCTTTGGAAATCCCACTAGTGAAATGTTTAGGAAAATGGAAGAAAGGGGCAAGCCTATGCATAGTATGAAGTAGATCTTTCACTCTCACATGTCATAGTTTAACGGGAACTATCCCTCTTTTAACCTGGTCCTTACTATTTTCAGACAAGGAAAGGGTAGGCTAACGAAAGGAAAAGGACCAATGTAAGAAAAATGTCAGGGAGACCACAGGAGTGTTTCACTACTAGGGAGCAGTCAACTGTGTGGATTACCCTCCCTTGATTACCCAAATCCGCACCCCCAGTCCAACCCCCTCTTGTATTCCTAATTTTAAAGTTAGTACTCACTCAGAATACCTGGGTAGCATCAGATTATCCATAGTGAGGTGTGTCATATGCCTGTAAATCTGAAACCAGCAGCTTTAAGCCTTACTGTAGACATCCATTGCGCTCCGTATGTTACGTAGCCAGTTACAGAGCATGTATAGTTTTTGCTGTCATTATAATATCTTGGGCTTCTTTTGCCATAGCTGTTGCTCTTTGAGGCATAGAGCAACTGCTGTGGTCTGATAACTCTAGCCTGCTGTCACTAAACGTGTGTACATGGAGTGGAGCAGTGGCGTAGCTGGAGGGGGGGGGTGAAGAGGGGCAGTCTGACTCAAGTGGCACTTTTGGGATTGTTAGTTTAATTAACGTCCTGTTCTTCTGGTCCGGTCGCATCACGTCTGTGTGTGCATTGCCGCACCGACATTTTGGTCTTCCTGTCCACCAGCTCAATTTTAAGTTTTGCTGCTGAGTGTTCAGCTGTTCACAGACTTGCTGCTAACAAGTGTTCATGGAATTTTGCTTCACTATTCCATTCCAAGTAAAGGGAGTGTGTGTTTTGTTGCTGCTTCACTGTTCCAAGTTATGAGTGTTCAGGGAATTTTGCTTCACCATTCCAAGTAAGGGTAGTGTGGGTTTTGCTGCACCGTTTCATTCCAAGTAAGGGGAGGGTGTGTGTGTCTTGCCGTTCGTCCAAGTATGTGTGCTTTGCTGGTTCACCGTTCCAAGTGGGTGTGTGCAAAATGCACCAGTTTAGGTATATCTGGTGGTTAGTGTTACTCAGGCTCAAACCCTGTACCTTAGATACTAGAAAGAAGAGCCTGAATTCCCTACCCATGCCACTTGTGATTCAAGGAGCTGAGTCCTGTCCAGATTTTCACAGAGTGTCTGGAATGTTTGGCTCTTACTTTTGGTCTGTTCCTCTTAAAATTTGTGGTTTTCTGACAAATCAGCGTGAAGTGAATTCAGTAAATAGCCATTTAAGTTTCAATCTTCCTATCTTTCAGGAAACGCATGTATTACATGAGCAATGTTTAAAATGTGTCCCTGGTTTTGGGCCTTTTGTCCCCCCCCAAATAAATGTTGGCTTTTTCCAGATTTCTTGTGCTGTAAAGTTTGAGAGGTGTAGTTAAGTGTCAAATGGATTTTGTAAGGAGCTGAGAGCTTCAGGGAAAGAGAATTTTAGTGCTGCTTATGCCAAGTCTGTTTGCATTGTTAGTAGCACAGCAGGTAGTATACTTTTGATGCAGAAGGCTGTGGATTCTACTCCTTCAGTATGTAGATGGATTGCTGATACTGTACTGAGTTATTGTTTAAATAGGAGGTGGATGCTGCAGATCTGAGAACGCCCTCCTTTGGAAGACATACCTAGTAACTATGAACCTGTTATCAGTTTGCTATCCATTCCTATTGCAATATTACTAACTTATTTTTTGAATGTAACATGGGCAGTTGATTCTTCAAAGGCAACAGGCACTTTATTTGTAGATGAAACAATGAAATATAAAGTTGTTTGCTAGCAGCAACCTCTTTGTTAGTTGCAGATCTCTTTAATGTGGAATTATTTAGATGACTTTTACTTCTGCAGAGATTGTGCATATTTATTGATATTGGTGGATTGTAATGACAGAAGTTTGAGTAGACTTTTATGATGTAAAATTTCTGAATTGAGTAGTTTTGTCATTATTGGTTCATACACTTTGTTTCATTGCTTACTGGAAAAATGTTGAAAACAAATTTAAAACACACTCTAACAAGTGTGCTGTATTATGCAAGGAATATAATTTAATGCCATCAGGAAGGTGAATAAAGAACACATGTATGTTTGTGTGGTCCTAAGTATGTGTGCAAGGGGTCTATGATTTGAAAACAGCCCAAAGGTAAACTTTATCCACCACTGGTCAGATGCATTTTCCTTGAATGTGGATTTCAGTGCTGTTTCAGTGAATGTGAGTTTCAAGGACAGAGAAGTTTTAATGCTAAGTCCGTTTTCATCATGAGACTGTATTGCTTTGTTTAGCAGATGCCTATCAGTGTTTGTGCTTTAAAATTTACAATAAAATCCAAATAATCATTGTAGAAGTAAAGCGTAAAGCAGTATGCACATTACAGTGTTTATGGTACATGGGGAGAAAGCCAAGTAATGAGACACTGGAATGGCTGCAAGGGGGAGGGCTGTGTATGGGGGAAGGCCCATTTGACCATGATTTCATGAGAGGGGAGGGGTGGCAAACTCAGACAGCCCCAGGCATCACAATCTCTAGCTACGCCACTATAGTGGGGCATTGTAGATGGTTAAGCATTGGCAATTTGTTACGCATTTGGTCAGATATTACTTGGTAAATTTAGCTTTGGTTATATTTCCAATGTTAGAAGCCCCCCCCCCCCCCGCCCAAATTGTTTCTTAACACTCTGACCTAATAAGGCAAGAGGCTCTCAGTTGCATTGAAGGATGATGCAGTACTGGTTGTGCTGTCATGTTGGCTTTGTATCTTACACCATAGTAACAAGCTAGCTGTTTTTAATTGCATTTGTAAAGCTAAGAACCATTTTCTTCTCCCACTATAGTATATTTTTTTAGGTGTTACAGTTGGTGTGGAAGGTGGACAATTTATATTGCACAGCCACTGGTGAAACTGTAGCTGTGCTAGGCTGTACTGGGATAAGATCCTGATGATGCCGAATGTGATTGTCTGTCTTGCACTTCCATTAATCCCACTACAGCAATAGTTTACTGCCTTAAGCAAGCAGACCTAATACTGTTTAATTTCTCCCAAGTCTTTTGAGTTTCTAATACCATGACAGGAATAGACCCCACCTAAGCCCAGGGTATGACTAGCATGTATGAAATTAGTATTGCGTCAGTCTTTCATGTTGGCCAAGAACGCTCTTCTCAGCACCTCTTGTGTATGAGACAGTGTGTGTAACATGGTCAGAATGTCTCAGTGAGATGTGGTAGAAGTGCCATGCAATGAAACTGAGTGCTGTGATGTTTAGTGATGGCAGAGCCTCATAGTTTGAGAAGTATGGTTACATTATGAGATACGTTAAGTGTTTTCACACACAAAGTAGGGCAAAGGCAGGGTATAGTTCATTACTGGCCACTATGCTTAGAACATTTTTCAAGGACATGTGTAAAAAAATATATATGGTAGGGTATCAGGAGGAAGTTTCTGCAGCTCCACTTGGTGCTGACTGCTTAATATGAAAATCATTTCCTGCATATTTTTGAGCAAAGCAGATCTCTTTTCTAAGTAGCTTTTGTCATTTTGCATTACAGCCTGTTTTTGTCTAGGGAGGATGTAAGTGAATAAGTTAACATAAAGTAAATGTGCACCTGTTTATTAAGGAATCCATCCATCCTCAACCCATTTTCCCATTTTTGCACATGGGGTCGGGGTGTCACTTGAACACTGACAATCATCTTGAGCCAAGATTGACACCGCTGGGTGGCTAGCCCTGCCATGGTAGTTCATCCGTACCACTCATTCACACACACACTCACTCCTAGGGCTAATTTAGTGTGTCCAGTCCACTTGCTGCATATCTTTGGAGTGTGTGGGGAAACCAGACTACCAGAGGAAACCCACGCGACCAGAGGGAGGACATGCAGACTCTGCACAGAAGGCACCCCAGCCAAGAATCAAACCGGAGAACCTCTTGCTGTGAGATGGCAGTGCTAACTGCTGCACTACCATGACCTCCCCAAGGAATACAGGACAAAAACTTTGAACTCCTCAACAGCAAGTTATGTTGCATGAGGTCCACCATATTCATAAATGTTATGTGTACTCAAGCAGTAGATTGGGTTTCTTTAATGTTTCTTATTCTGCAATACCATACGTACTTCAGAGCACTGTTTTTAAATAGTGTCTAAATAGTGTAACTTTCTTTATTTACAGGGGAAGGCAATGAAGAAATTAGCAAAATGATTCAGAACTACATAAAAGAGATAGAAGATCTCAGGTACTTCACCTTTTTCAGATTTTCTTAACTTTCATTTTGTTTTACTTGGCCTTTTTTCAGAAAATTATATTCCTTTATGGAGTACTAGATTCAATGAGATAACCAACCATTCATTATTAATTTTGATTGAGTGATTTATTATTAATGGTTATTAACTATGATATAAAAACCCTGAATATAAAAGCTGTGCATTTAACACAAGCGTGTAAAATAAAATTACATGTTTAAAAATGGAAAAAAAGAAACAATCCCCCAATTAATATTCTGCAATACAAGGGTGAATACACAGGAACTGACCATATTTAATGTCTCAGAATTTGTTATAGCAGTGTCATGCAATAAAAGTGTATGCTAAAGGTAATAATTTAGAAAGCCTAAACACCATTTTGTTAACTGCTTTCTGCTTTAGGGAGGAAGGAAGGGAGTCCCAGAATTACTGTTCTATAGACTTCAAGTAAACTAACCAACAGGACTATATTAGTAAAGCTAGTCATTCTCTGGCCTTTTTCTAAAAAGCAGCCTTGTGGTGATGTACTTTCTGTTATAAATCACTAAGGTCCTTTCACGAGGGAGTCCTGTGATTTCCATTTTCTAATTGTAATGGTTTTGCCTGCTGTCATTAGCAGTGCCAGAAGGGTTCTTTCATGAACTCCTTGTTATATTTCATTTCCACTGTCAGTGTAGTAGTTTTTCAATTCAGATGTTCTTAATATCTTTAACAACAACTTTAGTCTTTGGAGGTCGTCAAACCCTCAAGCAGCAAGCCACTGATGTCAGAATATCTGTGAAGTCACCTCTGTGCAAATATTCTCTTATCTTCTAAATTTTGTTGTATACTTAGGGTAGCAGCTGTACACCTTTCCAGCTGATTTGAGGGACATTGATCTGAATGTTTCACAATGTCCTTCATTGATCACTGTTGCAGTTTTGCTTATGGTAAGGGCATATCTTGCCAAGGACACCATGGTTCTGGCCAGCATACCAAAGCTTGCTCATTTTTCTCTTGCCTTACGTCTGATGTATGTCCCAACTGTGAGAGCTAAAGGTTACATAAGGGATGTAAAGGTGTGAAAGTCCTCAGAGCTCTCTTGGCGCCATTCCAACCAGTGAGACTATGTTTTTGCTTTGTGCTGTCAGTCATGGAGCCTAGTCCAGTTTCCACTGTGTGGAGGCAGATAAGTATCCCCATGGGGATACTTTCTATTTATTTTAGCTTTTTTGACTGAAAGGTTGTTTTCATTGCCTGCCAAGAAAGGTAAATGTGGCTGCAAGAGGCAGATACCCTTACTGGACACTTTTACCACAGCTGGTTTGAACTCAAAATAGCCTCCTGCAGCCCCCCCCCCCCAAAAAAAAAACAAAAACTGATACATTTTATAAGGTCCCTGACATACACAAGTGTTTGTACACCAATCCTTCATTAATTTGTACAGAATCAAGTAAGCCTACTATCTTTCTAATATTGCCCTACCTAATGATAAAGACATTAGGGCCATGGACAGGTATGGAAAGAAGGTGTATATTTCTCTGCACTTTCTTTCAGTACCATTAACTACCAAACCCACATGATTGGGTATCTCTTGTCTGTTCTGATTTGTATTAAGAAGTTAGTTTCAGAAAAGTCCTGAATTGGGCAATAAATCAGTTCTGTTACTGCTCAACTCTACTACCAAAGTAGCCAGACACACTATTAAGCGTAGTCATGAGTCTGCTGATGCATTTTCTATAGCTGCAACTACTAACTTCTTAGAAGCTACTTTTGGTTGAGGTTAGAGTCTTTGCCAAATACTTCAAGTGTAAACTGTTGGATGCCCTTCTTGGTTGTGAGAATCTTCTTGGACCTGCAACAGCTGAAATGTTTAAAGCCTGCAGGAAAGAGGTAGGGTTATGCCAGATTTCTTAGAGTTTTTTTTCTTCTTTCCTGGAGTTTAAGCTTAGCAATCCTTTCAAATGTTTTTTTTTTCTCAAAAGGACCAAAAACCTCAGCAGAAGAGTAAAACATTACTAAAAAGAATAACGCAAAACAGAGATATACCACTGTTAGATCTGGTAAGAATAATGCAAAACAGAGATATACCACTGTTAGATCTGGTACAGAATAACGCAAAACATTACTAAAAAGAAGTTTCAGGAGAAAACCAAATCAGACTTTAAGGGTTGTAAAGGTTGCTTTCCAGGCAAGTCTGTCAGTGTGTGATTATTTGCCCCCTCTCTCTCACTTCTCCTCATATTCCCTTGTACCTTGGTCTATCTCTTCACCTCCCCTTACCTTCTGTATTGGCCTATCCACTCTCCCTCTCCCTCCTTCCTGTGTGGAGATTTAAAACTTCATATCACTGGCCTTTCAACATCATCAAAAAAGGATGCAAGCTTACCTGACTTCACTCAACAAATCATTCAAGTTTTCCTCTAGAGCCCCCCCAATCAACACCTGATTTTTTTCTACTCAAAAAGAATTTTACTCGAGGCTTTTTCTGGTTCCCAGTAAGGAAGGCTCCCGGAGATCCATACTGGATTATGCCTTATAATTTAATTTTCTATTTTTTTATTTTTCGCTTTGGTCTTTTTACAGCTCCAGTGGTATTTGCCAGATGCCTAGCTCTTTTTATAGATATGTTCTTCGTGTTTCATTGTTGCAGTCATTACATTTGAGTAATCTGCTGGCAGGTTGCCCTCAGTCGGCCTGAATAAAGTCTTGGGTCCTGCGTCGGTTGCGGTCTCCTCTTCCATGATGTCAGGTCATCAGGGGTATAAAACATGCAGCTGACACCATTTTAATTGGTCGGTCCTGCCGCGCAGTGCCAGAAGCAGAAGCAGTCCACAAGTGCCGGTCGGCCAACTCCTGAAATTTTCAATTTCGAGTTTCCGAACCGAAGTCTTCAAACTAAAGCTAAGTACCTTGTTGGGGAAACTTTTTCTTGCTCCTTACCGATGTCAGTAAAAGTTAATAATTGCATTACTTGTGGGAAGCAAATACCTCATAAGAATTTTCATTTGTACTGTATTCCTTGCCTTGGCCCTGACCACAACGTGCCTTGCCATCGGTTCTGTGCTAAATTTAACCAATGCACTATTAAGCGTCGGTATATTTTTGCTTCAAGGTTTAACTACCCTGAAATGTCGTCGGTTAGCAATCTGACTACCAGAGTTCACAAAAAACACAAGGAAAAAGACAGAGACAGACAGTCGAGGTCCAAAACTGACGACAAAGCTTCTCCTAAGCCAGTCGCCGGTACTCAGGCACTTTCGCAGCCCCTGACATCCACTACTTTTGAGTCGCAGGCCTCTAGTGAGACCTATTCGGAGTCCAGTATGCTGCGAGATTCGTTAAGTATTGAACCCACAGATGTCTCTCCCTTGGATAGGTCTAGAGCCGCTGAGCAGGCTTCTGAGGGTGTTTTCAGACCTCAACATTTTAATATTAAACCGACGCCATCAACAAAAACAAGGTCAAAAACAACTTCTATGTCTAAAAAACCGACGCATGAGCCATGTGCTCAGGCCCCTATGCCTAAAAAACAAATGATCAAAATGGCTGAGGACTTAATTACCTTGATCAGGGGTTCCCAACCCCCCTTGCTAAGAGGCCTAGGCAAGGCACTGATTATGAATCTTCAGATCAGGTTTCCATTTCTTCTGATCAGGAATTTTCTATTCCACCCTATGAGGATTCTGATGCAGAGGAATCCATCCCATCTGCATATCCTCCTGAGGATTACGCTTTTGGAGAGACTTTGCATACTTTAAGGGAACATTTTCATTGGGAGAGTCAGGACTTTTCTGAATCAAAAAAGAGGCTAAGGGATTTCCTCCTTCTACCTCAGCATAGGCCTTTGACAATACCTCCTGTATTAGACATTGTGGATGATGTGTTCTCTGACTCAAGCATGGCTCCTGATTCCTTGCCTCCGGCTCCTAGTAAGCCAGACAGATATTACAGGGTTCCTGACTGCCACAAAATTATTTTCAAAAATCCTGCCACTGATCCTGAGTTTTTCTCAGGATCCCAAGGGTGTTAAGGCTTCTACAGCCAAGAATCCTACCCCTTCTGATAGAGATTCCAGGGCACTGGATAGATGAGGTAAGAAGGTGTATACATCTGCAACCTTGGCAATCAGGGCTTTAAACTGCCAGTTTCATATGCTTAAATATCAACAGCATGTTATGGGCTTACTGAAACAGAAAATTATGTTGATTTCTGATTGTGTGGAAAATAGAGTTACGGCATTTATTGCATGAAGCAGAACAGGTTGGAAAGCATACTTTGCAATGTGGTTTTGATTCTTTGGAGGCCTCTTGTAGGGCCACCGGTACTGGGTCTGTGATAAGAAGGCATGCCTGGCTCAAGGAGCAAAATCTGCCTGATCATGTTAAAGCTAAATTGTTGGATGCCCCTTTACAGCATGACAGTCTGTTTGTTAATAAGGCAGAAGAGGTTTTAAAGAAAATGGAAGACAAAGCTAAATCTATGCAAACTGTAAAATATTTTTTGCCAGTGCAGCCACCCAGGTTCAGTAGGCACTGGCCTACTAAAAATTGGTCCTTTCCTGTGTCCAACAGAGCCACTCAGGGCAAACTCAGGTGTTCAAAAGGATCCAGATATCAATCACAAGGATCCTACAGGTCAAAGTAATAGGGTGCCTCCACCTCCAAATCTGGAGGTGGTAAAGCACAACCATACAGTAAGCAGTTTCATTGACTTTCCTCTACCACCTCCAAGCACTTATCTTTTGGCAGCCCCTTTGGGGGGAAAACTAGCACTTCATGCTCAAAATTGGCAGTTAATTACCCAGGACAATTTGGTATTAAACATAGTATCCCAGGGGTACAGATTTCATTTCCATACTTTGCCAATTCCAAATGGATGGCCAGATCTCCCACAAAACCAGTGAGCAGAAGCCCAGAAACAAGTCATGTCCCTCATGGATATGGGGGCCTATTCAGCCTGCACTAGAAAAGGAAAAAGGACAAGGATTTTATTCAAGACTTTTCCTGGTACCGAGAAAAGACAATTCATGGCGTCCGATACTGGACTTATCGATTTTGAATACATTCCTGGACATTCCAAAATTCAAAATGCTGACTTTACAGCAGCTACTGCCTATGCTAGGCAAGAATGCTTGGTTAGTAACTCTAGACTTAAAAGAGGCATACCTGCATATCCCAATAAGTGAATCTTGCAGAAGATACCTCCGCTTCAAAGTAGGCTTTTTGCATTACCAATTCCCTGCACTGCCCTTTGGCTTATCTACTGCACCCAGGGACTTTACAAAGTGCCTGGCACCAGTAATTGCATTCTGCAGACAAAGAAACATTCACATTTATCCTTATCTGGACGATTGTCTCATTCAGGCAGAGGATAAGGACACTCTTCTTCAACATCTGGCATTTGTAAAAAGGCTCCTAGCATGCATAGGGTACACCATAAATGAAAATAAATCACAACTGGTACTCTCTCAAATGATTAGATTCCTGGGTGCAAGCTTGAATACAACTGCCCAGATGGCTTACCTCACGCCAGACAGACAACTGCAATTGACAACATACTTCAAACAAATTGCAGCAAAAAAACAGTTATCTGCAAGACAAATTCTGCAGGCTTTGGGGTTCATGGCATCCTGCATTCTACTAATTCCATATGTGAGACTGTATATGAGGAAACTTCAGTGGTACCCAAAAAGTTTATGGAGTCAACATTGTCACAGCCTGGAAACAATGATCTCTCTCATTCCCTGCCTACAACATGAATTTCTTTGGTGGGCAGAGACATGTCACCAAAACAAGGGACTGTCATTCACTCTACCCCCTGCCATACAAACCCTAACTACAGATGCATCAGATTATGCTTGGGGAGCCCACCTGGCAGGGAGATGCATTCAGGGCAAATGGAGCCCAAACCAAATGCATCTGCATATCAACCAGAAAGAAATGCTAGCTGTTCAGAATGCTCTGACAGCCTTCAAGGACTTACTTCATCCAGGACAACTACTGATAAAGATGGACAACGCCACAGGTATGTGGTACATAAACAAGCAGGGGGTAGTCATTCCTACCCCCTCTGCTGACTAGCCATGGCCTTGTGGAACACAGCCTTGACTTACCAAATACATCTTCAAGCTCAATTTCTGCCAGGAAAGCAAAATACTCTGGCAGACGACCTAAGCAGAGATCTTATGGACCCACAGGAATGGAAACTGGATCCACAAATCTTCAACATGTTAATACAGAAACGGGGAAGCCCAGACATAGATCTGTTTGCCTCTCCCCAAAACTATCAGTTGGACAAATTCTGCACGAGAAGTTATCACAAAAAAGCATGGAAATTGGATGCTCTGTCCTTCAGATGGAAAAACCTGTCAGTCTATGCCTTTCCCCCTATGTCTCTACATACTAAAAGTCAGACAGGAAAAAACAAAAATTATTCTAATTGCTCCAGAATGGCCTCGCCAGCACTGGTATCCACTTCTAAGGAATATGTCACACCTTCAGGAATGCATGGATCATGCAATCCCAAATAAAACCGAGACCCAATCCTCCAAAGGCAGACGTCCTGTCTGGTGTCTGGTGGACCCCAGCCATAAACAAACTATGCAATAGAAGGAGGAAGCTACTACATGATAGAGCAAAATCCCAAAAAGGGAAGGCATCTCTGATCAGTATTAGCAAAAAACTACGGGCACTCATAAAATCGTCTAAGGCCAGATTCGAGAGAAAAATTGCACAGGACACTAAGGATAATCACAAGGCTTTCTTTAGTTATGTTAGGCACCTGGGTGGGAATTCCCAGATATGCTCAGAATTAGTCCAGATATGCTCAGAATTAGTCCAAAATGACAAAAAATACACTGAACCCACAGACATTGCCAACATCCTAGCTGACAGGTTCAGCGCAAACTCCCACCCCCCCCTCCCAACCAAAAGGGAAAATATCTATCCCAGCAGAGTGCTGCCCCCCTGACATCTCAGATGCTCCGGTAAGAGCTGCCCTCTCCACAGCAAAAAACACAGCATCAATGGGACCAGACAGTGTCCTGGGCTGCGTCCTACATGAACTCCAAGAAGAGCTAAACCCAAACATAAAACTACTGTTCAATCTCAGCCTTACTACAGGATATGTACCCAAAGAGTGGTGTACAGCAACAGTGGTCCCTCTCCACAAAGGTGATGCCTCAACGGATCCTGGAAACTATTGCCCCATAAGCCTGACTAGCTTGGTCTGCAAAGCTATGGAAAGGATCATCATGGACCTCATAAATAAAGATATTGGGGACATACAGGCACTGGATCCTATCCAGTTCGGCTTTGTTAAGGGCAGATCCTGCCTCTTAAACCTGGTTGATTTCTTTGAAACAGTCACCAAGGCCATTGACGAGGGGAAGGTGGTCCACACAGCCTACCTGGACCTCGCAAAAGCCTTCGATACAATACCCCACTTGGGCATTATAGATAAGCTCACCAGCTTAAATATAAACCCCTATGTCACTAGATGGGTTGGAAACTGGCTCAAGGACAGAACCCACATGGTTAGAATTGCTGGAGCCATGTCAGACTCCAAACCAGTTACAAGTGGCATCCCCCAAGGCTCAGTCCTGTGACCTCTCTTGTTCGGTATATATTTCTCGGAGGTACAGGCCAACACGGAAGGACTGTGGCTGACCAAGTTCGCAGATGACTGCAAACTGGGTGCCATAATCGACTCTCCAGCCAACACAAGGATCCTCCAAAAGGGCCTCATAGAAACAGACAACTGGTGCCAGCGCCATGGCCTCAAGCTAAACGCCAAAAAGTGTATAGTCATCCCCTTTGGCAAAAACAAAGTGCCCACAAATTACCACATAGGTGGTAATCCATTAAGTACGGAAGAAGTAATTAGGGACCTGGGGACCCAAGTTGATGGCAATCTCTCATTTGACAACCATGTGGCCAAAGTGGTTAGAAAAACATTTTATATAGCCTACCTAATCATGAAGGGATTCACATCTAGATCAGGGGAGGTCATCGTGCCTCTTTACTCATCCCTCATCAAGCCCATAATTGAGTACAATGCCCCTTTTGAGATGTACTTTACCAAACACCTGCAGCAACTGGAAAGAACCCAAAAGTACCTCACCAAGAGGATTAAAGGGCTCAAACAGATGCCATATGCTGCCCGGTTAAAGAAACTCCAGCTTTACTCAGTGGCATACCGCCTGCTCAGAGGTGATCTGTGCCTGACATATAAAGCCATGTCCAACACGGAATTAATGGACATGCTGCACCTCAGAAAATCCAAATCCCATCGAGCTACGCGCTCGAGAGACTTGAACCTCAGCACTGAAATAAATAGGACATGCTGGAGGGAAAAATTCATAACCCAGAGGCCCCCTTCACTCTGGAATAAAATCCCAGTCCAGGTTAGGCAGAGTCCCTCATTGACTCTCTTCAAGAGGAATCTTGATGAGTGGATGGGAGATCATAGGTTTACCCCGGGTATCACTTCTGTGTCACTGTTAGACAGAGGCACAGTATACTAACCTCGAAAAAGGGCATAGCAAAATCAATTTAAAATAGGTGGCGAAAGCCAAACACACTCTGGCTAGGCTTATAAATGCCCTAGGGCAGATAGCCTAGTATGAACCTATGAACCTTCCTCCGTGGTACTTGCTTCAGACGCATCGCCTACTGTCTCAGCAGAACTATCAAATTCTGCACACTCAGCTCCAAACTCTGAATCTTGCAGCATGGCTAGTCAACTAATTATTCAAACCACATCTCTCAGTAAACCTGTGATGGATGTCATTTTGGAAGCCAGAAGGCCTAGTACTAGAAAATCTTATGCTGATAAATGGAAGAGATTCTGCGCTTGGAACCAAGGACAGGGAATAGACACAGCAAAGCCCAGTATTCCTCAGATTTTACAATACTTAGCTGAGATGCTTGACAAGGGCCTATCTTTTTCTTCAGTAAAAATCCATGCCTCTACCATCTCGGCTCATTACAACACAGATCCTACTCTCTTTTCTCATCCAATGCTAAAACAGTATCTCAGAGGGGCCAAAAATTTAAGGCCTCCCAGGAGAGCACCAACTCCCACATGGGACCCCAGTTTTGTGCTGGAAAAATTCACCCTACCTCCTTTTGAACCAGCAGCTGCTGCAGATATAAAATTTCTTTCTTGGAAGACAGCTTTCCTTTTGGCAGTCACTTCAGCTAGAAGGGTTTCAGAACTACAGGCCCTCATGGCAGTGGAGCCATTCAGTATATTTTACCCGGACAGGGTGGCCCTCAGGACCAATCCTTCCTTTATGCCTAAGGTGGTATCCAGTGTGGCTCTTAACCAAACCATTCACCTGCCAACTTTTTTCCCCAAATCCAAAGAACAAGGGGGAGCGGATTCTGCATTCATTGAATGTACACAGGCAACTAAGATTCTACTTAAACAGGACAAAATCTCTAAGAAAGTCTGAGCAACTACTGGTAGCATTTGCTGCAGGATCAAAGGGGAAGGATATATCAAAGCAGACTATTTCTAAATGGATAAGCCACTGCATTTGTTTCTGCTATTTGCACCATGGTAAACCTGTGCCAAAGGGGATCAGGTCCCATTCTACCAGGGCTGCCTCCACTTCAGCAGCTTTTCTCAGAGGGGTCCCTACCAAAGACATTCTAGAAGCTGCTACTTGGAGCTCTGTTCATATGTTCACAAAGCATTACCTGTTAACTCTCTTCTCTAAATCCAGGGCAGGCTTTGCCACTGCAGTCTTGCAGGGCCTTATAGCTGCTCCTAATGCTGTTTAGCTCCATCCTCCCATCCATAGCTTTGGGATTCTACCCAAATGTAATGACTGCAACAGTGAAACACAAAGAACATAGTACAGTTGTGTACACTTACCATAAATGTAGATGTTCGAGTGTATTCACTGTTGCAGTCCGGGTTACCCACCCGCCATCCCCCAGTCTGTACCTTTTTCTTCCCTTCACTATACTCAAAAGCCTTTGTGGTGTATTTGCTTTTAGTTGAAGGTAAATTTTATGGTTCTAATGTGCATTTATATATATTTACTGTTTGTTTATATATTTTTGACCTGACATCTGGGGCAAGAAAAACTGATTAAAATGGCGTCGGCTGCATGTTTTATACCCCTGATGACCTGATGTCTTGGAAGAGGAGACAGCAACTGATGCAGGACCCAAGACTTTGTTATTCAGGCCGAGTGAGGGCAACCTTCCAGCAGATTACCCAAATGTAATGACTGCAACAGTGAATACACTCGAACATCTACATTTATGGTAAGTGTACACAACTGTACTTTCTTCAGGCTCCAGGGTATCCATATTTACCCTTATCTGAATGATCTCCTTCATGCCCTTTCAAGTGAAAAGCTTTTTTTCTAAGACCTCAGGT
Organism: Protopterus annectens; assembly: GCF_019279795.1. Taxonomy (NCBI): domain Eukaryota; kingdom Metazoa; phylum Chordata; order Ceratodontiformes; family Protopteridae; genus Protopterus; species Protopterus annectens. The sequence goes on along the minus strand of NC_056745.1, from coordinate 1,049,608,416 downwards.
TTACTATGGATCTTCTTTTAAGCCTGGGTTTCACCTGGCACATGAAGAAATCAGTCATTCTTCCTCTTCAGGATTTTTTTTTTCCATAGGTTGCCAGTTGAACTCTGTCTCTATCACAGCAGTTCTAATCTCTTGCTTCCAGTCAGTCTCTCTCTCTCTGTCTGGAATTGACCTCAGCAGCAAGGGATACTGAGAGGCCCTGGGTACATGGCTTCAGCTTTTCAAATGGTTCCTTTTGTCAAACTCCACATGAGGAAGATCTAGTGGAATCTTAAGTTCATTTGGGTACAGCATTGCCACCCCTGAACTTCTCAATACCTCTCTTGCCCTTCATGAAAAAGGAATTCCTTTGATGGATTAACCAGATATCAGTCAATCCAGGAGTACCCTTTGTGGATGTTCTTCGTGTTTCACTGTTGCAGTCATTACATTTGGGGTTAGCTGCTTGCAGTAGCCCACATTCGGCCTGAATAACAAAGTCTTGGGTCCTGCGTTGGTTGCTGTCCCTTCTTCCATGACGTCAAGTCGTCAGGGGTATAAAACATGCAGCCAATCCCATTACATCAGTCTTTCTTGTCGTGCGGTGCCTGAAGCAGAAGCAGTTCACAAGTGCCAGTCGGCCGACTCCTGAAATTTTAGTTTTCGAGTTTCAGAACTGAAGTCTTCAGCTAAAGCTAAGTACCCCGTTGGGGAAACTTTTTCTTGCTCCTTACCGATGTCAATAAAAGTTAATAATTGCATTAATTGTGGAAAGCAAATACTTCATAAAGATTTTAATTCGTACTGTATTCCTTGCCTAGGCCCTGACCACGACGTACCTTGCTGTCAGTTTTGTGCTTTATTTAATCAGCGCACTGTCCGTCGTCTGTATATTTTTGCCTCTAAATATTTCAGTTCTCTGTTTAATTATCCAGAAATGTTTGTTAGCTAATCAACTACCAGGGTTTTGAAAAAATGCAAAGATAAAGACAGAGACAGGCCGCCGAGGTCCAAAACTGCCAACGACGCTTCTCCTAAGCTAGTCGCCAGTTCGCCGGTACTCAGTGAGGTGCTTTCGCAGCCCCTGATACCTGCTACTTCTGATTTGCAGGCCTCTACTGAGACCCATTCAGAGTCCGGTATGCCGCAAGATGCTTCAACTGTGGAACTCATGGATGTCTCTACCTTGGATGGGTCTGGAGTTGCTGTGCAGGCACCGGCTTTTGAGAGTGTATTCAGGCCTACGGACTTGCATATTAAACCGATGCCTCCTTCTTCATTTAGGCCTAAATGTCGAACCATGCCTAAAGAACCAATGCCTAGGCCACATGCTCAGGCCTCTATGCCTAAAAAACAAATAAGAATGGCTGAAGATCTTATAACTCTAATCAGGGGAAGCCAACCTCCCCCTTCTAAGAGACCTAGGACTGAAGTTGTTTGAGTCTTCTGAACAGAATTCTTATTTTTCTGATTCTTCTGATGATCTGGATTTGCCCTTATCCACTTATGAGAATTCTGATGCGGAGAACTCTTTTCCATCTGCTTCCCCTCCAGAGGATTTTTCTTTTAGTGAAACCTTACATACTCTAAGGGAGCATTTCCACTGGGAAAGCCAGGATTTTTCCGATTCAAAAAAGAGACTTAGGGATTTCTTACTCCTGCCTCAGCATAGGCCATTAGCTATTCTTCCTGTACTAGACATTGTTGATGCTTTTTCAGAATCTAGTTTGGCCCCTGATTCTTTGCCTCCTGCTCCCAGAAAACCTAACAGATATTACAGGGTTCCTGATTCACACAATTTCCTTTTTAAAAATCCTATTGCGGATCCAGAGACTATTTCACAGGGACCTAAGGGCATTAAGGCTTCTACTGCTAAAAATCCTACCCCTTCTGATAGAGACTCCAGGGTGCTTGATAGATGGGGTAAGAAGGTTTACACTTCTGCAACCTTGGCCATTAGGGCTTTAAACTGCCAGTTTCATATGTTAAAGTATCAGCAACATGTTATCTGATTGCTTAAACAGAAAATGATGTTGATTCCTGACTGTGCAGAAAATAAAGAATTACAGTATTTAATGCATTCTGCTGAACAGGTTGGAAAACATACTTTGCAATGTGGATTTGATTCCTTAGAGGCCTCTTGCAGGGTTGCTGTTACTGAGTCTGTGCTCAGAAGGCATGCTTGGCTTAAGGAGCAATCTTTGCCTGAGCATGTTAAAGCTAAATTGTTGGATACTCCCTTAAATCAGGACCGCCTGTTTGGCAACAAGGCTGAGGAAGTTCTTAAAAAGATGGAAGATAAAGCTAAATCTATGCAAACTGTTAAAAATTTCTTACAAGTTCAGCCTCCTAGATTTAGTAGGCATTGGCCCTCTAAGAATTGGTCCTTTCCAGCCCCTTCCAGGTCTTCTCAAGCCAAACCCAGACACAGCAGAAACCCCAAGTTTCAGTCCAAGGGGACACACATGACTAAGCATTGGGGGGTTTCCGCACCCAACTCAGGGAGTGGTAAGAATCCCCCATATGGAAAACTGTCTCAATGACTTGCTTTTAAAACTTCCAAGCACTTCCCAGCTGAATGCTCCTTTAGGTGGAAAGGTTGGTCTGCAGGCCAAAAACTGGGAACTCATTACTCAGGACAAATGGGTTTTAAATATAGTGTCCCAAGGATACAGATTTCACTTCCACACCTTACCAACACCAAGCGAGTGGCCAGATCTACCCCCAAATCAGTGGGCAGAGGCCCAAAATCAAGTACTCTCTCTCTTAAGCATGGGGGCTATTCATTTGGTACCAGAAGAGGAAAAGGGACATGGTTTCTATTTAAGACTTTATCTGGTACCCAGAAAAGGCAATACATTGTGTCCTATCCTGGACCTTTCTACTCTAAATACCTTTCTGGTGATTCCAAAATTCAAGATGCTGACTCTTCACCAGCTGCTTCCTATGCTAGGCAAAGATGCATGGTTGGCAACACTAGACATAAAAGAAGCATACCTGCACATCCCTGTCAGGGAGTCTTGCAGAAGATACCTATGCTTCAAAGCAGGCGACATGCACTATCAGTTCTCTGCACTGCCCTTTGGCTTATCTACTGCGCCCAGGGTATTCACAAAGTGCCTAGCTCCAGTCATTGTATTCTGCAGGCAAAGGAATATTCAAATATATCCATACCTGGACGATTGTCTAATTCAGGCAGAAAGCCAGGACATTCTTTTGAATCATCTGGCCTTTATTCAAAGGGTACTGACTTGTCTGGGGTACACCATAAACGAAAATAAATCACACCTGGTACCCTGTCAACAAATTATATTCCTGGGAGCAAGCTTGAATACAACTTTCCAGATGGTTTTCCTCACACCAGAGAAACGGACTCATTTGACAACCTACTTCAAACAAGTGGTCACAAAAACCCAGTTATCTGCAAGGCAAATACTGCAGGCCTTGGGGTTCATGGCCTCCTGCATTCTTCTAATTCCATATGCAAGGCTGCATATGAGGAAACTGCAATGGTATCTCAAAAGTCTATGGTGTCAACATTCACAGGGTCTAGAAGCTATGATTCCTATCATACCTTGTCTGCGCCTAGAGTTCCTTTGGTGGGCAGAGGCCTGCCACCAAATCAAGGGACTACCATTCACACTACCCCCTGCCACCCAAACGTTAACAACAGGTGCATCAGACTATGCATGGGGGGGCTCACATGGCAGGGAAGTGCATTCAGGGCAAATGGAACCCAAGTCAAATGCACCTACACATAAATCAAAAGGAAATGTTAGCTGTACAGAATGCTCTGACATCCTTCAAGAACCACATTCTTCCAGGACAACTAATGGTAAAGGCGGACAACACCACGGTCATGTGGTACATAAACAAGCAGGGGGCTACACACTCTTACCCCCTCTGCAGACTAGCCATGGCATTGTGGAACACAGCCTTGAGCTACCAATTGAATCTACAAGCTCAATTCCTGGCAAGAAAACTAAATACACTGGCAGATGGACTAAGCAGAAACCTCGTGGACCTACATGAGTGGAAACTGGAACCAAGGATTTTCAACATGTTGACAAGCAAATGGGGGAGCCCAGATATAGACCTGTTTGCCTCCCCCCAGAATCATCAATTGGACACATTTTGCACAAGAATTCCCCACAAACTAGCGTGGAAAGTGAATGCTCTATCCTTCAGCTGGAATTTATGCCTTTCCTCCTCTGTCTTTGCTCTCCAAGGTACTACTAAATATCAAACAGGACAAGCCAAGGATGATTTTAATTGCACCAGCCTGGCCATGCCAACACTGGTACCTCCTCCTGCACAGTGTGTTACGCTTGGCCCCATGGTACCTTCCTCAGACTCCTTCCCTGTTCTCTCAGCAGGGGAACCAGATTCTGCACCCTCAGCTGCAAACCCTGAACCTAGCAGCCTGGCTAATTACCTAATCTCTTCTTTTCCACTCTCAGTAAATCAGTGATGGATATAATTTTAGAGGCTAGGAGGCCTAGTACTAGAAAATCTTATGCTGCAAAATGGAAAAGATTTTGTAACTGGAACCAATCTCAAGGGATGAGCACAGCAGTGCCCAATTTACCTCAGATTCTACAATATTTGACTGAGATGCTTCATAAGAGCTTGTCCTTTTCATTTACTATGCTCAAAATGCTTTTTGGTGTATTTGCTTTTTTGTTGGAGGTATAGCCTTGTATTATAGATTTAATTGCTTCCCATTAGGGGGCACCTGACATTTGGGGCAAGAAAAACTGATGTAATGGCATCTGCTGCATGTTTTATACCCCTGGCGACCTGACATCATGGAAGAAGGGACAGCAACCGATGCAGGACCCAAGACTTTGTTAATCAGGCCAACTGAGGGCTACTGCAAGCAGATAACCCCAAATTTAATGATTGCAACAGTGAATCCACTCCAACATCTGCATTTATGGTAAGTGTACAGAGTTGTACTTTCCTTTTCCTTACCAGGAAGTTTCCAGATATTCTTCAGACCTGGCATGGAGAGCATCTTCTGTGAACATCAAAGTCCAGGGTTCGTTGTTAAGACAAGACAGAAAAAAATTACATAAATTTCAAGGAAATGAAAGCTCTGATTCTGGCTCTTCAGGCTTTACACTGCATTTGATCTACAAGAACCTTAAGGATCATCACAGACAATACCACCTTTAATATGGTACGTCAGCAAACAGGAAGGGACAAACTGTTATCTTCACTGCAGACTTGGTACAGATCCAAGGGCAGATCATCATGAATGGATGCTTAACAGAGGGATCCTCATACAAATTGCGCATCTGTGGGAACTTCCCAAATACACCTTTTTCCCGTAGTCTGACCAGGCAGCTCAGACTGTTTTGCTCCAGACTTCCATGCCCAGAGTATTAAGAAAATGACCATCATGTCGATCTCACAGAAGGGGAATTTTTTTTATGTTTCCTCCCTTTCCTCTGATTCTGAAGGTCTCGGTGTAACTCAGGAAGGATAAGCCAAAGATTCTGTTGTGACCCCCTTTTGGCCCAGACAGCATTGGATGTTCATCATTTGATCACTGCTGAAGTAACCTTAGCTATATGTGTTGTATCCTTGTAAGAATATAACAGACAACTTCCAAAGCTTAAGGGCACATTCCATGCACCCATATAGTTAACCATTAAGAGCAGAGCTGAAGGAGTGGTTTGGGTGCCAAGCCCTCCAGAGCTTTCCTCCTGCCAAATAGTGCTCCATGGTGGACTTCTGAGGACTGATGGTTGGCTAATACGTCTTCATTGCTGGACAGATAGCTTCCCTTCAGGGGAGGGGGAGGCAGACCTTCCATATGTTATTTTTTTAATAGAAAGCTTACCTTTTCTGAAAAAACTACTACTTATATGTGAGGAAAAAGTATTTTATAGACAGTCACATAACTTTTAGTCACTTTTTACTAGCAGTGTTACTTTTAACTTTTGAGGAAAAATGTTTGAAACTAAGTTAAAGCTAGCTTTTCCTGTCCAAAAGTTGTGTTAAATTACTTCTGGGGCCAAGGTAGGTCAAATGCTTTTCACTTTTTTTTTTTTTTTTGGTGGAAAAGTTGACTAATACTTATTTCATCAGCTACTGCTTCCAGGCTTCCCTGGGATTCGGGCATCTTTTTTGGCTTTACCGTGGGACAACCTACTGGTTCCTTTGTTCTTTTTTTCGGCCATAAAAAGAAAAAAAATCTAAGCAGCTTTTGCCACTTCAGCATGATAATAAATTGCCTCAGCCATAGATGGGTGACTCTGCGGTGGCCATTTCTGGTTTCTCAGACCATTTATCTTTCTCCTTGACTTCTTCTGGTGTAGTTCCTAGAGCCACTATGGACCAGAGGTTAGACATCCCCTGGGACTGTTGTAGCACCCTTAGCAGGCAAGGGAGAACAATTCTTGTTGGTTTTGGAAGAAGATTGGGGGGGGGGGGAATACTTTTCGGTCTATCCAGTCTGGGATGCTTGTCCCTACGCAAGTCCTGCAAATTTAAAAAAAAATCAAAAAGTTAGATATTTATCTTTGTCTCAGTTACTTTGAAGAGGAGTGATTTATTGTGCATAGCATATGGGGTTTGTTCAGTTTCTTAACCCTACCATTTCTGGTGTTACTGGCAAGAGGAAAATTAATTTTTAACTGCCTGAGGATGTTCAACACATTGAACATGAAATTGATTGTGAGGGGGCAAATTCTGTTTTCTCTCTCCAGATTTATAATTTTGATTCTGAGGAGTGTGTTCCTTCGGACTAGAAATTGCTCCCCCTTCCAACCTTGGCAGACCTCTACTACTTCCTAGAAACCTAGCCCTTTGTTTCTCTCTTTGGCACCAGATAGTCTCGTGCAGATGATTTCTGAGAGTTATTCGTCAGGGATACAAGTGGCACTGAGAATTTATCCCTCCTTTTGAGGGGATTCCTTTTTATCCGTCAGTTCAAACTTTTTTCCCTCCTGTCATTCAGTGTCTGCTAACTCATGGGGTGATAGAAGCAGACCGTACTTCTTGGAAAAAGAAAGGTTTTTAGTCAGGAATGTTTATGGTGCCAAAGAAAGAGGCTTCATTGAGACCAGTCTGTGGTCTTTCCTTTTTACACCATTTTGTGAAGGTCTCAAGGTTCAAAATGATATTCCTTCACAACCTGTTTCCTTGCATTCCCCATTTAAGTTTTTAGTGACCCTAGATTTAAAAGATGATCATCACATTCCCAGCACACCAGATTTTCTATGTTTCTTAAGGTCTTCTGTGTATGGATCACACTTTCAGTTCTCTGCATTACTTTTTGGGTTATCTACTGCTTCAAGGGTATTGACGAAGTGTATAGCTCCAGTGATAGCCTACTGCAGGCAACAAGATATTCATATTTTTCCTTGTCTATATAACTTTCTCATCTTTACAGACCCTTTTTTTTAACGTTTCAGGAATCTCTTACTTGAGTGAGAGATCTCTTGCACAGACTGTGGGGTTTCAGAAAAATAAGTCTTGCTCGACTCATTCTCACGGGATTGTTTTCCTTGGATGTCACTTTAAAGAGCTTTTCTTCCACAGGGAAAAGTAGATCTATATTGAGATCTATTATTCAGTTTTCCACTAAACTCAAGGCCTCAGCCTGAGAATTTCTCTGGATACTGCAATTCATAACATCCATGATTCCTCAAGCCATACTCCACATGAGAAAAATTCAGTGGTACCTGAAATCAGTTTGGTCCCAACATAAATATCCCTTGACATTCCAGATTCCTTCTTTGAGATTTGTGAATCTTGTGGAACAACTTTCATGGAGAGAAGTTTTATCTGAGTATAGGTCTACCATTGTCTTCTAGTTGTAGCATAGTCTGTAACTATAGATGCCTCAGACTTTGGTGTCAGTGTTAGTAAAAGTGCAGGATCTTTGAAGCAAAAGACAGACCAAAATGAACCAACACAAGATATGTTGGCATTAATAAACACACTCAGTTCTCTCATTTGTCTGTGGGCCATGGTAGCTTGGGATATAGCTTTTCAGCGCACACTCACTTTACAGGTATCTTGCATCCTATCAGAGAATAATTTTGTGGCAGACAAGCTGAGAAGGACAAAAATAGATCCTTGTGAATGGAAACTGAGTTGGTTGGGGTGGGGGCTTCCAGGATTTGATCTAGCTATGGAGAACACTTTAGAGCTATTTGCCTTCATTTATAACAATGATTTGGCAAAACTCTGCTTCAAGACTCCATGCAAAAGCTCTTTTCTTTGGAGAGGAATGTTCCTATATGTTTTTTTTCCACACTATTTCCATTTTTATATCCAGGCTCATTCTGAACATTCAGAAGGACACTCCAAAGATCATTGCTGTGACCTCCTTCTGGCCTTGACACAGTGATTCTCCCTTCTTTAAGAGGCCATGGACAGTTACCACAAACTTCCTCACAGATTTCACCTGTGGGTGTTTGATACATCCTACCTCAAAACAACTTCAACTGTCTGGGTCATACTCTTAATTACTTTTAGGTACCTATTTTCTGAGGAAGTGCAGCAGGCACTAAATAACAAGGCAAAATAAAAATATTACTGGGCAATCATGTATTAATAAACAGAAACAATTTTCAAGTTCATGCTAAAACAAGAACCAGGATCCTTTTAAGGCTATTTCTCTAGTTCTGCAATATTTTTGTTGGCTATAATCCACTGACCTTTCTTACTCTATCAAGGTTCTTTTGTTGTCCATTTCAGCATGTATTCCCATGCATCTTCCCTTTTCAGTGCATTCCCATGTCAACATGTTTCTGAAAGGGATTTTCATGCCAAGCCTCCTAGAAAACCAATGGCTTCTCCGTGGGATCCTAATTTTTTTAGAAAAATTAACTCTTGCTCTATTTGAACCAGCTAATCAGGCTGATGTGAGATTCTCAATGTGGAAAACAGTTTTGCTCTGATTTCTGCAAAAAGAGTATCTGAGTTTGCAAACTGTTACGGCGGGTCAGTCTGATCTCATTTCCCAGAAAAAATAGGGTTTTCTTAACTAATCTTTCTTTTATTCTTAGTGGTATCAGAGACTATGGTGAGCCAAGGTATTCACCTTATTGCCTTCAAGAGAGAAAGGATCTTCAGTACTCTGGATGTCCACAGACAACCTGGATATTATCTTGACAGAACTAAAACTTTCAGAAACTCTGATCAGTAATTTCTTGTGATGGTTAGAGGAAAGTGCAATGTGGTTATCTCATGCTGTTAACTTTTGCTATACCCACCACACATGCTAGTATATTCTGTTGTATCCACCACAGTAAGGCTATTCAAGGCAGGGTCAAAGTTTACTCTGCTAGAGCCTTTGCTTAATGTGTGGGTTTTTGGAAATGGTTGGATTCTAGAAGTATTCTAGAAGAAGCAAATTGGTCCTCTGGACATACGTTGACAAAACACTAATCCTTCTCTATGTCTAGATCAGGCTTCGCAAGGACCATTCTGTAGGGGCTCCTGGGCTGCTCTTCCATCTCCCAAATGTAATTGTGTAATTATCTAGGGTAATCTACTGATTTTTTTGGTGTGATGTTTATGCCAGGGTTGGACATTCATAATTTTATTCTTAGCATTGTCCTGTCAGGGCTCAGCCTCCTTCTCTCTGTTGGCATAAAAGGTCTGAATGGCTTGGTGCCCAAACCAGTCTATTTTGTCAGCTTGATTGTTTCAACATGTGGAAGGTACGCTGAAGTTTGGAATCTTGCCAGCTGTTATGTCCTGTGCAGGATACAACCCATATAGCTAAGGCTACTGCAGCAGTGATCATTTGAACATCTGCCATTATGGTAAGTTTACTTACACAACTGTACTTTCTCTTGGCTGTGGTGGACCCACTGCATTTTTGCCCTTTCATTGCTGTCATGTTTTTTCCTTTCCTCACCCTTATGCATGTCTGTTTTGTTTTTCTTGTCTGGAGCATAAAAGTCTGAACATTTTTGCACATGTACATTCTATGTATACCATTTAGCACTCTTGCACTTGAGCTATATGTCTCGAGTACTGCACGAGAGGAAGTTGCCCAAGCATTGGTGTGCTGACATGGACATACAGTATCCTTGACAGGATATTTCCTTATGTAAACAATACTACAGCAGTAGTCTAGTTGGACATCGACTGTCATGTAAGGTCTTGCACAACTGTACTTTTGAATGCACCTGTATTTATAAATACTTAATATTTGAACCAGACCATCGCTTTCTTGGTCTCTGATAATATCATCCTTTCTGGCCTGTTTTACACAGGGTTTGTAACTCATCTAGATTCTTGCAGTACATTTGTAAGCTGTTTTAATTGATGATAATGACCTAGTTGAAAACCATAATGAGGCCTGCACTGAGTCCAATATATTGATTTGGACTCATCCAGCAAGTGTTTCTAATATTTCAAATTTGGAAATCAGGAGAGCCGTCAAAACACTTCTCCTCAAGTTCACATCCTCAAATCAAACTTCCTTGAATTGGGAGCAGCTCCTGTAATCAGGCTTCAAGTCCTAGCTCACAAAAGATTGCCCAAATAAAGGTAGAAATTGAAGTAACTGTTGGTTAAAAAAGGGGTTGCTAAGACATTGGAACATACTGTGGTTACCTGCAGCCAATCTGAGGGCACAGGGTCTTCCAGTGGTCTGTTTAATTATCCATCAGCAGCTGGTAAAAAAATATATATATAGTATCTACACAGTTATAAAAATCATAATTTATGACCCCCAGGCTGTTCATATTGCCTGGGAAGGGTAATTTTTATCCCAGTAGACCCTGAGCTTTTTTTCCACATCTCATATAAATGGTAGGGTGGCACTCTTCAAGCCCCTAGAAATACCCAAGTAAAATCTCCTGGAATCTGCTGTGCATGGTGTCACAATGTAATAATATATTCTCTGCAAAGCATACAAGTTTTGGTGCAACTCTGATTAAGTTTTCAGTTTCAAAAAACAAAGCTTATTGTTTCTTAAGAACTGTTGCATATTTATTGTCCTCTGACTTCTCCAAACGAACTAGCTAGATAGTTATTCCTTAAAATATTTTTTTTTGCTACGGATATGAATAATTGTACATTATTCCATGGAAGAGCAGTGGCGGTAGTCCTCTTTTTTTTAAATTATATAACCCGATTGAGAAACAAATTAGTGAGGAGGGTTCTCGGTCGCACTTACTTTTTTGATTTGTAAAGTAAAATCAACAGTTCAGTGGCAATTAAAGTTTTTAGAAAGTAAAATAGAACCTCGCAGGGTCCACAATAAAGCGTAAGGACAGCTGTTACTTCAGATATTTATTCAAGATGTTCTCTCCACAGTATCAGACAAAACAGCACATAAACTCTCCATAGAGACAGTACGTTTTCATTTTAAAACTTCATCGGATGTGGGCTGGTTGACATACAAGTATTTAAAGGCTTGTCAATCAAAGTTGGTCCAGTCAAAACACACAAGATTAGGAAAGGCATTGATGACCAATGTGGTGAACTAGTGCAAAGTAAAATCAAAAAACTTGAAAGAGATTTAGTAGAATATAAGAATAATACTAGTTACCCTATGCCTAGAACCAGGCCTAGATTTTGGGAGCGTGAACAGGCTAACAGTAGGGAAGAAGAAATACATAATGAATACCCAAGGGTGAATAATGAGGTAGGTAACCTGGAAGACTAATGATTATCCCCCTTTAAGGAGGTCCTAAAGGCTCCGGAATAAAAGTGATTTCCAACCAAACCAGTATTGTTCAAATTTTCGGGGGGCAACAAGAAGGGGAGGTACTAACAAGCACAGGTACCACTAGCCCCAACATGGAAAATGAAGTTATTATATAGGACACCTCCAATCCCTTTAGGTTCATTAAAGGTGACTTTAATATATATAATTTTAGTTCCACTGAATTAAATGATGAATATTTTAATTTATTATCTAGAGGCATGAAATTCATACCTCTGATAAAAGGTGAACTTACTAAGATTTTATTAGATTTTAAGGTTTTCAACTAATTTTTAGTGATACGGTTATTAGGCCTAATAATTTAGTGAAAAAGAGTACATATAATCCCCCTTTACACCCTCAAATAAAAAAAAATTTGAGAGCCTGGTTGAAAGTGAAATTAGAAATAACTTTAATAAAGTTAGGTTTAAGAAAAACTTAGAAGGACGAGAGCACAAACTTTTAATGGAACTAAGGAAAAATACAGACATACGTATAATGAAACCAAACAAAGGTGGTGGCATGGTTTTAATGGATACTCTTATGCAGGAGGGGAAAATGAATGGCATTCTCAGAGATCCTGACAGGTATACTAGTAGTTCCAAAAATGAAATTAACATAGCTTATGCAAGGATAGACACGGTCCTAGAGGATTTATACACAGAAGGTCTAATTGATAACAAAATTTTGAAATATTTGAAAGTGGAAAAACCAAGAATACCCACTATATTTGGGATTCCCAAAGTACACAAGAATGGGATGGATCCACCACTCAGACCAATTGTTTCAGCCGAAGGGTCAACCTTACCCATTGCCAAATACATACTCTAAGTTGAAAAACATATGGCTAAAACACAATAATATTCTTAGAGATTCATGGGACTTTTTAAGGAGTGTGAAACAAGACATATACACAGATAATATGTATTACCTAACTATTGATATAGTGGACTTATTTTCCTGTATTCCACTGGAGGAAGGAAAGGTAATGTTAGAAGAATTACGTAATGAGTGTATTGTGATTGTACAGTTGTTGGATTATTTTTTTTTATTTTTTTTTTTATTATTTTAAAGGAGAATACTTTCACCAAATCAAGGGGGTGGCCATAGGGGCAGCTTGTGCCCCTACATATGCAAACTTGATTTTAGCGAAATGGGAAGAAAAATGGGTGCTAGATTCTGTATTTAGCTCTAAATGGTCTTTATACAAGAGGTTTCTGGACAATATTTGTATATTTTGGAAGGCACCAAAGGAAGAAATTAGTAATTTTATAGAGTTTTTGAGTAATAGTACCAGTTTTTTGGAATTTACACACAAAATAGATGAAGAAAAACTCAATTATTTAGATGTTGAGATATATAAGAAGGACAATAATTTCCACTCAAAAGTGTATAGGAAAATAACTTACTCAAACTCTTATTTGCACAATAGTGCTCACCCCTTACACCAGAAAAGAAATTTGGTTGGGGACAATATATTAGATCATCCAGAATGACCTCAAATAATGAAGATGTTATGGAAGAAATGAAAATTTTGAACCAAATGTTTAGGAAAAGAAACTACCCAAGTGCCTTAATTGAGAAAGTGGAGAAGGAAGTCCTAGAAGGAAGATAAGGGAAATTTCGCTCCATTTTGGGTATTAAGAAAGTATTGAGCAACAGTTGAAAGTGGATGAGGGATTCAATAGGGCCCTGGTTATAGAATTTAATGCAAGTTCTACCTTAGTTAAAACTATAATAGAAAAGGAGTCTGATAGATTCATTTGTATCACGGACCTAGATAGAATAACTAAGGAAAAGTTAAAAGTGGTTTATAAGAATTCTAGTAGTTTAAAGAACGTATTTGAAAAGAATGTTATGACAGGAACAGGTGATAAAAACATGAGAAGAAAAGGAGCATTTAAATGTGGGCATTGTGCCCAATGCCCATACATTCTCAATAAAGAAACTTTTTACTTGGAATGTAGAGAAATGTTATTAGAGGGCAAAACATATAGTAACTGTGAAGATACAGGGATAGTGCACTTAGCAAAGTGTATGTGCTGTCAAGCATTCTATGTGGGAAAAACAGAGCGCAAATTAAAAATAAGAATTTATGAGCATTTATATGAAGTACAGAATAAAAAAGAAACAAATGCACTTTACAAACATCAGATAGAATGCTTGGGCGCAAATTATTTATTTTCTGTATTAGAGAAGGTGAAGAAGGATAAGAGGGGGTGGTCTTCGGGAAGAAACAATCAAATACAGAGAGCTCTGGTGGCAAGTAACTTTGCAAGCCAACAGGTGGCCAGGGCTACATGACTGTATTTCGATTGCCCCTATTCTCAAACTAAGAGCTGCTAAATTATAAAGCCCTTAAATATGAGTTTGTGCGCTGTCGTACTATCCTTGATTCTTTTATCCACATATTTGGTTGCTCTACTGGATTTTTAAATATTGAAATAATTAGTTTTTATGAACATTTACAAGATAGTAATTATATATGTATATATGTATTTATATATATATTTATTATATTGTTCTTTAATTTGAATGTAAAGCAATGTCTTTTTATTAATGTATTAATATGGTATTAATCTTTTAACTGTATTAGTTTATTATTCTTAAACAAGTGTAAAGTAAAAGTTTTAAAATGCCTTTTTTAATTCAGGTACATGAATTTACCACAAGATGGTGCTATTATCAAGTTTTCCATGGCCTTGGGTGCTTTTTATATTATTATTCATGATGGTATATTATCTTTTTAAAATTTTAGTAGTCTAAATGAATTACCAGGTATGTTTTAACTAATATTTATGGCAAGATTTTGTAGTTCTATACATTAAGTACACCTTGTATGCTTTTCATACGTTATTTGCATTGGTCTTGATTGCTTTTACCTAGGGTTTAATGTTTTTTTTAAAAATCAGCTTCAACTGATATGTCTTGACAAATGTGTTTTGATTGGACCAACTTTGATTGACAAGCCTTTAAATACTTGTAGTATGTCAACCAGCCCAGATCCGATGAAGTTTTAAAACGAAAACGTACTCTGTCTATGGAGCATTTATGTGCTGTTTTGTCTTATACTGTGGAAAGAACATCTTGAATAAATATCTGAAGTATCAGCTGTCCTTACACTTTATTGTGGACCCTCCAAGGTTCTTTTTTTTTTTTTACTTTTTATTTGTTTTCAATGTTTTATGGACCTTTTTTGGCTTATTTACGGATTAATTAAAGTTGATATTTTATACTAAGAATTGCATATCCTTCTAAAGAAGGTTTTCTCAGAGAAGCCATTAAAATTTAAGTAAATTATGAAAAATAGCAGCAAAGTGGGGAAACCCTTTCTGGTGCCCCTGGTCAAGAAAAGGGGTATAACAACTGAGTGGTCACTTTCATCTTAGCTGTTTACCTCATACAGAAGCAAAATATCCCAGTAGGCTACCATGATATTTCTAATATTTAGTGCATCCAAAAGGACTCCCCCAGCCAACTTTGAGATCTTTTTGGCATCTAGACTCGCTACTTTTGGGGAAGAGCACTACATCTATACCTCTTGAGTAGTAATTGAGGTTTTAATAGCATTGTCAGCAGTTTGCTTCACATGCAGAGACAGATTAAGCAAGGTTTTCCAGGTATAAAATAGTGAACTTAAATTCTAAGGTGGCCATAAAAAGTTCATAATTTTTTTTAAACAAGAAACATCTTTATTAAATTATAATGTGTATGACCTAATTTATATAAATGGCAATAAACTAGCAACACAGTCTCAGTTGCAAACTTATACATTCCAAACCGTGTGACATAGCTGTAGCTGCAAACATTATAAATCACTTTTAACATATCCAGTCATGTTAGTCAACCATTATATAGCTCATTCCAATCCTGTCTTCTTTTAAACCGCGTTCCTCCTCTGCATGTATTGTTCCCATAGATTTTGTTTTTTCCTATGTAATTTGCTCCTAGCCTTTGCTAAAGATCCCAGTTCCAGTTGTTTTTAACTCTGTGTATTCACTACTTCTAGTAAAGTTGGTTTAGATTTTGAGTTCCATTTTCTAGTAACTGCTTTTTTGGCAGCCATTATAATTAGACTTGCAAAGCCTTAATATGTCTAGGCAATTCCGAGTTTGTATCATAGCTCAAAAAAATAATTTCCCTTGTCACTCCAACTTGCTCACCCAGCATCTCTGACAGAGCAGTCTGCAGGAAATCTTTAAAGTCTACCAACCCATTACAGTCCCAGAAAAGTTCTTTGAAGTTTGCTTGGCGTATAAAAAATACCTACCTAAACACTTCCAGGCAAAGATCCAAAATCTTGCTTATTTGGGAGACATGCATATATCCACCCATTGTTTGCTTGTAAATTGCTTATCTAATTTCTCTTCCCAGTCCTTTCTAACCTCCACTGATTGATTCTTATAGTTGTCGTGCAATATTTTATATGCTGTGCTAATTATTCCTTTCTTAATGGCCACTTTAGATTCTACTAAAAACTCTACCAGTGCTGGTCTTTTGTTTGACACCCCCCCCCCCCCATTTCTTTCTCTTTGCCTGTACTCTGATGTTCATCGTGTTACCTGCTGCAGTCATCACACTTGGGTTATCCTGCTGTCAGGCGGTCCCGCAGTCAGCCCGAGTTCCAAAGTCTTGGTCCGGCGTCGGTTGCTGTCGCTTCTTCCCTGACATCAGTGTGCCAGAGGTATATAAGAGGCATCTGACGCCATTTTCTTCAGTCTTTCTTGCCGCACGGCGCCCGAAGCAGAAGCAGTTCGCAAGTGCCGGTCGGCCGACTCCTGAGATTTTCGATTCGAATTTCAGTCCGAAGTCTTCAATAAAGCTAAGTACCCCGTTGGGGAACCTTTTCTTGCCTCAGTCCGATGTCAGAAAAAGTTAACAATTGAATTTCTTGTGGGAAGCAAATACCTCATAAGGACTTCCATTCTTATTGTATTCCTTGCCTAGGCCCAGACCACGACGTCACAGGTTGTCGGTTTTGTGCTAGGTTTAATAAACGAACTATCAAACGCCGTTTTGACTTCGCTCGACATTACTTTGGTAGGAAATTTAATTATATCATGCCGTCGGATCAGCCAACGACCGGTATGCATAAAAAACACAAGGATAAGGACAGGCAGCCTAGGAACAAGCCAGACTCCGAGGCCTCATCTGGGCCTGTCGCCGGTTCTTCGGTTTTCAGTGAGGCGCCTACGCTGCCCCTGATAACCGCAGAATTGGAACCCCAGACAACTGCAGATTCTCAAGTGGAGTGTACTAGGTCGATGCAGCCATCCTTATTAGGCCCTTCCGACACCGGAGCAGAAGGAGACCTTGGTACAGTGGAAACACCTTCAGTTGCAGAAGGTGTCTTCAGACCGACTACACTCACCATTAAATCTTATGCTAAGCTTAAAATTCCTTTAAAACCCCAAAAAACTGTACATCAGTCTGCAGTTCAAGGCCCCATACCTAAGAAACAGATGCTTAAGATGGCTGAAGATTTGATTACCCTAATCAGGGGTTCCCATCCCCTCCAGATAAAAGACCAAGACAAGAGGAGGATTATGCTTCCTCTGACCAGGTTTCAATTTCCTCAGTTTCTTCGGGGGAAAAGGATTACACTATTCCCCCTTATGAGGACTCTGATGCTAAAGACTCTATTCCCTCAGCATCTCCCCCTGAAGACTACTCCTTTGGGGAAACTTTACATACCATGAGTGAACATTTCCACTGGGAAGGCCAGGACTACTCTGATTCTAAGAAAAGGATCCGAGAGTTCCTTTTACTACCCCAGCACAGAACACTTGCTATCCCTCCAGTTTTAGATATTGTGGATGATGTTTACTTGGAGTCTAGTTTAAATCCAGACTCTCTACCTCCTGCTCCAGCCAAACCAGACAGATACTACAGAGTACCTGATTCACACAAATTCCTTTATAAAAGCCCTGTGGCTGACCCAGAAACAATTCCCCAGGGTCCCAAGGGGGCTAAAGCTTCTATGGCTAAAAATCCTGTGCCCTCTGAAAGGGATTCCAGAGCCCTAGATAGATGGGGAAAGAAAATAACAGCAACTCTGGCTATGAGGGCATTGAATTGTCAGTTTCACATGCTGAAATATCAGCAATTCCTAATGTCTCAATTAAAACAAAAAATGAGCACACATACTGAACAGTTTGAATTCAAGGAAATGCAGGATCTGTTGTATGCAGCTGAACAGGTGGGCAAACATACTTTACAATGTGGATTTGATTCATTGGAAGCTTCCTGTAGAGCAGCTGTTACTGGGTCTGTCATACGTAGACATGCTTGGTTAAAAGAACAAACCCTACCTGATCATGTTAAAGCAAAATTATTGGATGCACCTTTACAGCAGGATGTATTATTTGGTGTCAAAGCAGAAGAGGTTTTAAAGAAAATGGAGGATAAGGCAAAGTCTATGCAGACGGTCAAGGATTTTTTACAGGTATAACCTCCTCGTTTTAGCAGAAATTGGCCAATAAAAAACTGGTCCTTTCCAGCTTCTGACAGATCACAGAGGGGCAAATACAGACACCCAAGGGGCAGAGGCCAGTCACAAGGCCCTTACAAACCTCGCAAATGGGGTACTGCTACCCAGAAAGGAGGAGAAGACAGGCCCCAAGCTAGCAGAAGACAAACACAATGACTCAATCCTTAAACTACCAAGCAAATCTCTCCTGGCAGCTCCCTTGGGAGGAAAATTAGCATTTTTTTGCAGACAACTGGCACATAATCACAAAAGGCAAATGGGTCCTAAACATTGTCTCACAGGGATACAGATTCCACTTTCTTACCTTGCCAAGGATAAAAGGAATGCCAAACCTGCCACCAAATCATTGGGCAGAGGCACAAAAACAAATTACAGCTCTCATGGACATGAGAGCCATTCAACAGGTACCTAAACAGGAGCAAGGACAAGGATTTTACTCAAGACTCTTTCTAGTCCCAAGAAAAGACAAAGCATGGAGACCCATTCTGGATCTTTCAATTCTGAACACCTATCTGCAAGTACCAAAATTCAAGATGCTAACACTACAGCAGCTTCTTCCCATGCTGGGCAAGAATGCTTGGCTAGTAATGTTGGACCTCAAAGAGGCATACCTGCATGTCCCTATCAGACAAAATTGCAGAAGATACCTCCGCTTCATTGCAGGTTCAATGCATTATCAATTCTCTGCACTGCCCTTTGGCTTATCTAGTGTGCCCAGGGTCTTCACAAAATGCCTTGCACCAGTAATTGCATACTGCAGACAAAGAGGAATTCAAATATACCCATACCTGGACGACTGCCTTATTCAAGCAGAAAGCAAGGAAATTCTTTTAAAGCATCTGGCATTTGTCAAACACCTTCTAAGTTGCCTAGGGTACACAGTAAATGAAAAGAAATCAAAACTAGTGCTCTCACAAAACATAATATTCCTGGGTGCCAGCTTGAATACAACGGCCCAGATGGCTTATCTCACGCCAGACAAGCAACAACAGCTGACTCAATATTTCAAAATAATGGCAACAAAGACCCAGCTCCCTGCAAGAAAAATTCTGCAGGCCTTGGGATTCATGGCATCTTGCATACTACTAGTACCATTTGCAAAACTGCATATGAGGAAATTACAATGGTACCTGAAAACGTATGGACTCAGCACAGCCAGAGCTTGGAAACAATGATACCACTCATTCCCTGCCTTCAACAGGAGTTTCTATGGTGGGCACAGGTATGTCACCTCAACAAGGGTCAGCCTTTCACCTTACCCACAGTCAGGCAAACTATGACAACAGATGCATCGGACTATGCCTGGGGAGCACACATGGCAGGACAGTGCATTCCGGGCAAATGGACTACAGATCAAAGGCATCTGCATATCAATCAAAAAGAAATGCTAGCAGTACAGCATGCCCTAACAGCTTTCAAGGACCTCTTACACCCAGGACAACTAATAATAAAGACGGACAATACCACAGTAATGTGGTACATAAACAAGCAAGGGGGCACACATTCCTACCCTCTATGCAGGCAAGCAATGGCCGTGTGGAACACAGCACTGTCTTACCAGGTTCAATTACAAGCACAATTCCTGCCAGGAAAGAAAAACACATTGGCAGACGACCTAAGCAAGAAACATCATGGATCCACACGAGTGGAAACTAGATCCACAAGTATTTGCAATGATAGCTCAAAAATGGGGACGCCCAGACATAGATCTGTTTGCCAGCCCCCAAAACTACCAACTTCAAAAATTTTGCACAAGGACATTCCATCCACAAGCTTGGAAAGTGGACGCCCTCTCATTCAGTTGCAAAACATTAACAGTGTATGCCTTTCCTCCACTGCCTCTTCTAGCAAAGGTACTGCTGAAAGTCAGATTAGAGAGACCACAAATGATACTCATTGCACCAGACTGGCCACGCCAGCATTGGTATCCAATTCTAAGGAACATGGCCCACGGCCCACCATGGATTTTAACACAAATTCCTCACCTGCTCACCCAGCGAGACATTCAGATTCTACACAGCCAGCTCAAGACTTTAAACCTGGCTGCATGGCAAATTACCTAAACAACCAGCCAACACTGTTATGGATGTCATTCTGGAGGCCAGGATGCCCAGCACCAGGAAAACCCAAACCTATTTAGACAAATGGAAAAGATTTGCGCCTGGAACCAAGCTAAAGGCCAAAATCCCCTTGATCCAAACATTCCTCAGATTCTACAATATTTAACTGAGATGTTGCACAAAGGACTTTCCTTTTCATCTATTAAGACCCACACCTCAGCAATTTCAGCTCATTACAACACGGATGCTCCTTTATTCTCACATCCACTCCTAAGACAGTACCTCAGAGGGGCTAAGAACATAAGACCGCCCAGGAGAGCACCAACAGCTACTTGGGATCTCAACTTTGTTCTGGAAAAGCTTACACTGCCACCCTTTGAACCAGCTTTTTCAGCTGATTTAAAATTTCTTTCATGGAAAACTGCCCTGCTACTAGCAATAACCCCAGCTAGAAGAGTCTCAGAGCTACAGGCACTAATGGCAGTGGAGCCTTTCCTCATTTTTCATCAAGACAGAGTCTCTCTGCGAACTAACCCTTCCTTTATGCCAAAGGTGGTATCCAGTGTGGCACTAAACCAAACCATTCATTTGCCCACCTTCTTCCCAAATCCCCAGAACAAAGGAGAAAGACTCCTGCACTCTTTGGACATTCACAGACAATTATGTTACTACTTGGATAAAACTAAAGCTTTCAGAAAATCTGACCAACTCCTTGTAGCCTATGCTGCAGGATCACAAGGAAAAGCTATCTCAAAACAGACCATTTCTAAATGGATAGGGCATTGCATACGTTTCTGCTACATGCATCATGGGAAACCGGTACCTGCTAACATTAGGTCCCACTCCACCAGGGCTACAGCTACATCAGCAGCCTTTCTCAGGGGAGTGCCAACCAAGGATATTCTGGAAGCTGCAACTTGGAGTTCAGTGCACACCTTCACCAAACACCATCACTTACCTCTATATTCTAAGACTAGAGCTGGTTTTGCCACTGCAGTTCTGCAGGGCCTACTAGCTTCTTCTAACCCTGTTTAACTCCATCACCCATCCTTAGCTTTGGGATTCAACCCAAGTGTGATGACTGCAGCAGGGTAACACGATGAACATAGTACAGTTTTGTACCTACCATAAATGTAAATGTTCAAGTGTTCACCCTGCTGTAGTCCAGGTTACCCTCCCTCCATCCCCTCTGAACTAGCTGAAGTTATCTATACCACTCTATCCTATACAACCTCTGTGGTGCATTTGCTTGTGCCTGAAGGTATTGTTTTATTTTTATAATACATATATATATATATATATATATATATATATATATATATAGCCTACCTATTGGGGGCACCTGACATCTGGGACAAGAAAAACTGAAGAAAATGGAGTCGGATGCCTCTTGTATACCCCTGGCGCACTGACGTCAGGGAAGAAGCGACAGCAACTGACGCCGGACCAAGACTTTGGAACTCGGCTGACTGCAGGACCGCCTGATGGCAGGATAACCCAAGCTTGATGACTGCAGCAGGGTGAACACTCGAACATCTACATTTATGGTAGGTACAAAACTGTACTATATCCGTCCTTGATATAGAAGGCAGTCTTTAGCCTGCAGTCCAAATAAGTTATTGGCATCTTCCCCTTCTATTACCTTTCCCTCTCTAGTTATTTGCTTGCAGTACCTTGGTTCCTTTGCCAGTTTTCTGCAATGCATTCCTGCCCCCTCTTGCCTATTGTCTGTATCCCTAATTGCAGTCACCAGTATTGGCAGAATCTCCTTTCTCCATTCCTGTGTTGGCTTAGTTTTTAGAAGACTTTCTGCTGCTTTATGAATATAATATTCTGTATGATTATTGTTCACCTTAAAGGTTTGCATCCAAAATCCCAGTCTCTAGCTGTTACTTGAGCCCCCCCCCCATTCCATCATCATCTCTTTCCACTTTGAGTTATAGTTTTGTGCTTGTGCTATGTAAAGGTCATCATCAGTGTTAAGTACATAATAGGTCTGTATGAACAAGGAAGCTCAGGGTGCTTGCTTGGATTTAGGATCACAGATCTTAAGGGCTACTTCTAGATAGGGAGAAGAACAGGCCTTGGTAGGATCTCATTCATGACTTTTAGCAATCGAGGGTTTGAATATTCTACGACAAGGATGTAAATTTCCTTTGGCAAGTTAGGTGACTCGAGAATTTATTTGCTGCCCAAAGTTGCTTTATGTTTTATCAATTCCTTAGTCGAAATAAGCATCATCAGTAACTCAATCTGGTCTGAGGTTAATTTTGGAAGCTATTTCTCATTCAAGTGCAAAGTCTTAATTATATTCTTTTTTTTCTGAGATGTCTTGAGGTCGTGTAAGCTTTAACATCAATGATCATTGTGCTGCCAATGATTTTTCAAATAATTTAATTATTATAGCTTTCAGACTTAAATCAAGCGTTATGGCTAAGTCCCAAATGTCCCCCATTTTATTTTTTCTTTTGAAAAACTCCAGGGTGAATCTGGTTTTAATTAGATTGAAATGATCTCAACCAGCCTTCCTAAGTTCTTAACACTTTACCTTTATTTCTTCAGTCTACCCAAGTGTAGCACACTGTCCTTAAAAATCTTATTTTAAAATATTTTTGGTAATATGAAGAGTAAATACTGCAGTATTTTTTTATTGTGCTTATTGTCCAGATACGTACCTTGAGGGCACATAGCTTATGGGGCAGTACATGTATATGTAAACACCCGGGTCTTTTAATAGGATTGTTTAGTCCGTTAGCTTTCCAGAGTAATGTTAACAGAGACATCACAGCATTTTTTATAACGTTCCATATAAATATTTTCTCAGGCTTTCTTATTAATGCCTGAAATGCCTTACATTACTAACCACTGCATGAGAGCCTGCGTTATGTCACTATTCTCGTCTTCCCCTAGAATGCCAGATGAACATCATTTTCAGACACAACAACCAGTTTATTCTACATCAGACTCTGGTGGTGGTGCTGCGGTAGCATTGTCGCCTCACAGTAAGACGCTGTGTTCATTTCTCAGCTAGAGTGTCTTCTGCGTGGAGACATGCTTGAATGGGCGTTCCTTCTTTGAAGGTTGTGCGTCAGGGCTGGCGACTCGGCACGTAAAAATCAACTGCCAATCATTAGTGGACCGGAGTTCCGCTGTGGCGATCCCTAACCGGGAAAAGCCGAAAGACACAACAACAACTCTTATAAAAAAGTGATGACATGTTAGTGATAAATAATTTCTCCTTCCTAAATTCTTTTGGGAACCACATTGTAAAACTCTTAATTTCCTGTAAAGAGTTTTACAATGAAAATTAACAAAGCTGGGCAAATCATTCAAAAGTTTAAAAAAAAAAAAAAAAAAAAAATCCATTATGGGAGTGTATCCTAATCAGATTGATGGGTCTGGCAATAAAGTACTACCATTTTATAGGTACCATCTAGGGATAATCACCTTGCTTTGTTAATTATAGTGTGAATTCTTTCTTTTCCTCTAATTATCAGATTTAGGTTTTGTATAGTTTTCTGATATAACAGGCCACTTAACTGTGGTATGCATAGTCAGGTGAGCCAGAAACCTGCATTTTTTTTTTTTTTGCATTACTCAGTTCTAAATGCATTTCCTTTGGGGTTTTTTCCACCCCAAGAAACAAACACTTTATATAACAGTTAAATCCAGCAGACTGAGCTTCTGTACACTTAGCAATACCAAAACAGCTCAAAGAAGCAGACAAGATGATTTAACTTGCATTTGGGGATTTTCGCATATTTTCCCACTCTACATTCAGGAATGAGGTATAACCAGAAACACTAAAAGCAAGTAGTTTAGTACTGCTAATTATGAAAGCTTATGAACATTGGTAAGCTGTTCATTCAGAGTTTGTTACTAGAACACCTTAGTGTGCTAGGACACTACTGAATAATAATTTCAGTCATCTGCTTGATATTCTAAAAAAAAATGTAGTTATCTAAAGTGCTGAAGTGTCTCTACTCAGCAAGCAGTCTGATGTTTGGTTCCCTCTACAACTGAGCAGTCTTTGTTCAAGAAGACCATTATACTGTTGTGTCATTCTTGTCATCCACCCATTGAAAAAAGAGGCAAATTAGAAAGTGTTCATGTAACCTGAGAAACCAGTTTTACTTGACACTTGGCAGCCATTTAGTAGCGATTATTATGACCAGGAATTGCTAGAGATAAGCTTGGCAACCATGTACTTTTCATCTTCAGTCAAAGGTGCAGTCATTTTATTCACTCAGCATCTGTTGCTAAAAGGAACTTAACATAATTCTTAGTGCCATTCACCGTTAATGATTTAATCTTCAATTTATGGCAGAATAGTGCCAAGTGCCACATGAGAAAATGAACACTTAAATTATTGAAAATGAAGAAAGCGCCAAGTGCCACATGAGAAAACGAACACTTAAATTATGAAAAATGAAGAAAGCGCCAAGTGCCACATGAGAAAACGAACACTTAAATTATGAAAAATGAAAAAAGCGCCAAGTGCCACATGAGAAAACGAACACTTAAATTATGAAAAATGAAGAAAGCGCCAAGTGCCACATGAGAAAACGAACACTTAAATTATGAAAAATGAAGAAAGCGCCAAGTGCCACATGAGAAAACGAACACTTAAATTATGAAAAATGAAGAAAGCGCCAAGTGCCACATGAGAAAACGAACACTTAAATTATGAAAAATGAAGAAAGTGCCAAGTGCCACATGAGAAAACGAACACTTAAATTATGAAAAATGAAGAAAGTGCCAAGTGCCACATGAGAAAACGAACACTTAAATTATGAAAAATGAAGAAAGCAAAAGCACAGCTGCACTTTTGCTTTTCCCTTTGCTTAGCCATCAGCAAAATAGGTTCCATTTGTAAACATACCACATCTATTAAAGATTATTTAAATTAAGCTACATGTGTATCACCACATGCACTAGGGTTAGCCATGGTTTACCAGCTAGTAAACGTCATACCTTTAATTAAATCGGATTAAAGTTTAAGTGGTCTGTTAAACATGTACCACTTAGTCGATTTTTTCAGGCAGCTATAGCTAACATTTACATGAAAGTCATGCTCTAAAACAGCAAACACCGCCATATAGCATACAACACACTCACCAAAAATTGGTTTGTGAAGATACTGGGATATTGCATCATATTTATCCAAATTGTAGACCAATAGCCCTGCATGGATTGTTTGGTATTTACAGAGCTTTTCAACCCAGACTATGTCCTGGAGCATAAAACACCTGTATTTATTCTCAGCTAAGGTGTTGCTGGGTTTTAAACTTGGTTTTAACCCATTTACAAACTTGACAACCCCTTTCCAGAGGCTTTATGTAACTAGGTCATTTGATTCCCCTTATTGTTTCAGATGGTTTGCCAAATGTAGATCATGCCTCCCCTCATCTCATTTGCCAGCTGAAATATATGTAGCTAGTTTGTTAATTTTACTTTGATTTCTTGTAAATCCAAACTGTATATCAAACCTGCATGAAATGAATATTATCACATCCTAAGTCAATCCCTACATCCACCTCAGTAATGTGCCAAGATCCAAGTTCCGAAAATTGAATTAAAATAGCTTTGTGTAGATTTTTTTAGTGGTTTCTTGTGCGTTCAACTCAGAAAATTCATTTGTGTCAGCATTTAATTGCTAAACAGAGATCCCAGAAGAGGTCATTAAAGTTCAAAAGGAATATACCCAAAGTACAAAGTCTGACAAGGAAAGAACCTTATAATTTTCATGGACAGTATTACATTCACAATAAAATGTAACAAAAGAAACAGCTGAAACAGTGCAGTAGTAATACCCAACTGCACCAGAGTACACCAGAGAAAGACGTAAGGGTTACAGTCAACTGCCCATGGACCTTGCCCTGTATTCTGAAAATAGTGGAAAACCCAGTTTGAGACCAATCGGATTAACATGCGTTGGCTTTTTTTCCCCCAAAATTAGAGCATTGCTGTAATTTCTCCTTTCCTTGATGAGGTATATACCTCATTCTTTATTTTTCTTTCTCAGATGAAGAATTTCAAATTTTTCTGAACAATTTTTTATTGTTGACAGGATGCTGTGTTATCATGGCAAAGGATTCACTATGAACATAGCTGTAGTCTCTGTAAATTGTTCTCTTTCCCCAGCAGATGCCTGAGTGCCCAAAAAAGGGTTTATTTCAGATGCAAACGATTATTTTAGTGTAGCAGGACAAAAGAAGATAAAAGCAAAGTTTCATAGCTTGACAGAAGCAACATATTTTTTTCACAGAATACACAATGAGACTGAAATGTAAGGGAAAGTTAAGGCCATTTTTTCTTTTAAAGCATATGTATCGAGATGGATTGTGGTCTGATGTAGACTCCTGCTAGCATGTTAGGCATTCCCAAAGTGCTGTGTGTTCTTTCCAGCATACTCTTAAGTGGTAGACCATTCCATTCATGCAAAAGAGTTTTCACAAACATTAAGAAGTTAGACGCCTCTGCTTTTTCTGGTAAGCCCACCACTCAGTCTGATATTTATTTTTTCCACATGCTCTGTCTTATTAATTTAAGGACCTAATTCTAAAGCCTGTCTTCATGGTACTGCACTTGCCAGCTAGTATCTTTAGCTGAAGTAAAGTGAAGGAAAATGCCACTATTTTTGATGAGTCTTATAAACAGAAAGCATTAAACAGAGTCAGCTGTGATATTTATGAACAGAGCAATGGCAGCAGTTGCCTGGCAGAGTAATACAATAATGAGGATAATCTGTGAATGGTTGATAGTAAGAATTAAGGTGGAAGACTTTTTTTCTTTGATGAGCCTTATTTGAATAAAGAAACCAAGCAAGGATGTTCTTTTTTCCTTTTTTTTGTTTGCTTTATATTTAGAGCCATTAACAAAGAAAACAAGCTATTCACAAATTCAGGAATATGCCTGGTTAGCTAATCAAGAAAAAGTTGGCTTTATTTGCATATGGAAAATGATGTTGTGCTTGATTAATCCAGAAAAGAACATTTCAGTGTTGCAGAAAATGTTGAGACTGTTTTAAGTCTTTTTGAGATGCAACATAAATGAAGATAAAACAAAATTATTGTAGTAGTAGTGAACTATGCATGTATGCATTCATTGGTTCAGCAATCTCCGTAGTTATAGGGATGTCATACAATGGGGTATTTAGTTTCATGGATCAAAAAGGATTTTGTTTTTACAGTTAATTATATATGAGAAGAGACTAAACAGATTATACAAACAAATTAAACTGAAGGATGGTCCCGATTTTGGGTATGGATTGCAAGAAATGTTTTTGTCTGTTTAGTCTTATACACAGTTCTGGCATATTTTTAGCAACCAGATTAGAAGTTGTGGATGACAATAAAGAGCTGAAGGATTTTACCTGGCAATGGAAGAGGGCAAGAGTTAAGTGGGATAAGTTGATTTTTACCGTAGAATAAGATGGTTTAGAGGTACCTGATTGGAAGAGGTACTTTAAAGTTCTCAGTTAAGACTTGTATACATAATTCAAGCAGAAAGTTTTAAATCAAAGTGGGAAAAAATGATATTGAAAGAAGGCAGTTCAAGAGGTAAAGAGAGACTGGGATTTTGGATGCAAGTCCTTAAGGAGAAAAGTAACAACTATACAGAGTATTGTATTCATGTAATAGCTGAAAATCTAAGAACCAAGCCAGTGCCTGAATGGAGAAAGAAAATTTTGATCAGTAGAGATACTTGCAAGTAGGAATATGGAAAATAGGTAAGAGGGGTTGAAATTTACTGGAGGATGTTAACAAATGAATCAAGGTATTTGAAGCAAATAACTCTGAGAAGTGAAAGGTAAGAGAAAATGGGATTAGAGCAATATGAAATCTAATGTTGTCAATCTTCATCTATTCTTTACTTGTGGATTTCGGTTCCGATCCTCGGAACTGATCTGGCCATTATAAAGTTCACATCAGTCAAAATAAATCTCTTGAGCTGCTAGTCTAACCATAATGCCCCTCTCCACATTACCTCAGATTTCATTTGCCTTGCTTGCGACAAGATATGTCAGCCATCTTTTGTGCAGCTAAGTGTATTTTGTGTATATTATTATTATTTTTTTCTGCTAAACCTTTTCCTATCCTTTAAATCTTGTTCTGTCTGTTGTGCGTGTACTGTCATTTCCTATTACGGTTAGTAAATTCTCCCTACCATTGTTGCTAGTCTTTCCCTTTTTCTCTACCGTTGGTACTCTACCATCATTGATAGATTTTTCCCTGTTTCCCTGTCGCATGAGTGAAGATCTAATTTTCTTTCTTTCTTGCTTTTTTTTCTGCCTTCCTGTTTTGTTTTGTCAGGATCATAGCAGAGAAACAAAAAAGCTTCACTACGGGGTTTAAGTAGTGTGTAGAGTGTGGCAGAAAGATACCAAACTCTGATAACCATGAATCGTGGATGTATTGTTTGGGAGTTTCCCATCTGAGTATAGAATGTTACATCTGCCAGGGTTTCAGTAATTGAACTTTAGCAGAAAGGACAAATAAGGTGATTCTCAAAGGGCTCCTTAAAGCCCCTTTTGGAAAAGCCTTGTCCAAGGCTGATGAGTCAACTCTGGCCTCTGGATCTAAGTCCACTCATTCAGTACTGATGTCTCTGTTGCCACTGGTCATCAGGAAACATAAACACACTTCTGAGGGTTCATCTTTGGACCTGTAAGTTAAGGTTCCAAGGCTGTCAGAGCAGACTAAATCTCCTGCACCAGAAACTTTACTGGTGCCTTCTACACCAGCCATGACTATTATTCCTACTGTAGTGACGATGGCTCCGACCTTGACCATGGCTTCAACATTGGTGGTGACTGACACTCTGACCAGTTCGGTGTCCATTTCACCCTTGGTGCAGATGGTACCTAAATTAGTGTTATCCACAGAACCCAAGTCTATGTATTCTCCATCTTTGGACCTGTTCCATGGTAAGCTCCTCAGTCCATCCATGGAGAGACCTGAATCGCCTTCTGGTTTATCCATACACTCCACCAGAAGTCTTTTTGAGGTCAATATTGTTAGATTGGTGGGTCAGACCTTGGCAGCCTGGGGTCTTCCATCCTCTTCTCAAGCCTCTCTCCTTTCTGGTGCAGTGGGTTTTTCTCCATCCACCCCTACATATACTCCTTCTCTAACCTCAACACAGGCTTCAGAGCTTTCGACTTCAACATCCCAGGTACTGATAGCTTTGGCGCTGACAACACTACTGTCTTCAGCACCAAGTCTAGAGTTTTTCTGTCTTGATTCCGGGCTCTCATCACTCCTCGAGGGGGGGTACTGCCTTTCAGACTATGGAAAAGGCTTTAGCCACTGCTTCATCTCAGGTGGCTTCTGGGTTATTGGAGTCTTCCCCTGTGACCCCAGGTTATTCAGTTCAGCCACCAGCCTCTACCCCTGGACATGCACGCACCACAGTTGCAAGACTTGCCTTCTAAAGGCACTCCCTCTTCAAGTCATCCTCAGATGTCCCCACTGAAGAGCCCCCTTGGAAAACATTGTATAAGAGGAAACACTTTGAGTCTCCTGAAGAAACCGTCTCAGAGGACATAAATTTCAATAAAGGGGAGAGTTCCCCATGGTCCCCCCTGGAATATGTCTACTTTGGAGACATTCTGGAGATCCTAAAACAGAGGGAGAATTGGAAGTCCAAAAACCCATCTTCGGAGCAATGTTTGCTTGCAGGCCTTCGGTGCTCGCCCATCTACCTCCTGCTGGGTGACCCAGCCTGCTGATGATATGATTAAACTAATTGCTCAGCAGGCTTGAAAGGCTCCTGATGCTGTGGAACCAGTCCCCTGGAGACCTGACAAAATCCTTACTGCTCCAGAAGACCAACCACATTGGGCTAAAGGTTTGCTGGTAGATGCCATGGTGGTAGTGGCCACCACAAAAAAAAGAACTAGCCGAGGAAAGTTCTACTGTCCATCCCTGAACTGGGAGTCCAGGGCAATGGACAAATTTGGAAAGCGGGTGAATGCATCATTGACCTTTTCTATCAAGTCCTTGAAATTTTTGGCACATTTCACAAGGCTCCAAAAGGATCTGGTCAAGGAGCTGTCAGATACCCTGACAGGAGCTGTGGCTGAGGGAGTCCAGGGTAACGTGGCGCCTCAACTAGCTACCCTGGAGTCTATTTCAAACATGTCCATGGAGCACATTGCACATGCAGCCAAAGGGATGACCAGGTCAGCAGCTTCAGGTGTTGCAATTCAGAGATTTGCTTGGATGCACCTGTGTGAGTTTGTGGAATCAGTCAAGTCTTCCTTTGTCAATGCCCCCTTTAATGGGTCCTCCTTGTTTGGTCCCAAAGTAAAGGAAGCTCTGTTCAGGTGTGAATAGGATGGAAAGACTTTGTGTGCATATGTTTTTCTACTCCTCAACAATCCTATTCCAGGAATCAAAGTGGTAAAATGTGGTTCAAGAAATCCCAGAAGCCTTTCCAGGATACAAGTGGCTTGATTCCCCCTGGGGCAGAGGGGGGGGGGCATTATAGTGGAGAATGCCATTCCAGAGGCAGGATGGTCCAGAGAATTAGGATTCCAGGGATTAATTCTCTGTTCAACCCTGTCAGCGGTCCTGAAGGGGGGCCTGATTGCTTACCTCTGGAAACAGTTGGGGGAAGATTTTCCTTGCACCCAAATGCCTGGCGACACATAACCACCGATGCCTGGGTGCTAAGGATCATTTCCAGAGGTTATCTAATTCCCTTCACCCTTTACCCAAGATCCCCAGCAAGACTGCCCGTCATTCCACCCAGTTAGAGAGTTCAAGCAGCAACAGAAATAGAAAAGCTGCTAGGAAAAAGTCATCCAATAAATCCCATCAGACCAACCAGGATCTGGTTTTCACTTAAGATTCTTTTTAGTGCCAAGGAAAATAGTGGACTGGAAGAAACAAAATTCCAGATGGTCATGGTTCAGTCAATTCTCCCTTTCTTAGAGAAAGACGATTGGATGTGCTCTATCTACTTTCAAGATGCATATTACCACATAAAGGTGGAGAAATGCTCAATAAAGTTTCTCCGCTTCCAAATGGGAACCAGTCCTTTCCAATTCAGAGTGCTGTCCTTTGCTCTCACCACAGCCCCCAGGGTGTTCACCAAATGTATGGCAGCAGTCACAACACATCTAAGGCTGATCATATTCTGGATGTTTCCTTACTTAGATAACTGGCTCCTGACCTCTCCCACCAGGCACCTACTTCTTCAAACTACAGACTACATTCTGAAACTAGCCCTTCAGTTAGGCAATAACTGTCAGTCCTGCAAAGTCCCAGCTAACCCCTTCTCAGGACATGGAATTTATCAGAGCTTGTATCAGCACTGTCTCTTGCATAGCATCGCTTCCACTACACAAGCTACAGAAAATTCAGTCTAGGGTCCTCCCCCCTTCTTTGCTCAAACAAAATTTCTGCTTATCTGATTCTGCAGGCATTGGGTTCCATGGCAGCAGTGATCACATTGGTTTCATTGGCACGATTTCACATGAGACTTCTCCTGTAGTTACTTGCAAACCAATGGACTTTTCTAACTCACTCCATGAACTATTTGATTTTCATAGCCAGTCAATGCAAGAATGACCTATCCTGGTGGATGCACTCAGAGGAGATTCTTCTAGGCTGCCCCTTTGTTCCTCCTCAGCCTAAGGCCATAGTGACCACAGATGCTTCCCAGATGGGGTGGGGAGGAGGCATTATCTCGGGAAGACAGTCCAATTCACTTGTTCCCCTTCCGAGGCCAGTTTGCATATTAGTGTTCTGGAGTAAAGAGTAGTGCTTCTGGGGTTGCAAGCATTTAACTCTTGCCTTACCTCAAGGGACACTAGCTATGCAGTCGGGCAACACGTCGGTCGTCTGGTACATCAACAAACGGGGTAACCAAGTCCTACCCACTGTGTCAAGAAGCACTTTGAGTGGCAATGGGCTATAACTTCCAACCGCTTTCTGATAATGGACATCCCGGGCATACCTCTCAACTATACAGATTTTCGCAGACTCCAGATTCTTGCCTTATATTTTTGGTCCATGTTTCATAAAATTGTGGCTTTCTCTCAAGTTAGTGGCAAATTATTAAAGACTGAAGTTAGAAAATAATGACACGTATAAGTTTTAGACTTTATACCCTTCAGAAAATTCATGCTAATGCAAAACCTGTTATTCTATCAATTTTCTAAGTTTGTAAGAGCAAAATTTAAAAATTGTCCCTTTTTGTACCACTTTTTTGTGGCTTTGTCCAGATTTCTTACTCTAAGAGGTTGAGAGGTATGATCCCGGGGAGTTCGTACGTGATTGTGGACAGACTAAAGCAGGTGCATCCTCATGCCTCACGAGTGGTCTCTGAACCCCAGAGTAGCAAAGGAGATCTTTCTTCGCTGGGGCCAGCCTTGCTGTGATCTGTTTGCCTCACCCCTGAACAACAAGTGCAGAATTCCCCCTCGGGAGCCCACCAGGGACAGTCTTCTCCACGATTGGCCCTCAGGTGTCCTTTTTGCCTTTCCCCCATTCCCTCTGATCCATCTTTTTCTCAAGAAAGCAGCTTGGTTGAGGAGCAAAGCGATCCTCATTGCTCCCTACTGACTTTGACAGATATGGTTTCCTTTCCTCTGGCCTCATCTACTACACTGCCCTTGGATTCCGGACCCAGTTCTGGATCTGTTGTCCCACTCCCAGGGACTAGTACATTCCAGTCTTGGTCTCTCAAGCTGATGGCTAGGTTTCTCCAATTCTGGTAGTCACCAGGATAATGTTATTCCTTCCCCCATGCAACACATTTTGATGGCATGCCACAAACCATCCACTAGGAGTCTCTACCTTAGTTAATGGAAGAGATTTTTCTATTGGGCCCTCTGGCAATGGTCTAGACCCCTTTTTAGTGCCAGTAGAAAAAATTCTGGAGTTTCTATCTGCCATCTGTATTAAAGGAGCTTGTGCTTCCACTGTTAGTTATCCTAGCAGCTATTTCAAATTTCCATAATGGTGCTGGGGATCAACCTTTAATTTCTCACAGACTTTGTAAAGTTTTTCTAAAGGGTACAATCTGCTTGAAGTCTGCCTTCAAAGACCCTCTTCCGCATGGGATCTAATTCTTGTGCTGCATTCACTTAATTCACCTCCATTTGAACCCACAGCGACTTGTGATTTAAAATTCCTTTCTTGGAAGACATTCTACCTTATAGCTGTCACTTTGGCAAGGTGAGTCCCCGAATTACAGACTTTATGCTCCAAAGCTCCGTACTTAGTTTTCCACAAAGACAGAGTGTCACTTAGAACAAACCCTACTTTCCTTCCTAAAATGGTACCAGAGACCAATATTAACCAATCTGTAGACTTGTATGTATTCTTTCCAAATTTTTCAAATAAAGACGAGTACTGCCTGCACCTTCTGGATGTGCACAGGCAGTTGCGTTTCTACCTTGATAGAACTAAACAATTTAGATGGTCAGACCAATTATTCATGTCCTTTGCCAGTACAGCTTTAGGCAAACCAGTGTCCAAGGTGACTGCATCCAAGTGGTTAAGAAACTGCATCTCTTTCATTTACGAGAAACTTAACATGAAGCTTCCTTTGCCAGTCAAGGCATATTCTATCAGATGTATGGCGACATCGGCTGTTTTTCATTCCAAAGCCTCCATGTCAGAAAGTTGCACAACTGCAACGTGGGCTAATCCACATACCTTTATTACGCATTACAAATTGGATATGGTCTCCAGGGGGGAGAGCCTCTTTTGGTTCTATGGTTTTCAAGAATATTCTTCCTTGAGGCCACCCATGTTTTAAGGTAGCTGGGGACTCTGTCCCACAAGTCAAGAATAGATGAAGATTGGCAACATCAGATAAAGAAGTCATGTCTTATGATAACGTTCCATCTGTGTTGTCGATCTTCATCTATTCTTATATCCCTCCTAACTGCCCCCTCCCTTAGACATCTGGTAGAGCAACATCCTGTCCTGGGTTCTTATTGTTAAGGATAACTTGGACAAGGTTTCTCTCTTATATTATAGAACCTTTTTTCTGAATAATAACAGACTCGATCTGAGGTAATGTGGAGAGGGGCATTATGGGTTGACTAGCAGCTCAAGAGATTTTTTTGGCTGACGTGAGCTTTATAATGGCCAGATCAGTTCCAAAACCCGTAAATCAAGAATAGATGAAGATTGACAACGTAGATGGAACGTTATGATAAGCCATAACTTCTTTGTTTCGACTGTAGATTAAAGATTTTGTTCCCTGCCAGGGCCCGATAGCAGATTGTAGGCAAAGAGAAAAAGGGGCAGGGGAGTGCTAAGTGAAAGACCAGCTCTGGTAGAGTTTTTCAGTCTAGAGCAGTAGATGCTTTTAAAAAAGGATATCTATATTACCTAACTGCTATAAGAATCAATCAGATAAGGTTAGAAAGGTTGGGAAAAAACATAAATGCAGTTTACAAAGAAACAATGGGAAAAAATCTGTAAGGCTGACAGATATGCATCAAAGTTCAGAAGGTTGCTTGAAAGTGTTTGCATAAATATTTTATACCAAAGTAGACTTCAGAGAATTTTTCCATGTGCAGATGGCTAATGTTGGAGCTGTGATGAGGCACACAGGTAATTGGGAACTTGTTTTATGGGAATATAATTAGTTGGCAGATTTTTAAAAATCCCATGCAGAATACTTAGTAGTAACTATGGAGATGATTATTTTGAGCTGGGATTGAGGATCTAAATTGCCTATACATAGTAAAACCTTACCAAGTGTAATGCTATTGAGTTGTAAAAAAAAAGCAGCTACTAGAAATTGGAAATCAAAATCTATAACAATGATAATGAAAGTTTTGAATATTGTATAGGTGATGGTGGAATCTTTTGGAAAGGCAAAGTTCAAATTTCATTGAAATAAATGGAATATCTGTGAGCAAAGCATGTTGAATGGTGGTCAAGAGGAGAGGTGAAGCTTAATGGAAGGCAGAAATTGAGCGAATTATGTAGTGTTGGAATAAATGGAAATTGTTAAAAAGAAAATAAGTATATTCTGCAATGGTAATGATTGAAATGGTTATTGTAGTTTTTCTTTTCTGTTAATGTTTGTGAACCCATGGTGCAACGTAAAATGTGATAGTTCAGTAAAGATATTAAAAAAAAAAAAAAGGTAAACTTTATCAGTAAATATTGTTGCTAGAGTATGTCCTTCCTGGTCAGCAGGGTGCATCAGCAGGACTGAGACTGTCAGGAAGGCCTCCAGCCCCCCTTGTGCACTGAAGTAGCTAAAAATCTTTTGTTCTTCCAGTGCAGTCTACTAGTCAGGAAAGCTATGAAAAAAAAAAAAACGATTAGCAGGAAGGAATTGTAAGGGGATTTCATTGTAGTGTATCCACTGCTAGAGTATCTAATTATAAAAGAACCCAAACTGTGTGTGTGTGTGTGTGTGTGTGTGTGTGTGTGTGTGTGTGTGTGTGTGTGTGTGTGTAAATGAAATACTAACAAACGTATTAAAGCATTCCTGTGTTCATTTAATAGTTTATTACATGGAATTAATTTAACATGGTCATTATGAAATTTATTACATGTCATCTAAGCTTAGCATTTGAGCATCTTGTGGTGTTTTTATTTTGGTTTGGTTAGGAGAGTGTTTAATGTTTTATTTGCTTTATGCATTTAGGGCTAAGCTCCTAGAAAGTGAAGCATTAAATGAAAATCTCCGACGTAGTCTTTCACGAGCTTCAACAAGATCATCGTATTTTGGAGCTCCTGGTTCATTTTCAAATGCTGTCATTTCAGCAGATAAAGAAACACTTGATGTGTTAGACCTGGCTAAAAAAGATGTAGAAAAATTAAAGAAGAAAGAGAAAAAGAAAAAGAAAAGGTAAACTATTATGAAAGTTATTTAAAGTAAGTGCATTATTCTTCTTTGGTGTGTTAAGAAATATAAGAATTAAGCAGTACTTTTTTAAAATATGTAGAGCATGATGATTACAAATATGAAACGATTCTCTTTGTACTGAAGTATTCTGCTATTATAATTTAATGACTTAGCTGAGATTTTTGGCACAATACCCAGGGAAAAATGATTACAGCAGTGGCAGATGCAAACAATTGATAATTAAGCAATAACCCACGCCTGGGAGTGGGTAATGCTGGATTTACCCACGGTTGATGTGGTTTGGTCATGAAGGTGAAGCCTGAGTGGCCAAACAGAGACAACCGAGGATAAATTCAGCATTACCTACACCCAGAAGTGGGTTATTGCTATTATCCAATGACATTATTTAAGAAAAAAAATACTTATTTTTCTTAAATAATAATCCGTGCTGTCCTTCCGCAGCTGTCTGGTATTCTGCGGCAGTTCTGATGTACTGCGCATGCATATGCTTACGCAGTACATCAGAGCTGTGGGTGGAAGCAACAAAGAAAGCAAGATCTCCATTGCTTTTTAGAAAGTGTCTCGCTATGTTAAAGGAGTTCTTCCGTTCTCCGTTGCTTTTTTTAAAAGCTGTCTTGCTATGTTAAACCCATTTAACATAGCGATACAGCTTTAAAAAAAGCAACGGAGATCTTCCTTTCTCTGTTGCTTTTTTAAAGCTGTCTCACTATGTTCTATGTTGCTTTTTTTAAAGCTGTCTCGTTATGTTAAATTCCTTTAACAGAGCGAGACAGTTTCTAAAAAGCAACGGAGATCTTGCATTCTCTGTTGCTGTAAAAAAAAAAAAAAAAAAAAAAGATGTATACTAATGAAGAAAGTCCGGGCGACCGGACCTTTTTCCATTAGTATAAGTCTGATTTACAACGTGCACACTGACCAATCAGCATGCACGTTTTGGAATATTAATGGGGGGTGGGGTCATTATATAATTACATTTAAAGTATTTGACCAAAACAGTTTATCTTAGTTTAAAAGTAATCTTGATGGTTTTGCATTTAATAGTCCACACAATTATCCTTTGTGCCTCAGAAAAAGAGAGTACTTGTAGAGTGTCTCACATAGACATTTAAGAGTAGACCTTATTAAAGCATGCAGGGCATTTAGAGACAACTACCTCTGAGAATGTTTGGGGTTATCAAAAAGAAGTAGAGAATACAACCTATGTAGAAGATAATATAGGAATGGGAAGTCTACTAATTGACTCTCTGAGAGAGTAGCTGATGCATGGGAATAGACTACCAAATTACATTAAAGCAAGCACTAGTTTAGATATTTTTAAGATAAACATGGACACATATTATGGGAATGACTAATCTGATGATGTCAATTTTTATGTTATTCTCGACATATGGGTTTGGTTCAGAGCAGGCCATTACTACAGCTTGTGATCACCAAAAAGTCTTGAACTTAACCCTTGCCAATAATTATCCTCCCCCATTTACCCCAGATCACATTTGCCACTTTTCATGTCAGACATGGTTCTCCATTGCACTCGAGCTAAGTGACAATTTTTATATTTTGAACTTTAGTTCTTCTTTTTATTACAGTATTTTCTGCAATATAATTATTTGTTTACTGCCCTTACTATTTCTTTACACTTCAGTGTATTTTATATTCCTTCTCCTTTGTTTTTCCTTTCATATCTATTTACACTTGTGTAATCTTGAGTATCATTGCTTATAGTACATACTTTGAGCTTTTTTACTATTTAAAACAAATTTTGTTTTAAAACTTGGTTGTTTCTGTTGTTGTGCGAAGCTTCTTGTGTGTGTGTGTGTGTGTGTGTGTGTGTGTGTGTGTGTGTGTGTGTGTGTGTGTGTGTGTGTGTACCTGCTTTGTACCAGGTCTTAATTGTAGATATGGCTGATAAACCTAAAGCCCCTTTTGGCTTTAAGAGATGCTAGAAATATGGACATAAAATCTTTTTCCAATGCACATTTACTGTGTGCATACTGTTTGGGGCCTCTCCATCTCAAGGAGGACTGCTCCATCTGTCACTTGTTCAGTCATAGGGCCTTAGTGAATAGGAAGAACAAGTTAATTCTTAAAGGGCTTCTCCCATTGCTTTCAGTGAGGCCATATCTGGATCACAGGCATTAAAATGCAAAGCTGATGTGTCTTCTCCCTCTTCATCTTCTTCCTCCAGAACTTTGGAAAAGGCAAAAAAGAGGTGTTTATTGGTGCCTACATCCCCTTTTGGTGCTGACTTCTGAGAAGCCTACGTCTTTGGTTCCTCCATTTTCCATGAAACCGACAGATGTTTTACCTCAGTCCTCTGTTTCAAAGGACTCCATGGAGCCAAAGTTGATTATGTCCAAAACAGTCTTTGGCACGAGAGATTATGGTGCACAAAACTGATGTCTCATCAGCAGTGAAGATACTGATGCAGTAATCTCCCTCAGTGCCTACCGCATTGGCCCTGTGCAAACAACCTGAGAATTTCTCCATGATTACTCTACCTAGAACATCCTACTCCTCTTCCTTTGATTGCCTTCACTATTCCTGGAAAGACCCAAATTTCCATCCATCATTTCTGTCCATTCCACTAAACGCCTGACCAAGGATGACATGGAGAAGACTGGTCAATAAGATTCTCTGAGAGAGAGGATTGACAGGGTCCACTTTGGCCCTGGCCCCTATGGGTCTAGGATCCAAGTTTTTTTTATATACTGCCGACACTTCCTCCTCTGACTTCTACTGAAGCTTCAAAACCCTTGGGTCTGAGCTGCCTGGCGCTGACTATATCAGAACAGAAGATATCCTTGTCTATGGAACTGTCTCTTTCTCTGAGTTCTTCAGTTCAGTCAGAACCGGAGACCTCTCAAGAGTCGTATCTGTCCTGTCTGGTCAAAGGTGCCAGAGCCCACCTCTGTTTTGTCAGAGCCTTCTGTGTGCCTTGGAGCCTCCTTGGCATGGATCAGTTTGGTTTCGGTCTTGGGAGGTGTCTTCTCGGAGTGGAAAGTGACCACAGTTTTGAGGCATCTTTTTCAGTTCCTGGCTCCCTTCCTCTTCAGGTGGGACAGCTTTTGAGGCTGTAGAGAGAGCCTTGACTACAGCAGTCAGTCAGTCGGCCCCTTCCACCTTGGAGCAGATATCCTTGCCTTCCTTCTGTCCAGATGTTTGACCTGTTCCCCCACTGGATCAGTGGTTGTCAAAACCGTAGGATTCCAAAAAAGGAATTCCCTCCTGATGTTTTTTGTGTTTCACTGTTGTAGCTCTCCGCCGGCCTGAATAACAGAGTCTTCGGATTTCTGCTTCGGATGCTGTCGCTTCTTCATGATGTCAGGTCATCAGGGGTATAAAACATGCAGCCACCATTACATCAGTCTTTCTTGCCGTGCGGTGCCCGAAGCAGAAGCAGTTCGCAAGTGCCGGTTGGCCGACTCCTGGAATTTTCGTTTTCGAGTTTCAGACCTGAAGTCTTCAAAAAGATAAGTACCCTGATGGGGATCCTTTTTTCTTGCTCTAACCGATGTCAGAAAAAATTAACAATTGTCTTGCCTGTGGAAAGCAAATGCCTCATAGAGATTTTCATTCTTACTATGTCACCTGTTTAGGCCCTGACCACGATGTCCCTCGCTGTCTGTTTTCTGCCTTGTTCTACGCCCAAACTATTCATAGTTAGGCTATGTTTGTAGCTAAATACTTTCGTTCTCATTCTCCATACTATGAAATGGCTTCGGTAAGCCATCCAACTGCCAATCTTCCGAAAAAACATAAGGATAAAGATAGAGACAGACCACATAGGTCCAAAACTGCTTCCGATAAGCTAGTCACCAGTCCACCGGTACTCAGTGAGGCACTTGTCACAGCCCTTGATACCCGCTACTGCAGATTCGCAGGCCTCTACTGAGACCCATTCTGAGTCCAGTATGCCGCGAGATGCTTCTTCGACTATGGAACCTGTGGACGTCTCTACCTTGGATGGGTCCGGAGCCGCTGTGCAGGCACCAGCTTCTGAGGGTGTATTCAGGCCTACTGATTTTCATATTAAACTGACGATTTCTATTCAAGCTAAGAATAACGAATTCCTCAGGCCTAAAGGTCGCACTAGAAAACTGATGACCAAAGTGCATTCTCAGGCCCATATGCCTCAAAAACAAATGATTAGAATGGCTGAAGACCTTATTACATTAATTAGGGGAAGCCAGCCTTCCCCCTCTGAGACCTAGAACTGATTTTCTTTCTGATTCTTCTGATCAGGAATCTGATATCTCTGTTCCTTCTGACTACCAGGATTTGCCCTTACCTACTTATGGGGATTCTAATGCAGAGGATTCCATTCCCTCTGCTTCCCCTCCAGAAGATTTTTCTTTTGGTGAAACCTTGCATACCCTTAGGGAGAATTTCTGCTGGGAAAGCCAGGACTATTCTCATTCCAAAAAGAAACTTAGGGAATTTTTAAACCTGCCTCAACACAGGCCTCTAGCTATCCCTCCTGTTCTGGAGATTGTAGATGATGTTTTCTTGGAATCCAACCTTACCCCAGACACTTTGCCTCCAGCTCCCAGGAAACCTGACAGGTACTACAGGTACCTGACTATTCCTTTTCAAGAATCCTACTGCGGATCCAGAGACCATTTGCCAAGGACCAAAAGGCATTAAGGCTGCTATTGCCAAAAATCCTACCCCTTCTGATAGGGATTCTAGAGCTTTAGACAGATGGGGTAAGAAGGTATATACTGCTTCTACTTTGGCTATTAGGGCTTTAAATTGCCAATTCCATATGTTAAAGTATCAGCAGCATATTATGGGATTAATTAAACAGAAAATTATGTTGTTTCCTAACTGTGCTGAACACACAGATTTACAAGAGTCAATGCATTCTGCTGACCAAGTAGGTAAACATACTTTGCAATGTGGTTTTGATGCTTTGGAAGCATCTTGCAGGCCTGCTGTCACTGGGTCTGTACTTAGAAGGCATGCTTGGCTTAAGGAACAAAACTTGCCAGAACATGTTAAAGCTAAATTACTGCATGCACCCTTAAACCAAGAGTGCCTTTTTGGCAACAAAGCAGTAGTAGTCCTCAAAAGGATGGAGGAAAAAGCTAAAACTGTTAAAGATTTCTTACAAGTACAGCCACCTAGATTCAGTAGGCATTGACCTTCAAAGAACTGGTCCTTTCCAGTCCCTTCCAGGCCTTCTCAGTCCAAACCCAGGAGCAACAGACCACCAAGGCTTCAGTCTCAGGCTATGCACAGATCTAAGCAGTGGGGGGCCCTCACTTCCAAAGCAGGGAGTAGTAAGCCACCCTTCTATGGAAAAATGGCACAATGACTTATCCTTAACTCTACCAAGCCTCGCTCAACTACTTGCTTCCTTAGGAGGAAAGCTCGCCCTGCATGCAAAAACCTGGGAACTCATTACCCAGGACAAATAGGTTTTAAACGTAGTTTCCCTAGGATACAGATTCCACTTCCACTCACTCCCAACCGCAAGTGGATGGCCAGACCTCCCCCCAGACCAGTGGGTGGAGGCCCAAAAACAAGCGCGCTCTCTCCTCAGTATCAGGGCTATTCAGCCTGTCCCAGCAGAACAAAGGGGACAAGGTTTTTATTCAGGACTGTTCCCGGTTCCCAGAAAAGAAAACTCCTGGCATCCTATCCTGGACCTTTCTTTTCTTAACACCTTTCTGGTGGTTCCAAAATTCAAAATGCTAACTCTTCAACAGCTTCTTCCTATGCTAGCCAAGGATGCTTGGCTGGCAACTCTAGACTTAAGAGGCTTACCTGCACATCCCAATAAGGGAATCCTGCAGAAAATGCCTATGCTTCAGGGCAGGCTCCATGCAAAATGAGTTCTCTGCACTTCCCTTTGGCTTATCTACTACACCCAGGGTATTCACAAAGTGCTTAGCTCCAGCCATTGCATTTTGCAGGCAGAGAAATATTCAGATTTACCCATACTTGGACAATTGCCTGATTCAGGCAGAGAGTCACGACTTGGTATTACAACACCTGGCATTTGTAAAGAGACTTCTAACTTCACTGGGGTACACCATCAATGAGAAGAAATCACACCTATTACTTTGCCAACAGATTGTATTCCTGGGAGCAAGCTTGAACATAACTTCCCAGATGGCATTCCTCACT
Organism: Protopterus annectens; assembly: GCF_019279795.1. Taxonomy (NCBI): domain Eukaryota; kingdom Metazoa; phylum Chordata; order Ceratodontiformes; family Protopteridae; genus Protopterus; species Protopterus annectens. Next base: position 1,049,566,217 of record NC_056745.1, on the reverse strand, counting down.
CCAGAGAAACTAGTTCATTTGATAACCTACTTCAAACTACTAGCCATGAGAACCCAGCTATCTGCAAGGAAAATCCTGCAAACCCTGAGGATCATGGCCTCTTGCATTCTGTTAATTCCATATGCAAGACTGCATATGAGGAAACTTCAATGGTATCTAAAAAGTCTATGGTGTCAACATTCTCAGGACCTGGAAACAATGATTCCTATCATTCCTTGGATAAGGGCAGAGTTCCTTTGGTGGGCAGAGGCCTGCTACCACAACAAGGGACTCCCTTTAACTCTACCCCCTGCTGCCCAGACCCTAACAACAGACTCATCAGACTATGCATGGGGGGCTCACATGGCAGGGCAGTGCATTCAGGACAAATGGAACCCAAAACAGATGCATCTGCATATCAATCAAAAAGAAATGTTAGCTGTACAGAATGCTCTGGCAGCCTTCAAAGACCTTGTTCTTCCAGGGCATCTCTTGGTAAAGACAGACGACACCACAGTTGTGGTACATAAACAAGCCGGGAGGAACCCATTCCTACCCACTCTACAGACTAGCCATGGCTCTGTGGAACACAGCCTTGAGCTACCAAGTGAACCTACAAGCTCAATTCCTGCCAGGCAAACTAAATTCACTGGCAGACAACTTAAGCAGAAATCTCATGGGACCCACATGAATGGAAACTGGAACCCAAAATATTCAAGCTCCTGAGGAACAAATGGGAGACACCAGAGGTAGACCTGTTTGCCTCCCCTCAGAACTACCAATTGAACAAATTCTGCACCCGAACACCCCACAGTCAAGCTTGGAAAGTGGATGCCCTGTTCTTTACTTGGGAAAGCCTCTCAGTTTATGCCTTTCCCCCTCTGCCTCTCCTCTCGAAGGTTCTACTAAAGATCAAACAGGGCAAGCCAAGGACAATACTGATTGCATCAGACTGGCCACGCCAGCACTGGTACCCCCTTTTGCGCAGTCTGACAGTGCTGCAACCTTGACACCTGCCTCAGAACCCCTCCCTGCTGTCCCAGCAGGCGGATCAGATTCTGCACCCTCAGCTTCAAACCCTGAACCTTACAGCCTGGCTAATTCCCTGAGCTCACCTACAGCAACCCTCAGTAAGCAGGGGCTGGATGTCATTCTTGAGGTGAAGAGGCCTAGTACTAGAAAATCTTATTCATAAAAGTGGAAAAGATACTGTTCCTGGAGCCATGCTCAGGGGATGGGCACAACGGTGCCGAGCTTACCTCATATTCTGGATTATTTAACAGAAATGCTCCACAAGGGCCTATCTTTCTCTTCTATTAAGATTTATGCCTCTGCCATATCAGCACATTACAATACTGAGCCACCCCTCTTCTCTCATCCCCTGCCAAAACAATTCCTTAGAGGGGCCAGAAATTTAAGACCCCCCCCCCCCCAGGAGAGCTCCCACTCCAGCCTGGGACCTTAAGTTTGTATTGGAAAAACTCACCCCCCCCCCCCCCTTTGAACCAGCAGAGTTGAAATTCCTTTCTTGGAAAACAACTTTACTTCTAGCCATCACTTCAGCAAGAAGAGTGTCTGAATTGCAGGCCCTCATGGCAGTGGAACCCTTCATTACCTCCCATGTGGACAGAGTTTCCCTCAGGACTAATCCATCCTTTATGCCCAAGGTGGTGTCTAGTGTGGCTCTAAGCCAGTCCATTCATTTGCCTACCTTTTTCCCTAATCCTCAGAATAAAGGGGAAATGATACTGCATTCTCTGGATGTACACATACAGCTTAGATTCTGTTTGGACAGGAATAAGCCTCTCAGAAAGTCTGACCAGCTGCTAGTTAGCTTTGCTGCAAGGGCAGTGGGGAAAGCCATTTTAAAGCAAACCATTTCCAAATGGATAGCACATTGCATCCATTTCTGCTACAAACACCATGGAAAACCTACCCCACAGGAGATAAGAACACATTCCACCAGGGCTGCATGTACCTCTACTGCATTTCTCAGAGGAGTCCCTACCAGGGACATCCTGGAAGCTGAAACCCAGGGCTCTGTACATACCTTCACCAAGCATTACCACATGCCTATCTTTTCTAAATCCAGAGCTGGATTAGAAACAGCCTTACAGGGCCTTATTGCTAGCCCTAATGCTCTTTAACTACCTCCACCCTTCCTTAGCTTTGGGAATCAACCCAAATGTGATGACTGCAACAGTGAAACATGAAGAACATAGTACAGTTGTGTACACTACCCATAAATGTAGATGTGCGAGTGTATTCACTGTTGCAGTCCTGGTTACCCTCCCTCCAGCCCCCTGACTTCTCTTGACTTTTACCTTTCCTCCTTGTTTGGTGTATATTATTATCATGTGTATTTGCTTTTTGCTGGGGGTGTTCCATACCATATAATTGCTTCCTGTTGTGTGGGCACCTGACATCTGGGGCAAGGAAAACTGATGTAATGGTGTTGGCTGCATGTTTTATATCCCTAAAGACCTGATGTCATGGAAGAAGCGACAGCATCTGATGCAGAAATCTGAAGACTCTGGTATTCAGGCCGGCCGAGGGCTACCTGCAGGCAGATAACTCAAATGTGATGACTGCAACAGTGAATACACTCAAACATCTACATTTATGGTAAGCATACATAACTACTTTCTGATACCTCCCCAGATCATCCCACTGAGGAGGTCCCTAAGAAGAAAAAGTACAAGAAGCAGGACTCAGATTCTCCAGAGGAATGGATCAGTGATGATACTGACTTAAGTGAAGGAGAAAGTTCCCAAGGTCGCCCCCAGATATTGTCTCCTTTGGAGATTCTGAAGCAAAGAGGTGATTGTAAGTCCCAAAATCCTTCCTCCCAAGAGTTCTTCCTCCCAAGAGTTCGTGTGCCTGCAGGCTTTTAGCACTCACCCATCTACCTCTTGAGTGACTCCACCCACTGAGCTCATTGAGTTGATCTCTCAGCGGGCATGGAAGGTTCCTGACATCATTAAGCCTATCCCCAGGACAGCTGACAAAATGTTAACCACCCCAGAAGGTAAGCAGTCAAGAGTTTAGCTGTTGATGCCATAGTCATAGCGGCTGCAGCTAAAAAGGAACTAGCTGAAGAGAGTTCCCTCTATCCATCCACCTAACAGAGAGTCTCAGTCGATGGATAGATTTGGGAAGCGAGTCTATGCATCATCGACTTTTGCAGTAAGATCCTTGAACTTTTTGGCACACTTTACCAGACTGCAAAGGGATCTAATCAAGGAGTTATCAGGTACACTGTCAGGAGCTATTTCTAAGTAGGTCCAACTAAGAGTTACTTCCCAGCTGGCTACCTTACAGTCTGTATCAGACTCGTCCATGAGACTCATTGCTCATGCAGCCAAAGGGACGACCAGAACAGTGGATTCAGGCGTTTCCATTAGGAGATATCGCTGGATGCACCTGTGTGATTTTTGCTGAGCCATTCAAGTCTTCAGTCATCACTGCACTTTTTGACAGATCTTCCATATGTAGCCCAGAAGTTGGATACGTTATTCAGGTGTGCGAAAGATGGAAAGGTTCTTTCAGCTGTGGGCATATGTTTTTCCACTCCTAAATGACCATTGCCTAAAAATCAGAGGATCAGTGGAAAAATGTGGTTCAAGAAGTTCCAAGGGTCTTTTCAGGACACGTATAGAGGGAGTTCCCCCAGGGGCAGAGGGGGGAGCTTTAATGAAAGATGCCGTCCACGTGGCAGAGGTGGCCTGCAGAAACAGGGTTTCAGAGATTTGTTCTGTGGTAAACCCTTTCAGTGCTCTTGAAATGGGATACGATTGTCTTCTTCTGGAGGCAGTTGGGGGACATCTGTCCCTGCACCTCAAAGCCTGGCTGTAAATATCTTCAGATACTTGGCTGCACAGGATCATTTCCAGAGGTTATACCATACCCTTTTCCCTTCCTCCTCCCATATGCAGGAAAATCCCCAGTGTTACACCCATTCAGAGGGAACACACATGTTCATCGTGTTACACTGCTGCAGTCATTACACTTGGGTTTTCCTGCTGTCAGGCGGTTCCCCAGTCGGCCTGAGTTCCAAAGTCTTGGTCCGGTGTCGGTTGCTGTCGCCTCCTCCCTGCGTCAGTGCGGCAGGGGTATAAAAGATGCAGCTGATGCCATTTTCTTCAGTCTGTCTTGCCGCGCGGTGCCTGAAGCAGAAGCAGTTCGCAAGTGCCGGTCGGCCGACTCCTGAGATTTTCATTCCGAATCCAGAACCGAAGTCTTCTACAAAGCTAAGTACCCCGTTGAAACTTTTCTTGCCTCAGACCGATGTCAGTAAAAGTTAATAATTGTATTTCTTGTGGGAAGCAAATACCTCATAAGGATTTCCATTCCTATTGTATCCCATGCCTAGGCCCAGACCACAACGTCACTGGTTGCCGGTTTTGTGCTAGGTTTAACAAGCGCAATATTAAACGTCTGATTTTGCCTGACATTATTTTGGCAGAAAATTCAATTACACCATGCTGTCGGAACTTCCGACGACTGGTATACATAAAAAGTGCAAAGACAAGGACAGGCATCCGAGGCCCAAAACTGACGACGAAGCCTCTTCTAGGCCAGTTGCTGGTTCTCCGGTTTTCAGCAAGGCGCCTTTGCAGCCCCTGATGACCCCTTCTGCAGAACCACAGGTTGCCTCCGACTCCCACGTGGAGATGGCTGGGCCTTCAGACTCGCAAGTTTTTCAGCCTACCGAGACTAACCCTACAGAGGGATCCGGAGTAGCTGAGCAACCCGCAGTTTCAGAGGGTGTCTTCAGACCAACTCAGTTAAGCATTAAACCCTCTGCTAAGTCTAAGCCTCCTTTAAAAACAAAGAAACAAATACAGCATTCTCCAGGACAGGCCTCTATGCCTAAGAAATAAATGCTCAAAATGGCTGAAGACCTAATCACTCTGATCAGGGGTTCCCATCCCCCTCCTGATAGAAGGCCTAGACAGGATGCAGACTATGACTCATCCGACCAGGTGTCCATTTCTTCAGATTCATCCTCAGACCTAGGATATTCTTTACCCCCTTATGAGGATTCTGATGCTGAGGAATCAATTCCATCAGCCTCTCTGCCTGAGGACTACTCCTTTGGGGAAACCTTACATACCATGAGGGAGCATTTCCATTGGGAAGGCCAGGATTATTCAGAATCCAAGAAAAGGCTCAGCGACTTCCTTTTATTACCTCAACACAGATCCCTAGCTATTCCGCCAGTGTTAGACATTGTGGATGATATGTATACTGAATCTAGCTTAAATCCTGATTCCTTACCTCCAGCCCCAGTTAAACCTGAGAGATACTACAGAGTCCCTGACTCACACAAATTTCTGTATAAAAGCCCTGTTGCTGACCCTGAAACTATTTCACAGATACCCAAAGGAGTTAAGGCCTCATCAGCAAAGAACCCAGTTCCCTCGGACAGAGATGCCAGAGCATTAGACAGATAGGGAAAGAAAGTATATACGTCTGCAACTTTAGCAATGAGAGCCTTAAATTGCCAATTTCATATATTAAAATATCAACAATTTTTGATGTCTCAGTTGAAACAAAAAATGCTTCCAGATTCAGATCCTCCTAATATTAAAGAAATGCAGGATTTATTGCATGCTGCTGAACAATTGGGAAAACATACTTTGCAATGTGGTTTTGATTCTTTAGAGGCCTCCTGTAGAGCAGCAGTTACAGGCTCTGTCATTAGAAGACATGCTTGGTTAAAAGAACATACATTACCAGATCATGTTAAAGCAAAATTATTGGATGCACCTTTTCAGCAGGATGTGTTATTTGGAGTTAAGGCAGAAGAGGTATTAAAGAAAATGGAGGATAAGGCAAAATCTATGCAAACGGTGAAGGATTTCTTACAGGTTCAGCCTCCTCGATTTAGCAGAAATTGGCCAACAAAGATTGGTCCTTTCCAGTTACAGACAGACCTCAAAGAGGCAGATACAGACATCCAAGAGGTAGAGGTCAACCACAGGGTCCTTACAGGCCTCAACAATGGGGTGCACCAGGTCAGAAAGAAGGGGAAGACAGGCTCCAACCGTATAAAAAGCAGCCCCAATAGCTTCCCACTACAGCTGCCAAACAGCTGTCTCTTGGCAGCCCCCTTGGGAGGAAAACTGGCACTTTTCTATCACAAATGGCAAATGATCACCAAAGACAAATGGGTTCTCAACATTGTATCTAAAGGTTACAGGTTCCACTTTCACACTCTGCCAAGGTTAAAAGGAATGCCAAATATGCCACAAAATCATTGGGCAGAGGCTCAAAAACAAATTACAGCACTCATAGACATGAGAGCTATTCAAAAGGTATCACCACAGGAACCAAGGACAAGGATTTTACTCAAGACTCTTTCTGGTTCCCAGAAAAGACAAAGCCTGGAGACCCATTCTGGATCTTTCTTCTCTAAACACTTACCTGGATGCTCCGAAATTCAAAATGTTGACACTACAGCAGCTTCTTCCCATGCTGGGCAAGAAAGCTTGACTCGTGACCTTGGACCTCAAGGAGGCATACCTGCATGTCCCTATCAGACAAAATTGCAGAAGATACCTCAGATTCATAGCTGGTTCAATGCACAATCAATTCTCTGCACTGCCATTTGGCTTATCTACTGCGCCCAGGGTCTTCACCAAGTGCCTGGCACCAGTAATTGCATTTTGCAGACAGAAAGGAATTCAAATTTATCCGTTCCTGGACGACTGCCTGATTCAAGCAGAGGGCAAAGACATTCTTCTAAAGCATCTGGCTTTTGTAAAAAAGTTATTAAGTTGCCTGGGGTACACAGTAAACGAAAATAAATCAAAATTAGTACCCTCACAAGAGATAATATTCCTGGGTGCCAGCTTGAACACAACGGCCCAGATGGCTTATCTCACGCCAGACAAGCAAGGACAATTGACTCAATACTTTCAATTGATGGCAACAAAGACCCAACTCCCTGCAAGAAAAATTCTGCAGGCCTTGGGTTACATGGCATCTTGCATACTACTAATTTAATATGCCAGACTGCATATGAGGAAACTACAGTGGTACCTAAAGAGTGTATGGTCTCAACACTGTTAAAGTTTGGAAACAGTTATACCACTAGTTCCTTGCCTTCAACAGGAGTTTCGATGGTGGGCTCAAGCTTGTCACCTCAACAAGGGACAGCCTTTTACTCAACCCACAGCCAGGCAAACACTGACAACAGATGCATCTGATTACGCCTGGGAAGTACACATGGCAGAAAAATGTATTCAGGGCAAGTGGCCCACAGAACAAAGGCATCTTCACATCAATTAAAAAGAGATGCTAGCTGTACAAAATGCCCTTATAGCTTTCAAGGACCTGCTGCATCCAGGACAACTACTACTAAAGACAGACAACACCACAGTTATGTGGTACATAAACAAGCAAGGGGGCACTCACTCCTACCCCCTCTGCAGACAAGCCATGACCTTGTGAAACACAGCTCTAAGCTATCAAGTTCATCTGCAAGCACAATTCCTGCCAGGAGAGAAAAACACACTGGCAGACGACTTAAGCAGAAACATCATGGATCCCCACAAATGGGAATTGAATCCACAAATATTCAGAATGATAACACAGAAATGGTGGAGCCCGGACATGGATCTGTTTGCATCCCCAATGAACTCTCTTGGCAGCCCAAGGAGTTACCATCCACAAGCATGTAAAGTGGATGCCCTCTCATTCAGCTGGAAAAACCTACAAGTATACGCTTTCCCACCACTACCTCTCCTTCCAAAGGTACTCATAAAAGCCAGACAAGAAGAGCCAAAGATGATCCTTATTGCACCAGATTGGCCACGACAGCACTGGTACCCAATCTTAAAGAATTTGGCACAAGGACCACCCTGGATTTTGCCGTAAATCCCACATCTGTTGACTCAGCACAACAATCAGATACTCCACAGACAGCTAAAGACCTTAAACCTATCTGCATGGCAGATTCCTTAGTCAAGCAAGCAATGCTTCTCTCCAAAGCTGTTATGGATGTCATTCTGGAGGCCAGAAGGCCTAGTACCAGGAAAGCCTATTCAGATAAATGGAAGAGATTCTGTGCCTGGAACCAGGCTCACAACCTTGACCCTCTTGTCCCAAACATTCCTCAGATACTACAATATTTAACTGAGATGCTGGACAAAGGCGCCTCCTTTTCATCCATCAAGATCCACGCCTCTGCCATCTCTGCTCATTACAACACGGATCCACCAATTTTCTCTAATCCTTTGCTAAAACAGTACCTCAGGGGGGCTAAAAACATAAGACTGCCCCGTAGAGCACCTACTCCAACTTGGGACCTCAACTTTGTTTTGGAAGAATTAACTTTACCTCCTTTTGAGCCAGCTAACACAGCAGAATTAAAATGTATCTCTTGGAAAACTGCTTTGCTCCTGGCAATAACATCAGCACGAAGAGTTTCAGAATTACATGCACTAGTGGCAGTGGAACCTTTCCTCATTTTCCACCAGGGCAGGGTGTCTTTAAGAACTAACCCTACGTTTATGCTAAAGGTGGTATCAAGTGTGGCTCTAAACCAAACTATTCACTTGCCAACTTTTTATCCAAAACCACAGAATAAAGGGGAAAGACTACTGCATTCTTTGGACATTCATAGGCAGTTACGCTTCTACTTGGACAAAACCAAAGCTTTCAGCAAATCTGAGCAATTATTGGTAGCATATGCTGCAGAAGCACAGGGAAAAGCCATTTCAAAACAGACTATTTCAAAATGGATAGGACATTGTATATGTTTTTGCTCTACACACCATGGGAAACCTGTACCTAGCAGCATTAGATCTCACTCCACTAGGGCAACAGCCACTTCAACTGCCTACCTCAGAGGAGTACCCACCAAGGATATTTTGGAAGCAGCAACATGGAGTTCTGTGCATACCTTCACCAAGCATTACCATCTGCCTCTTTACTCTAAATCCAGAGCTGGCTTTGCCACTGCAGTGCTGCAGGGCATAATAGCCACCCCTAATGCCTTATAGAACCAGCCTCCCTACCTCAGCTTTGGGATTCTACCCAAGTGTAATGACTGCAGCAGTGTAACACGATAAACATAGTACAGTTTTGTACCTACCATAAATGTAGATGTTCAAGTGTAGACACCGCTGCAGTCCAGGTTAGCCTCCCTCCTTCCCCTCTTACTTGCTGGTACGTACCCATGTCTTCTACCCTTTACTACCTATGGGGAGTATTTGCTGGTAACTGAAAGTTGTTGTTCGCTTTTCTTATGTATGTATGTTAGCAATTTAAATTGCCTACCTATTTGGGGGCACCTGACATCTGGGGCAAGAAAAACTGAAGAAAATGGCATCTGCTGCACCTTTTATACCCCTGCCGCACTGACGTCAGGGAGGAGGCGACAGCATCCGATGCCGGACCAAGACTTTGGAACTCAGGACGACTGGGGAACCGCCTGACTGCAGGATAACCCAAGTGTAATGACTGCAGCAGTGCCTACACTCGAACATCTACATTTATGGTAGGTACAAAACTGTACTTTCTTCAAATACTGCTAGAAAAACCGAGTCATCCAAGAAGTCCCACCAGAACAGATAGAGTCCGGAACTTACTCAAGATTCTTTTTAGTGCCAAAAAAGACAGGGGACTGAAAACCAATTTTGGATCTAAGTGTGCTGAATAAGTCAGTTTGACAAAGCAAATTCCAGATGGTCACACTTCAGTCCGTTCTTCCATTTTTGGAAAAGGATGATTGGATGTGCTCAGTAGATCTTCAGGATGCGTATTGCCATATCAAAATGGGCAAACAATCTGGAAGTTTTCTTCTCTTCTGGCTAGGAACCAGCCATTATCAATTCAAAGTTCTGCCCTTTAGTCTCACCACAGCCCCCAGGCTGTTCACCAAATGTATGGCAGTAGTAGAAGCTCACTTGAGACTGCAGGGATTCCGAGTGTTTCTGTATTTAGATGGCTGGCTCATTATCACTCCAACCAGGCATCTGTCAGTAGAAGCAAGAGATCAAGTCCTTCAAACTTGTACTTATTTAGGGATAACTAAAAATTTTGAAAAATCACAACTGATTCCTACTCAAACCATAAATAAAGTTCATAGGAGGAATTCTAAATGCAAGGACTTCCATAGCCTGTCTTCCCCCTGTGAGATAATAGAAAATCAAAGTACAAGTCCAGAAAATAATCAACAACAGGAAAGTGATTGTGCATCTAGTTTTGCAAGCCCTATGGTCCATGGCAGCTGCTGTAACTAGTTCCTCAAGATACCACATGAGAATATTAAAATGGCTGCTTGCGACTCAGTAGTTGATAATGTACCAACCCATGTCAGACTTGATTTCACTTGCCAATCTTTGCAAAAGAGATCTAGCTTGGCAGATACACTCCAAAGAAGGTCTTCTAGGCTGCCCCTTTTGTCCCTTCACAATGCAAGGCCATAGTGACCAGTCACGCCTCCCAGATAGGGTGGGGGGTATTATCTGGGCAAGACTGTCCATGGCACTTGGTCCCCCATAGAGGCCAACTTGCATATCAATGTTTTATCACTGACAACAGTGCTGTTAGCATTGCAGGCCTTTCAAACTGCTCTTCCTTTAGGGACAATTGTGATTCAAACAGACAATATGTCAGTGGTTTGGTACATCAGCAAACAGGGAGGAATAAAATCCTATACCCTATGTCGAGAAGCTCTGACTGTGGCAGCGGGCAATCTCTTCCAACCACTTTCTCATAGCAATGCACATTTCAGGGAGTTCTAATGTGATAGCACACAAACTAAGCAGGTGCATTCTCCTGCCTCACAAGTGGTCTCAGTCCAAAGGTGACAAAGGATTTTCTGTCAGTGGGGCTAGCCTTGTTGCAACCTATTTGGCTGTCCCTTATACAACAAGTACAGCAACTACTTTGTCCTGCCCCCCAGGGAGTCACTGAGGGATGCTCCTTCTACACACTTGGCCCTCCGGAATTCTTTATGCCTTTTCCCGATTACACAGAAAGCAATCAGGCTGAAAAGCAAAGTGATCCTCATTGCACCCTATTAACCTCAACAGATATGTTTCCCCCCATCTTTGGCCTTATCTGGTTCATCAACCTTGGATTCTGGATCCGGGTCCAGACCTACCTGTCACATCCAGAGAGATTAGTCCATCAAAATATTCTGAAACTCAAGCTGACTTGGTTTCTCCAGTTCCATTAATAACTAGGCAACCTATGCTCTCTTCCCTGGTTCGTCATATTTTTCTAGCCTCTCATAAACCATACCCCTGTAAACTTTACACTAATAAATGGAAAAGGTGTACGTTTTGGGCTTGTGACAGTAATATTGACCCTTTTTCAACACCAATTAGTAAAATTCTAGATTTTTTAGCTTCACTTTTCAATACAGTAGCTTTTTCTACCATTAAAATTCAGCTAGCAGCTATTTCCAGTTTTTATAATGGTTTTAAAGAATCCTCTCTGGTTTCTCATAAGCTTTGCAAAGATTTTTTAAAAGGGACTCTTGCTAACACCTTTTATAGACCTTACTCTGCCTTAGGGTCTAAACTTGGTGTTGCAAGCTATTGTTTGACCTCCCTTTGAGTCGGCGGCTGATTACGATTTAAAATTTTTATCCTGGAAGGCTACACTTTTAGTGGCTATAACATCTGCTAGGAGGATTTCAGAAATACAAGCCTGGTCTTTTAAGCCACCCTACTTGATTTTTCAGAAAGACGGTTTCTTTAAAAACTAACTCTTTCTTTCTACTTAAGGTAGTGTTGGAGGCCAGTATCAACCGGGCCATTAATTTGCCAGTGTTCTTTCCCAACTTCACCAACACAAATTGCATACATTTGTTAGATGTTCAAAGGCAGCTGTGACTTTGTTTGCACAGAACTGAGGTATCAGGAAAACTGACCAATTGTTTACATCTTTCTCAAACACAAAACTTGGTAAACCAGTGAGCAAGCTGACATTGGCTAGATGGCTCAAAGACTATATCACTTTCATCTGTAATAAAGAGGGAGTTGAGGTACAAAAAAATGTTAGAGCACATTCTACTAGTGTCTTTCATTGTAGAGCTTCTATGGATAATTTTGTACAGCAGCAACTTGGGCTACTCCCCATACCTTTATTACTCATTACAAATTAGATTTGGTCTCCAGGGAAAGAGCATCATTTGGCTCAGTGGTGCTCAGGAATATTCTTCCTCGAGTCCACCCGAGATCTAAGGTAGCTGGGGACACTCTCGCATATGTCGAGGATAAAATGAAAATTGACAACATCGGATAAGTTATCATTCCATCTGTGTTGTCCATTTTCATTTATCCTTGACTCCCCTCCCTCCATCCCCCTGCCATTGGAGTTTTAGTGGAACGGACAGCTAACATAATTATTGATGACGTGTGCATATAGTTCTTGATGTGGTCTCTTTTGGTTTCTTTCTTTTTTTTCGTTCTTTTGGTCTGTCTTATGCAGATTCGATCTGAGATAACTGGGAGAGGAGCATTATGGGTAAGCGTTAAGCTCAAGAGGTTTTGTTGATCACCAGCTGTACTAACGGAAGAGTCTATTCCGATGCACAGAACCAAACCCATATGTCGAGGATAAATGAAAATGAACAACACAGATGGAACGTTATGGTAAGTACATAAAGACACACACACACACACACACACACACACACTACATCATAAAACAAAACAATATTTATAACTTTGGCAGAAGTATCATACTTTTATTCTCACACAGATGTGGAATATGTTGGTATACAAGTCTACCCACCATGTCTTATTTAATTTATTGATGAAAATGTAGGCCATTTGGATGGGTATTTGAAGGACCATTTGGTTTGCAAATGTATAGAAAATTATGATAAATAGGTCTTTCATGACATGAGAGGCTAAAGTAGATCATTAGGGGAGGAGTCTACAGGAAATGTGTTACAGTGAGAGGCTGCTAATCTGCTAGGATAGCTAGGGTCTTAATGCCAGTAATCTTTTGAGGTAGGAATCTCTTTGATCTCTAAGGTTTGTGTTGTGGTTTACCAGGTACTTGCCACAGGGAGCATTATATTCATTGGTAGGTCTGATGAGAGATGAATAAAAGGGAAGTAAAGCTTCTTTCAGTCTGGAGGAGATGCCCTTGAATATCAGTTGTGATGGTAATCAAAAAGTAAAGGAGCTATCAGCAAAGTTACATAGGTATCCTGACAATGTCATCTGGAGGAGTATGTCATCTGTGTAGAAGGATCAGGAGTTGCTTTGCTTACCAGACTGAACTGTACTATTTTTTTTGTTTGTTTGTCTTAAGACCATTGTCCTTGCAACAGTTTTTGGCATAATCTAGCCCATGCTGGAGCAGTTAAATCCATCACTGAACAAACAGCACCTAGTTTCAGTCATCTGCAAACTTAGGTTTGCAGACTTTGAAATTGTGAAGCAAATGCTAAGTAAGAGAGGTCCCTTTAGCTGCCCTGTGGGACTTCACTGGTAATATATTTTTTCTGATTTCCAGAGAAGATACCAGCAATGCTGATTTCATCAGCTCTGTCAGTCATCCAGTTCGATATCCACTTTCCAAAGTATGGGTTTGCATGCAGGTTTACAAGTTTATCAGTAATACCAACACTAGAAATTATATCAAAGGCTTTGGCATGGGCAATATAAGCTGTGTTTACTGCATAGCCACTGTCCACCATTTCAGTGGCCTTTTCAATGAAATTAATGAGGTGGGAAAACTTCATTGGACATCACTGAATGGATGTTGTCAGTACTTGAATGTGTTCAGTCAGAAGTGATGCATTTCATGGCTTTATATGAAAGGCGAGTGAGACTTACAGGTGTATAGTTTTCCAAGGTCAGAGGTTGAGCACCCTTTTGTAGAGGTATTACCATAGCACATTTCCAAGCCATGGGAAAGTAACCCATATTGAGGCTTATGTTAAAGAGGTAAGGAGAGGCTGCTGTAGTCCATATTTAGCACTAATAATTAGGTGACCCATTATGTTATTAGGGCACAAGGATGTGGCATTCTTAGCTTTTAAAAAGGCTGAGAGGACTGATTCCATAATAATCGTAGGGGATAACGACTGTAAGGTCTGGGTAACAGTCATAACATTGGGTATAGTTAATTCTGCAGTGATATTGTGTGCTAGGATATTTGCTATTTTCTTGGATCTCAGTGGATAATATTTTAGTGAACTAGCTCCAAATGTTGCGCATTTGTTAACTTTCTGACATCGTTAAGTATATGTACATACTTTTGGTTTTGGTGGCTATTTTAAGATTTTATTCAGCCTTTTTTGTCTTGCTTTTATCACTTAAGGTTAGCAGTCTGTTACTTGTAGTCCACTACCATGGGGGTCTGTAGTTGTGTTGTAGCGTACTAGGCACTGATTTTGATTGCATTATCATTATAACTATTCAAGGGTGAATAAGAATTAAAAACAGAAGTGACAGCATTTGCAATGGAAAGGAAAGTGTTCTACAGCTAACTATGAAATTGTAATTAACTTTATATCTGAAGTAGTTAACTTCATTTTATCTGCAACCTGTGGGTATTCGGATCCATATCGGATCTGAGCCGGCAACTTTGTTCTAGCATCTGCTCTAAGCTCCGAGCTCCTCTCCCTACCCATAATGCACTACCATCTCCTACCTTCACTCAGAGATCTCGTTTGCCGCGCCAGTAGTGAGCATCGTGGTCTCCTTCGCTCTGAGCTCAGGGATAGTAAGTTTTAAAATACTTTGTCTCTAGTGTGTCTGAGTTGATTATTTCCCTTCCTCCCCCACTAGTATATTGCTTGTTCGTCGGTTAGTTTAAAAAAAAAAAAAGTTTTTGTTGTAAAACTCTGTAGAGTAGTTGTTAGGCCTGCCCTTTCCCTATGTGTGTTTTGTGTGTGGTGATTTTGTAGATAGTTGTGTTTGGTGCAGGACCATGGCTGATCAGCCAAAATCAGTATTTAAGAAATGCTTAGAGTGTGGCCATAAGCTCTCCCCGGCTGATGGTCACACTCTGTGTGTTATTTGTTTGTGAGTGTCACTGGGTTCAACCCTAGAGCCCCTCAGGGATCGGAAGGCCAAATTGGTAGCTAAAGGCCTTCTCCCAGCATCTATGCTGGAGTCTGCCACGGCCTCTGTACCTATTACTCAACCTCCCACCCAGACAGGGACTCAAACTCCCATTTCTTCTGGTGCTGGGTCAAGCAAGGATAAAGCTACAGTCAGTGTAGTGGACAAGGACAGAGAAAGGCGCAAGGAGGATAGGGACAAGAAAAGGGATAGACTTTGCAAGAGATCCCCGAACAGAGAGCTCTTCCTTAGTCCCCCTTCTAAGTCCATGAGGCCAGTTTCTTCACAGCTTCGGTCTCCTCATTTTTCACCAGAGCCATTGGAACCTTTGGATCCAAGGCCTTCCTCGTCCTTACTGCACAGACCAGCCAGGTCCGAGTCGGTGGCTTCTTAGCGATCGACTTGGAGCTTATCAGACTTAGCCATGGATAGGATGATGCGGAGATTCATTCAGACCCAAATACAGATGGGAGTCTTGCCAGGCCCCTGACCCTCCTGAGGGGGGACCTCCATGCCTTTTTTCCGCCCCATCTCTCCTTCCCCGATTCGTACTTCGGCTTCGGGACTCTTGGATCTGAAATTTTTTCGGAGCTGGTAGCTCAGCGCTGAAGGTTCCCCCAACTGTGACTCCGGCTGTTATCTTGAGTTCCTCGGATCCGACTAGTTCGGAGCCGAGGACAGGGAGTCAGACCCGAGGGAATGGATTCTTCGGCTCTGCCTCTTTTGGATTCGACCCGTTTCCTCAGACCTCAGGCTACCCTTGCTTCGGCTCTGGTCCTTGCTTCGGATCCGGGGAGGGCTTCTTCCTTGCTGGGTGCCAAGGAAGTACGCTCTCCTTTGGCCTTCAAAGTGTTGGAGAGGGTTCTCTCCCAGGGATTGAGACCCCAGCCCATCCCCTCTGATTCCACCCAGACACCTCTGGATTTGGCGACGACTCCCTTCATCCTGTCTCGGGGACAGCCCATGCCAGAGAATCCTTGGGTTATTTCCCCTGAGGAACCTCCTGCGGCTCACAAGTCCTCTTCAGAGAGTCCCACTGAAGAGGGTCACCATAAGCGCAAGTGTAAAAGGAGGCACTTGGACTTCCCCAAGTCCCTCACTATGGACATTGATTTAGATGAAGGAGAAGGTTCCCCCAGATCACCTCTCGAAGACGTCTCCTTCAGAGAAATCATGGAGATCCTCCGCCAGAGGGGAGGTTGGTCAGCCCCAAAACCTTCTGGGGATGAGTCAGTGTTCCTGGAGGCCTGTGGCATGGGCCCATCTACCTCCTGGGTGCCTCCGCCAGCAGACCCCTTGGTGGACCTTATCACCACGTGGCATGGAAGGAGCCTGACACCGTAGAACCCATCCCCAAACAAGACTTTATTTCCCCCTACAGACAGACAACCTTGGTCAAAAGGAGCCCCAGTTGATGCTATGTTGGTCTCAGCAGCTACCAAGAAAGAACTAGCACAGAAGAGTTCCTCAGTCTACCCTCCAGACAAGGAGTCAAGGTCGGTGGATAGGTTTGGGAAGCACGTTTATTCCTCAGCAACCTTTTCAATCTGTATGCTGAACTATTTGGCACATGTGATCCGGCTTCAGCAAGACATTGCATCGGAATTCGCTGAGTCGCCCCCAGAGTCCTTATCGCCGCAGGACAAATAGTTGTTCTCTGCGAAAATGTCTACTCTGAAGTCTGTCTCAAACACGTCTATGCGGCTGCTTTCCAATGCCACGGAAGGAGCAGCTAGGGTGGCCGGGACAGGCATAGCCATGAGGCGTCATGCCTGGCTCAGGTTATGTCAGTTCACGGACCCTTTCAAGGCGTCGTTTATTAATGCTCCCTACGACGGTGCTTCCCTTTTCGGGAAGACAGTACATGACACACTTGTCCAGAGCAAAAAAGATGGGAAGACTTTGTCTGCCATTGGGATCCGCTTCTCGAACCCTCAGCAGTCCTTCTCTAGGAGTCAAAGAGGGCAAAAGAAGATGTGGTTCCGAAAATCTCAGTTTTCCCGGGATTCTCAGGACAACAATTCCCCCAGAGGCAGAGGGGGACAGGATTGACGCCAAAAGAGGTAGAGGGGGTCCCAGGAATTTTGGGTATAGGGAACTTTTTTCTGATAGACCCACTCAGCAGCCCTGAGGGGTTGCCCGGCTGTCCTGCTCTGGAGGCATTCAGGGGGAGATTGTCCTTACACCGAGTAGCATGGGAGTCCATTACGACAGATCGCTGGGTGTTACAGGTTATATCCAGAGGTTACACTATTCCATTTGTTGCCCCTCCAAATGTTACAAAACACCTCACGGATGTTCCACCCGCTCACAGGGAAGCCGCAGCTCTAGAGGTTTCAAAGCTGCTTCAAAAACAAGCCATCGAACAGGTCCCCCCCCGACCAGTCTGAATCAGGTGTCTACTCAAGGTTCTTTTTAGTGCCAAAAAAGATGGGGGACCTCAGGCCCATTCTAGACCTGTCAACATTGAACCTGTGTGCAGCCAAACAGACATTCTGGATGGTCACCCTACAGTCCATTCTACCTTATCTCCGAGAATGCGACTGGATGTGCTCGTTAGATCTCCAAAATGCTTACTACCACATCAAGATCCACAGAAGCTCTGGGAGGTTTCTGCGCTTCCGGCTGGGAGCCTGTCACTTTCAGTTGTCACTTTCAGTTCAGAGCCCTACCCTTCAGTCTTACCACAGTCCCCAGGGTGTTCAAGGTAATGGCAGTTGTAGAGGCCCACCTGAGGCTTCAGGGTATTCAGGTATTCCTTACCTGGATGATTGGCTCTTGGCTGCACCCAACAAGTGTCTGCTTTGTCTGGCCCGAGACTACTTTATTCGGTTGGCAGATCTATTGTGGATTACAGTCAATGTTTAAAAATCCCAGTTACAACCAGTACAAGTTTTAGACTTCATTGGGGCATGGCTAGACACCCTGCAGATGAAAGTATTCTTAACTCCAGACAGGATCTTACACCTCAGGTGCCACATAGCTCAAATAGCGAACTTCAAGTCTCTAAAGGCGAGCGAAGTTCTCCGGGCACTGGGCTCCATGGCTGCCTCCATATCGATTCTCCCTTGTGCACGCCTTCATATGCAGGTTCTTTAATGGACTCTGGCTGTTTAATGGTCTTGGCTAGACCTGCCCATGGAATTTCCGATCAGGATCAGTCATGTCTGCAGGACGTCCCTTCTTTGGTGGTTAAATTCACCTGAGATCATAGAAGGACGCCCCTCGGGTGGGGGGATACTGTTCGGGAAGGACAGTCCAAGGCACGTGGTCCCAGTCAGAGACCAAGTTGCATATAAATGTTCTAGAGATGAGGGCAGTGCTCTTAGCATTGGAAGCCTTTCACACTGTCCTCCGTCTCGGATTGATTGCAATTCCATCAGACAACATGTCGGTTGTCTGGTACATCAACAAGCAGGGGGGAACCAGATCCTATCCCCTATGTCGCATGGCCATGAGTGTGTGGCAGTGGGCGATCTCCACCGGTTTCTGATAGCAACGCACATCCCCGGGCGCTCCAACATTTTAGTGGGCAGATTGAGTCGGGCTATTCTGATGCCATACAAGTGGTCTCTGAAACAGTCAGTAGCGGAGGAGATATTCCTTGCATGAAGTCAGCCTTGCTGCGATCTCTTCACATCTCCTTCCAACGCAAAGTGCAGCGAGTTCTTTGCTCTGATTCCCTCACCAGGGATAGCCCCCAGAGATGCTCTAGTCCATGCTTGGCCCCCACAGGCTTCTGTATGCTTACCCACCTTTGCCAATCATTCCGAAGTTTCTTCAGAAAGCTTGCCAACTGCGGTGCAAAGTTATCTTCATTGTCCCATTCTGGCCTCGTCAGGTTTGGTTCCCATTCCTTTGGTCTCATCTCTTAGCTCCTCCGTGGGTTCTGGATCCCTGCCCAGATCTAATCTCCCATCTATCAGGTGTCCACCCGCCCGACCTGGGCAGCCTCAAGCTGACAGCTTGGTTGCTCCAGTTCCCTTGATCGCCAGGACTCCCGGTCATTCATCCCCAGTAAAATCCATACTGGTGGCTTCTCTTAAAGATTCCACTAGGAAACTTTATCGCAGTAAATGGAAGCATTTTTCCGTTTGGGCCTCACAGAGAAACCTAGATTCCTTTACAGCCCCTGTTCCAGCGGTGTTGGATTTCTTGTGTGGCATTTTTCAGCAAGGAGCTAGCTCCTCCACAGTGAAAGTACAATTGGCAGCCATTTCTAATTTTCATGTTGGTGAAGACAACATTGCCTTAGCCTCTTCTAGGCTGTGTAAGGCCTTTCTTAAAGGCACTTTTCTGTTGCGCCCTCCTGTCAAGGATTCAGTGCCCCCTTGGAACCTTATTTTTGTCCTGCAGGCATTGGTGGCTCCTCCATTCGAACCTGCAGCTTCGGTGGATTTCAAATTTTTATCCTGGAAGACAGCTTTCCTAGTTGCCACTACATCTGCTAGGAGGGTTTCTGAGCTTCAAGCTCTGTCTGCCATGCCTCCTTATTTGGTCTTCCATAAGGGTAGGGTCTCTCTCCATACTAATCCGTCCTTCTTACCTAAAGTGGCATCTGAAGCAAACATAAACCAGTCCATTAATCTGCCTGTTTTCTTTCCTAATTTCCAAAACAAGAGTGAATACAAACTTCATTTGTTAGATGTTCATAGACAACTTAGCTTCTGTCTTCATAGAACAAAATCATTCCGCAAGTCTGACCAGTTGTTAGTTTCTTTTTCCAAACCCTTTTTGGGAAAAGCTATTTCTAAGGTTTCCTTGGCCAGATGGATCACTGTTTGCATTTCGCATGTCTACAAAGCAAAAGGTTTATCTCCTCCTGGTATTGTTAAAGCTCACTCTACCAGGTCTGTGGCAACTTCTGCTGCTTTTTGGTCTAGGGTTCCTTTGGACGACATTTGTGCAGCAGTAACCTGGGCCAATTCACATACCTTCATTTCCCATTACAAATTAGACCTGATTTCTAGGGGTAGAGCATCCTTTGGCTCTGCGGTGCTCAGGAATATCCTTCCATAAGGGCCTCCCAGGATTGGAGTAGCTGGGGACTCTGTCCCACAGGTTGCAGATAAAATGAAGTTAACTACTTCAGATAAAGAAGTTATGTACTCACCATAACGTTCCATCTGAGTTGTTTTACTTCATTTTTCTGCATACTTCCCTCCCTCTGTCCCCCGGACCTTGTTTGTCCTATTTATACACAGGTTTGGTTCATTGGGCTGCGTTGCTTATGTATGTAGTTGTAGCAAACTTGATCTGAGGGAAGTTAGGAGATGGTAGTGCATTATGGATAGAGGGAGGAGCTCAGAGCTTGGAGCAAATGCTAGAAAAAAAGTTGCAGGCTCGGATCCAGTATGGATCTGAATACCCACAGGTTGCAGAAAAAATGAAGTATAACTACTCAGATGGAACGTTATGGTGAGTAAATAACTTCTTTTTTTGGGCAACTTGGACTTCTAAAAGTGCAAATATTGGGCCACAAGGAATCTGTTGAGAGATGATGGGGCTGTTGACAAGTGCCAGTGTTCCCTTTTCAGTTTCCAGAAGGCATGATAGGCACTAAAACTGGGAATGAAGGGAATGGTTTTATTACACTGAAACCTCTTCTCTTACTCAAGCTATAATGATGTGTTCAAGTCACAGGAAGGCCTCAAGTTTGTGCATTATTGTTGAGATTATTGGCATTGAGTAAAGCCATATTAATGTGTCCCAAATTAGATTTACTTGGTTGAAATGTTCAGGGGACAGGCTCCCGACAAAAGAAACAATTGGGATGGGAGCAACAGAGTCTTTAACCAAAATGTAATAATCCTGCTAAGAATGATGCAGCCCATCTCTGGCAAAGTAGTAAGGTTTGCCCAACCCTCTTCCATGCTGGCACATACTAGATTCCCCTAGAATAACATCAAATACAGTCAGTTATTAAAGACAATTGCTTTGTCTTTGAATCTTAATATCCATTCTGGGTGGTGGCAAAATGCCACTCAAGACAAAATGTCTTTTAGGCACATGCATAGCAAAGCCCATCATATCCTTTTATATGTCCCTGTGAGAAGAGGATTTGATGTCATTCATCCCAAAGTGGGCTACTACCAGGTTGTAATAATAATTGACAGAATGTAGAGATCTGAGACTCCTATTAGTGTCCTGGATGGTTCTGTAAAGACAACTAGCTGTTATATTTTTATCCAATGTAGTGAGGATGATGTCAGTGTGTCTGACAGTAGAGTGGCCTATCAAAACATCACCTTGTGTAAATGCAGAGTGAGCAGGCCTTAAGTGCTTGGAGTCTGCACCCTTGTGAGTACTGTGAGTATTTGCAATGGCTGCAGAATTTCTTGTTGAAAGTGGGGATGCTGTGGTATGGTTTAATGGCTGAGGTTTCTTTGTCCTGTGTCTAGGAGACTTAAATAGTTTCTTGACAATCTCATTATAAGATGGTATTGTGGAGGTGTTCTTTCCTATCAATAAGTATGTGTGTTGCTTTCCAAATGGGATCCGAGATGCGAGAATAGCCTCCATGTCTTATGTCTAAACTGTCCAGATGTTGTAGAATGACCAATTTATGCCTCATATTTTTGGCCTGTTCCTCATAAAATTTGTTTTTTTGACAAATCATTGAGGATTGAAGCCACTAAGTAATGGCAGACATTTGAGTTTCAGACTTCATATCCTTCAGAAACTGCATGCTAATGCAAAATCTGTTACTCTTATCAACTTTCTAAGTTTGTAAGAGCAGCATTTGAAATTTCCCTAATTTTGACACCTTTATTCTGCTATTATTTTGGGGCTGTCTCTATTTTTTGTGCTAAGAAGTTGAGAGGCATCCTCCAAGTTCAAGATGTATTTAAGCATCACACAGCCTGAATCATTATGAGACAGCAATAAGTAACTTTGGGTGTATATTACGTGATCGAATGGTCAAATAGTCGAACATGTAATAGTTGATCCGTAATAATCAAACCGCCACAATGTCGAACGGTTCAGTGGACATCTCCATACAGTGCAGAAATGGAAGTTTTCCATTGTCTGCACTGTAGTGCGATCTTGGAGTTGGTATATTTAAGTAGTGGGGGGCTGCAGGGGGGCTTGCCCCCCTGCGTAGGGCATTTAAATGGTTTGTTTGGGTGGGTTTTTCATTTTTTATTTTCCATTCGACATTGTGGCGGTTTGATTATTACGGGTTGACTATTACGTATTCAACTATTTGACCATTCGACCACGTAATATAGACCCGTCATTTTTATTTATTAATTATTTATTTATTTATTTATTTATTTACATTAGTTGACTGGGTTTTTAGTAACCATGAGGCAATTGCTACACTGCCTCAAAATACCAAGGGCTAATAGGCTGGCATCTGAGTAGGCAAGAACTGACTGAGACTCTAACTGCTAACAGAGTTGAACAAGACAAGTTAAATCCTCTTAAGTTATCTGATAGTGTTACTACTACAATTAATATAGCCTTGTAATGGTATGTAGGATTTGACTAATATAAAGGCAAGAATGTGGAAATAGGAGCGTCCGGACTAGCAGTACCCTTGTATGAAGGTATAGTAAGGCTAATGATAACAAGTGCAAAAGAGAAAAAGCAATCCTGTGGTCAGGCTGTTAATGAACAGTACATGTTCTTAATGTATCTGAATCGCTATGACTTGGCAGTACTCAGTATACTGGTTATGCTTGCACTAGTAACTGCAGGTGTAGTAATGGTATATCAGATAAGTTAGCACTAATACCTTCAAGGGCAATAGAAAAAGAGGTAACTCATTATCCTGATATGAATTTCCACTTGTCTAGTAATAGCATCAATGCAGTACAAGGTTAACTAGTAGCAGCAGTGAAAAACAGTGGTGGAATAATTTAAATGTTATCCTAAGTAGGGTTATTCATAACCAACAGGGTAACAAAAACACACAATACTACCTTAATTGTTACAAGTAATGAGCAACAGCGCAACCAGTAAGGAAAAATGCAGTTCTGCTCAAAGTACTGTTAAGGCATGGATGCCAAAGATCAGTAGTCACATCGCTTCAAAGGTAGCCTAAATACCACTGAGCTGAAATGCAGTGTTTACAGAGCATGACCTGTAACAGTTAATGTATGACCAGATGTAGCCAAAGTATGGTAAAATTAAGAGCAGTAGTCAGAAGCACCTAAGTGTAATGAAATTAATAGTAGTAATCAGAAGCACCCAAGTGTAATGAAATTAACTGCAATAATCAGAAGTGCCCAAGTAAAATGAAATTAAAAGCAGTAGTCACAACTGTAGAATATAATTATCACTTTCAAGGATGATGCTGGTGCCACTGAGTTGGTTATATAGTGAATGCCTAAGAATAGAACAGAATACAAGAATATGACCAGACATGGAATAACTACAAGTGTGTAACAGCAGTAATCAAACGTGCAGTGAAACAGCAATAAAATGGCCTAGTATAGAAGTAAATACTCATACCTATGAGGGTGAGTTAATAGAGCAGCTTTTCTTGGATGTCCTTTCGTTGTAGTTTGTCTAAGCCAGATACATTTATACTGTGCAAACCAGTGGTGCACCATTTTCATAGGTTGGTACTAGGCTATCAGCCCTAGGGCCTATACAAGTCTAGCCATAACAATTCCCTGGCTATTTCTTCCCACACTATTTACTTCCCTGAACCCCTGTCTAGCAGGGTGACTGACGTGATCCCCGGTGTGAATTTCCTTTCTCCCATCCAATCATCAAGGTTCCTTTTGAAGAGGGCCAAAAAGGCGCTCTGCTTGACATGTATGGGTAGTCTATTCCAGAGTCTGGGGAGTCTCTGGGTCAGGAACCTATCTCTCCAGCATGTTTTGTTTATTGTGATGACATAGGTTCATAGGTTTATACTAGGCTATCTGCCCTAAGGCATTTATAAGCCTAGCCCAAATTATTGTGGCTTACGCCACCCCTTATATGAAAAAATACTGTGCCCATTAGTTTGTTGTGCCTCTGTCCAGCAGTGACCCAGAGATGATTCCCGGGGTAAACCTACGATCTCCCATCCACAGGTCTAGATTTCTCTTGAACAGAGTCAGCGAGGTGCTCTGCCTCACATGGACCGGGATTTTATTCCACAGCATAGGGAGTCTCTGAGTGATAAATCTATCCCTCCAGCACGTCCTATTTATATCCGTGCTAAGGTTTAAGTCGCTTGCTCTAGTGGTTTTGGTGGATTTGGATTTTTTGAGGTGGAGCATGTCCATTAATTCCGGGTTGGACATGGCCTTGTATGTCAGGCACATGTCACCTCTGAGCAGACGGTATGCGACTGAATAGAGCTGGAGTTTCTTCAATCTGGCAGCATATGACAGATTTTGGAGTCCCTTTATCCTTTTGGTGAGGAACTTTTGGGGTCTCTCCAATTGCTGCAGATGTCGGGTGAGATACATCCCGAATGGGGCATTGTACTCGATCATTGGTCTGATAAGTGAAGAGTACAGGGGAACAATGACCTCACTAGATCTGGATGTGAATCCCTTCATGATCAGGTGGGCAATGTAGAAGGTCTTTCTAACCACTTTAGCAATGTGAGTGTCAAAAGAAAGGCCACTGTCAACCTGGGTCCCCAGGTCCCTGATAACCTCTTCTGTGCTTAGTGGATTGCCACCTATATGGTAGCTTGGGGTTACCTTGTTTTTCCCGAAGGGTATGACTATACATTTTTGGCGTTTAACTTCAGGCCATGGCTCTGGCACCAGCTATCTGTTTCCGTGAGTCCCTTCTGAAGGATATCAGTGTCCGATGCACTTTCCACTATGGCCCAGTTTGCAGTCATCTGCAAACTTTGTCAGCCAAAGTCCTCCCATGTTGGCCTGTACTTCTGAGAAGTAGATGCCAAACAATAGGGGCCAAGGACCGAGCCCTGTGGGACACCACTTGTGACCGGCTTGGAGTCTGACACAGCGCCAGCAACTCTAACCCTGTGGGTTCTGTCCTTAAGCCAGTTTGCAACCCATCTTGTGACATATGGGTTTACATTTAAGCTGGTAAGTTTTTCTACAATACCCGAGTGGGGTATTGTGTCGAAAGCCTTTGCAAGGTCAAGGTAGGCTGTATGGACTGCCTTTCCCTCATCAATGGCCTTGGTGACTATTTCAAGAAGTCGACCAAGTTCAAAGGCATGATCTTCCCTTGACAAAGCCAAACTGGGTCGGGTCCAATGTCTGCAAGTCCCCTATATCTTTGTTTATGAGCTCCATTATGATCCTCTCCATAGCTTTGCAGACTAGACTTGTTAAGCTTATGGGGCGTAATTACCAGGGTCCGTGAGGCGCCACCTTTGTGGAGTGGGACCACAGTTGCCGACGCCACTCCTTGGGCACGTATCCTGTGGTAAGGCTGAGATTAAACAGCTGCCTTATGTGCGGGTTTAATTCCTCATTTAGCTCGTGTAGCACACAGCCGGGGACACCATCCGGTCCCATTGATGCTGTGTTTTTAGCTTTAGAGAGAGCAGCTTTCACCTGCGCATTTGAGATGTCCGGGAGGCTACACTCGGCTGGGATAGTTATCTCTCCTTTAGGGGAGGGGGTGAGTTTGCACTGAACCTGTCTGCCAGTATGTTGGCAATGTCTGTGGGTTCAGTGATTTTTGTATCATTTTGGACTAATTCTGAGCATATCTGTGAGTTTCCACCCAGGTTCCTAACATAGCTGAAAAAGGCCTTATGATTGTCCTTTGAATCCATGGCAATTTTTCTCTCAAAATTGGCCTTAGTTGATTTTATGAGTGCTCGTATTTTTTTAATAATAATGATCAGGGGTGACTTCCCTTTTATGGATTTTGTTCTATCATGTAATAGCTTTCTCCTCTTATTGTAAAGTTTGTTAATGGCTGGGGTCCACCAGACTGGACGTTTGCCCTTTGTGGAAAGAGTCTTGGTTTTATTTGGGATTGCCTGATCCATGCAGTCCTGGAGGTGTTCATAGAAGGCATTTGTAAGGGCTTCCAGCTTGGGTTGTGGTTTCCTCTGACTCAGGGGCCTTGAAGGATACCACACCAGTCTTGAGTAGTGTGAAGTTTGCTTTAGCGAAGTTCTTCACTATGGTCTTTTTTGTTTGGGGTAGGGGATGTGGATTTCCAGTGAGATTAGTTTATGATCAGATCTCACCAATGAGGGATATACTTCGTGTGGAGCATTTTGTCCCCATGTTTGTGACAATGAGATCTAGTATATTTTCTCCTCTCGTGGGAACAGTGACTAGCTGTTCCATGGCATTTGAATTTATGAACTCCAGGAACCGTTGGGCTAGAAAGTTAGGGCTTGAGTAATGTTCCCAGTCTATATTCGGGTAGTTGAAGTCACCCAATATGATGGTGTTTGGAGATACATTTATACCCTCCAGTGTCTTCAGGAAGGCTGTGTGGGGTTCCTGAGTTTGAGAGGGTGGCCTGTAGCATGCTACAATTTGTAGAGCAGTTTTGCCTATTGTTAGTTGCACCTGGATGGTTTACGAAGCTTCATGCGTTGCCACCAACCTGGAGGTGTGAGTATCCTTTATGAATATGGATACACCCCTCCTTTTGTGGAGTGGTCCAGGTTTTGGGGCCGAACGCATGATATGAGGTAAAACCTAATAGTGCCGGGTGCTCTCAGGAGCCTTGAACCAGGTTTCAGTTACAGCACAGACATCGATGTTCTCCATACTGAGAAGGGCCTCGAGTGCGTGCATTTTGAGATTTAGACTTCTGGCATTGAGCAGCATTACCCTCAATTTCTTCCCATTTTGTTTTCTAGGGTGGTAGGTTTAGAATTTGAGCCTTGCCTAAA
Organism: Protopterus annectens; assembly: GCF_019279795.1. Lineage (NCBI taxonomy): Eukaryota > Metazoa > Chordata > Ceratodontiformes > Protopteridae > Protopterus > Protopterus annectens. The sequence goes on along the minus strand of NC_056745.1, from coordinate 1,049,539,397 downwards.
AAAGGCACTATGGGGGTGGCAAGAGCCTTAGCCAATATCCGGAATCCCAGGGGTGACAGGTGCAAGCCGTCCCTTGCAAAGCAGCGTGGCTTGTCAAGCATGTCATCCCAGGCAGACAGACACTGGATCCCCTTTGAATGACACCAGACATTAAGCCAATTGTTAAAGCTGATCATCTTGTCTCTATATTGTGGCATCATTCTTGGTGAAGGAAGGATACTGCTCAGGGTTAGGGTCATACCTGCCTGGGCTACATAATCAGAGAGCTCCTCTATGTCTCTTTTCATGCAGTCCAGGGAGGTACGTCTCAGGTCGTTCACACCAGCATGGACAATGACTGTGTCATATTTGTACTTGCTGTGGAGTGACCCGAGTGCTTGTGTTATGTGGCGGATTCTAGCGCCCGATAGGCAGCTTACTGTGACCCTCTCCTTGTTCAGCCTGGTGAGTGGGACGTCAGTGTGTCTGACTATGGAGTCACCTATGACAAGTATGTTTGGTGTTGTATTTGGATTCCTGGCACCTGTGGCTCTGAGGGATTGGGATTTCATTAAGTGTAGCATGTCCAACAGCTTTGGGTTTGACATGGCCTTGTATGTTAAGCAGAGATTGCCTCGGAGTAGACTATATGCGACAAGAGTATATATTTTGGGGTTTTCACTTTTCGCTTGGTATATATAAGTAATGTAGCCTACTCCCTGAAAATATGTATATGTATTTTTAGGCATTTTTGAGTTATGCTTTTCAATACAGAAAATTTGATGAAGTATAACTTCTTGAATGCATCAAAAACAAGGGAAAACACAAAAATATCATAGTACAGCAGTAATATGTAACCGGCCTTTTATGCTGTCTCTAAATGGATGTATGTGCATGCCCCCACATGTGCGTGAATGCGTATGTGTAGGCACAGTAGGAAACATTTAGGTCTAAATGCGGCTTCATCTCACGTCATTTTTCCCTCATTCATGAGGTAAAAACTGTAGCCCAAGTCTTTTTGTTATGGGGTGAGGCAGCGGATCCATTTTACAGGTTTACAAACTTCATGGCCATCACTGCTCAGTTAGCACACACCCCAGTCAGAGATTTTCAGCTTTAAGATATTGGTGATTACTTGGTTCCCTAAAGCCTTGAGACTTTGTTGATTTATAGGTCCTTACTTTTAGAAGCCTTTCAGCAATTGGAAGGGCTGTGTTTGGGCCATGGTAGGATGAACTTCTCTTTTATTTGAAAGATATTCTCTCATTGACTTAAGTTTTTATGATTTCTAGTTGTCTATCCCCACCACATGCTCTATTTTGATCAGAAAGATTTTTCTCTTTCCTTTTTGTCATTGTTGTCAGATAAACTCTTTAAAGTTCTTTTGCTTCTCAGACCCCCCCCCCCCCCACTACATCATCTGTATTCAAAACTTCCACTATCTTTATTTACACATCTACATTCCAAAGGTTTTGGTAAAGGTCCCATTTGTTTTAATTTGTCTTTTTTTGCTGCTGTGCCTGCTGACAATCAACTCTCTCCAATCAGACTTGAGCCCATTCTCCAGAGCTGTCTGAGGGGGCCATAATTTAGGTAACCATGAGGAATGCTTATGTTCTCACCAGCATCTTGGCGAAGAGGATATTTGTTATTGACTTTTCCCCTCTCTCTCGGCAGGGTAACGTTTATTAAAGCTGTGGCTCCCAAGTTGAAGTGGGTCACATGTACACTAGCATGATGAAAGCTACCACCGTTTGGCAGGTTGGTGCACTACATACACACACACACACACACACACACACACACACACACACACACACACACACACACACACACACACACACACACACACACACACACACTCTCACTCACTCTCACTCTCTCCCAGGCCTGCTTCCTTCCTCTGAAGAATTGTTACAGTCTTTGACTGACTTTGCTGCCGTCAGCCGTAGGATGGACATGCCCCTCCTCCCTGCTAGCTCCATTAAGCACCCAAGCAACTAATCTCAGTGCTTTTTAAATGCAAAGTGTCACATGATATTGTCCCCAAACATATACATTAATTTAGGACACATGAATTTGCTTTTTATGCTTGAATAATTGTCATCCCGGGGAAGGGGGAGTCCTTGGAAGGAGTGTCTGGAAGCTAGAGAATTATGGTAGCAATTGATAAGTTGCATGCAGTCCCCCCCACCCCACGTTTGAATGAATGAATAAAGTTACTTCCATTAATTTTGTGCGTAAACATATTTATGTATTTACTTGATGATACTTTATTGTTTATTCTTGTAAATATTTGTGTCTTTAGTAGGGTATTTCTTATATTAGCTTTCAGTAGAGAATATTGGTCAGAACTGGAACTTGATTTTTAATAGTGAGGATGTATTGGGGGACCTAGAAGAGAAAATACAACAAAAGGAGGGTAGATTTCGTAAGACCACATATGAGCCAATTTTGAATGGAAGATGTGAATTTAGTAGCAGGCACTCTGACAGAATTTACACATTATTCCTCAAGGTACAGTACTTGAGTTAGATTGGATAGAAGTTATATATCTGATGTTGTAAATCTTTATTCATTCCTTACTGTTAGGACTTCTGTTCCATCCTCGGAACCGACACGGCCGTTACCAAGCTTGCGCCATCCTAAGACCTACCCATAATGCCCCTTTCATAGTCTCTTTAGATCTTGTTTGCCGTGTTCCTTGTCACACATGCCAAGCCTTCTCTCTCAAGCTAAGTGTACTGTTTTTTGTGATAATTTCTATCAGTACCTTTTTTTTAGTCAGTTTTCACTAAATTTCATCTTTTCGTCTGTAAACTCATGTACTTTTTCTATGTCCTACCCTCTACCTTTGCTAGTTCCTTTTATACCATCGTTGGCACTGTCCCTCTCCCCTACCTTTGATAGGCCTTTTCCTACCACTTGTGGTATTTCTAAGTACCATTGTTGGTACTCCTCACTTTTCTGTCTGCTTATTTAAAAAAAAAAAAAAAAAAAAAAAAAAAAACACCCTCTTCTCCCTAACCTTACTGTTGTTGTTTTTGGTTGTTTATCTTGCCGCTTAGGACTAGTATGGTTTTTCATTATGTCTGAAAAAGTTAAATTAGGATTTAAACAGTATGATAAGTGCTGGTGTAAGATGTCCAACTCAGCCGGTCACGATCGGTGCGTTTACTACTTCCATCAACACCAGAACCCCCCTCTAGCATGCAGCTGTCCCAACCCCCTTACTCTGGGATCCTGAGGACAGGAGATGCAAGACCTTCCCTCGAAGGGAACCCTTTCTCCGGAGTCGTCCTCAGAAGATCCCACTGGGGAGCCACGCCGGAAGAAATGGTGCAAGAGGAAGTACCTTGCTTCCCCTGAGGAATCCATCACTGAGGACACCGATTGCGATGAGGGAAAAGGGTCCCCACGGTCTCCCCTGGAAGATATCTCATTTGGAGACATTCTCAAAATCCTCAAGCAGAGGGGAGACTGGAAGTCCTCTAACCCTTCTTCAGAGCAATCTGTGTTCTTACAGGCCTTCCCTGCACAGCCATCTACTACCTGGGTGAGCCCACCTGTGGATGATATTGTTAAGCTGATCATGCAGCATGCTTGGAAGGCCCCGGACAACATAGAACCTGTCAATCAGATCAAAGAATCCTCCTCCATAAGCCACCTACATCAGATGGGGGAAATAAAAGTGCAAATGAAGTCAGTAGCCTAACTCTAACCCCAGAGGCCATACAAAATTTTATCCACTCCTGAAGACAAGCCAAGTTGGTCCAAGCATTTAGTAGTTGATTCCATGGTCATGCCAGTGGCCACCAAGAGGGAACTGGCAAAAGATAGTTCCACTGTTCATCTTCTGAACAGGGAGTCTCGTGGGGAAGTGGACCCACGCTTCAATGACCTTTGCCATTCGATCACTGTACTATCTGGCATACTTTACTTGTCTCCAAAAAGACCTAATCTCAGAAATGTCTGCCTCTCTGGTGGGGGTACTGCCTGACGAGGTGTGTGAGATTGTCGCCTTTCAGCTGGCTACCCTGGAATCTATCTCAAACGCCTCAATGCACTTGATCTCTCACACCATCGAGGGGGCAGCTTGAGCAGCTGCATCAGATATCGTCATGAGACGGCATGCTTGGATGCATTTGTGTGATTTCGCGGACCCCTTTAAATCTTCCTTTGTCAACTCGCCTGTTGACGAATCTTCCCTTTTTGGTCCCAAAGTAAGAGAGACACTATCATGTAGTGAGAAAGATGAAAAGACCTTGTCTGCTGTGGGCATACATTTTACCACCCCCCCACCCCCAGTGATCCTATTCCAGGAACCAGAGGGGAGGAAAATTGTGGTTCAGGAAGTCCGAAGGATCTTTTCGTGACACTCGTGGTGAGCAATCTTCCCCCACCCCCACCCCCGGTGCAGAGGGGGCAACTCATCCGGAAGATTAGAGGGGGTCTGCGCAACCAGGGCGCTAGAGATTCCTTCTCTGGAAGACCCTACCAGCGCTCCTGAACAGTAGCCAGATTGCTTTCTTCTGGAAGCAGTCGGAAGTCGATTTTTCCCCACACCCACAGGCCTGGCAACTCATAACAACGCATGCATGAGTGCAGAGAATAATATCCAGAGGCTATCCTATCCCATTCAGTCTTACTCCCAGACCTGTCAAATGAATCCCCGATGTTCCACCCAGTCAGAGGGAGGTAGCAGCCTTAGAAATCGAAAAGCTGCTAAGAAAAAGAGTCCTCCAGCCAGTCCTACCAGACCAGAGAGGATCCGGGTTTTACTTGAGGTTCTTTTTATTGCCAAAAAAGACAGGGGACTGGAGACCAATCTTAGATCTCATCTTACTAAACAAATTTATAAAACCTCAAAAATTCCAGATGATCACGGCGCAGTCCATCCTCCCCTTTCTAGGGAATGACAGCTGGATGTGCTCTATAGACCTCCAGGACACATATTACCACATAAAGATGGACAAATGCTCCCGGAGATTTCTCTGCTTCTGGCTGGGAGCCAGTCACTATCAGTTCAGGGTACTGCCCTTTGGTCTCTCAACAGCCCTCAGAGTGTTCACCAAATGTATGGCAGTCGTAGTAGCTCATCTCCGACTACAAGGATTCCAGGTGTTTCCATATTTAGACAATTGGCTCCTTACCGCCATGACCAGGAATCTTCTCATTCACAGCCTCTCTTACAATCAAGGCCTTGCTCTTCGCTTAGGTATCATGATCAAATTGTAAAAATCTCAAATGTCCCCAACAAAAGCACTGGAATTTATTAGAGCACTCTTCGAAACAACATCTTGTCAAGCTTCCCTTCCTCCTTACAGGCTCTCAAAAATAAGAAGCCAGATTCAAGTCCTCCTCCCTCAGGCATTTATGCCAGCACGCCTTGTACTACAGCTATTGAGATCTATTGCAGCAGCCATTACCTTAGTTCCACTGGCGAGGTTGCACATGACTAGTATAGTGGCACCTTTCATCACAATGGTCAATCTTAACCCATCCACTCAACCACATGATGCCTTACAAACCTTTGCAAGAAAGAAATGCTTTGGTGGATGAAGCCAGAATCAAATCTTTGGTGTCGACCGTTCTTCCTTCCCCAGCCCAGGGCCATGGTGACCATGGATGCTTCCCTGCTAGGGTGTGGGGGGCATTTCCAGGGAAAGACCGTCCAAGGCACCTGATCCTCCATGGAGGCCAATTTGTACATAAATGTCGTAGAATTGAGGGCAGTTGTCTTGGCATTGCAAGCCTTCCGCACATCCCTTCCTTCCAGGACCATTGCAATTCAATCAGACAACATGTCAAGTCATCTGGCATATCCACAAACAAGGCGGAACCAGGTCTTGCCCCCTGTGTCAGGAGGCCATGAGAATTTGGCACTGGGTGATGGCTTCCAACAGCTTTCTTATAGCAACGCACATTCCGGGAGTTCCAACCTTATTGCGGACAATCTGAGCAGGAACATTCTGATGCCTCACGAGTGGTCCCTCTGTCCTGTAATAGTGGATCAGATCTTCTGCCATTGGGTCAGGCCTTGCTGTGACCAGTTTGCTTTCCCCCAAATGAAAAATGCAGAAGCTACTTTGCCCTGATTCCCCCCTCAGAGGGAGTCACTGAGGGATGCTGTGATGCATGATTGGCCCATGGGTCTGCTGTATGCCTTTCCTCCATTTCCCCTCATCCCAAAATTCCTCCAGAAAGCTCAAAGGTTGAGAAGCCAAGTGATCCTCATGGCCTCATCTGATTCACAGCCCGTGGATCATGGATCAATCCCAGTGTCTGCTGGCTCACCCACAGGGGCTGATACACCCCAGTCTCCACAGCCTCAAGCTCAAAGTTTGGTTTCTCCACTTCTGATGATTGCCAGGCTACCTGATAATTTCATCTCCTGTTCGTGAGATTCTTCTGGCTTCACACAAACCTTCCAACAGGAAAATTTATTCTAGTAAGTGAGCTAGGTTCTCTACATAGTCCAAAGTTCATGACATAGACCCTTTCTCCATGCCTATTCAGAAGATCCTACAATACCTGACTACCCTATTACATGCAGGAGCTTCAGCATCGAGAATTACTGTGCATTTAGTGGCTATCGCAAATTTTCACAATGGATTTGATAATTCTTCTGTTATGTCACACCGACTGCAAAACCTTCTTGAAAGGAGTATTACATGTTAAACCTTGTGTCAATCCCCCTATAGAGCCTTGGGACTTGACATTGGTGCTTCAGTCGTTAACAAGCCCTCCTTTCAAACCTTCTAATTCATGTGATATGAAATTTTTGTCTTGGAAGACTCTTCTTCTAGTTGCCCTTACCTCAGCGAGAAGAGTATCTGAGTTGCAGGCCTTGAGTGTCAAGAGACCTTACTTGATTTTTCATAAGGAAAGAGTGTCCTTATGTACTGACCCTTCCTTTTTGCCCAAGGTCATTTCTGGGTTTTCAATTAATCAATCTATTGACCTGCCAGTCTTCTTACCTCACCATTCAAATAGAGGGGAATATCTTTTGCATAACCTTGATGTTCATAGGCAACTTCGTTTCTACTTGGACAGAACTAAATCTTTCAGGAAAACGGAGCAATTGTTTGTGGCCTTTGCAGGACCGAGATTGGGTTGGCCTGTCTCCAAAATGACTTTATCTTTTTGGCTTAGAAGTGCCATTACCTTCATCTGCCATCAGAACAAAGTGTCTTTACCTTCCAGAATAAAGGCTCATTCAACTAGATCGATGGCTACTTCAGTAGCTTTTCATTCCAGAGCCTCTATGGATGATATCTGCAGCAGCCACTTGGGCAAAAACCTTATACCTTTATCACTCATTACAAATTGGATTTGGCCTCCAGGGGATGAGGATCTTTTGGTTCTATGGTGCTCAGGAATGTCCTTCCTTAGGGCCACCCAGGACTCAAGTAGCTGGGGACTCTGTCCTAACAGTAAGGAATGAATAAAGATTTACAACATCAGATAAAGAAGTTATATCTTACCGTAACATTCCATATGTGTTGTAGATCTTTATTCATTCATTACTTCCTGCCTTCCTTCCCCCTGCCTGGACTCCTGGTGGACGTTAGAATTTCCTTAGTTAAGGTATTTGCTCAGACAGAGCCTCCTACTGTTTCTTTTATTATTTCTACTCTATAGGAGTGGGCAAACTTGATCTGAAGAGACTATGAGAGGGGCATTATGGGTAGTTCTTAGCTGAGAGTTTTTGCCTGGTGTGAGCTTGGTAATGGCCATGTCGGTTCAGAGGACAGAAATGAAGTCCTAACAATAATGAATGAATAAAGATCTACAACACAGATGGAACGTTATGGTAAGACATAACTTATTTTTCACAGGAGCATAAACTTTTGAAACATATCAAATAATTATTTTAGATTATGTACAGGTAAAGACTAAGGTAAAGATGCAGACTAATGAAATAAAATGAGACACTGACACTACTTTGTTAAAAGAGTAGAATTTTAAAAATGGGTCGTGGAATTTTTTCAAGATTCGTAAGTGAAGATGCAAATTTGTTCAAAAGGATAGCTAGGGAGTGGGATAAAATGAAAATAAAGTTTAAAATATGGTAGAAATAAGAGATATGGGAAGAAAGTAGTAGGAATTATTTAGAGGCGTTATCAAAGGTTAAAGTATTGCAGAAGGGGTCTCTCACAACAAGAACAAGGGGAGTGTTCAAGGACAAATATTGAGGTATGTGGATAATATGTTTGAGTTTAGAAAGGTTGTTGTTAAGCAAGTATTTATTTTTTGATTAAAAAAACTTCAGAACACAAAAAGTATTAACAAAACAACTTCGGCAACAGAAAGGGTTGTTGCCAGACCTATTAGAGATATTTCAGAAATTCTGTGAGCATTTGTATAAACTACAGAAATTGAGAAACCGATGAAAATGAAAAATAGTAATGTTTATGGGAGGCTTAACTATGCCAAGGTTAGAGGTAGATGAGGCTCAGTAATATTAGCCAAGATAAGAAGGAGTGAGATAAAAATGGTGATGTATAATCAATCAACAGGGTAGTCTCCAATAACAGACAGTAGTCCTGAGGAAGTTCGAAGTAAAGAAAATGACTAGGAAATAGCGAATGGTATTTTGGATGCCTGCCCATAAGGACAATATCAGCAAACCATATCTGTAAAGTAGCGGAAATAATTCTAATTACTACGTCGTGAGAATGGAGAATTGGAAATTTTACCAATTGAGTTTACTACAGGTAAGGGCATAGTAAATAGTCAAGAAAAGGCTGGAATTTTTTTGCCGAAAATTTGCGAAGGAACCGAGGGATTGGGAGAAAAAAAACTAGGAAGAGAGAGATAATATGGTGGAATGAGGCCAAACAGAAGTTTGAGCTGCAGTTTACAGACTTCTTTCCCTACCAGAGCCTGATAAAATATAGGCAAAGAGAAAGGGATAGGTGACTACCAAGTGAAAGAACATCTCTGGTTGAGTTTTTAGTTGAGTCTACAGCAGAAGCTGCTATTGAAAAGGGATAATTAGTAGGGCGTGTAAATAATGTGTCATTCCTGCAAGAATCAATCAGAAGAGATTAGAAAAGACTGGGAAGAGAGGATGAAATGGCAATATACAAAGAAACAGTTGGGAGGAGCAATTGTATTGTTACCAAGTATGCAGCAAAGTCCAGAAGGTGCAGGACTTTTGTATCAAAGTTTTTGCATAGGTATGTTTATGTCCCAAGCAGACTTCAGAGAATGTTTCCTTGCGTATATAGTGAATGCTGGATGTGTGAAGGGAGAGAGAGGTTATTGGGAACATTTTTTATTTGCTTTATTTATTTTTGTCAATGTAGGGAGTTTAAAAGATTTTAAAGCTCTTCTGCCCAGTACTTTTTCAGAAATGCTGGAGGAGCAAATGATTGTAACTTAGGAAATAATTCTTTTGGACTGGGATATAGGATCTGAATTTCGTAGATATAGTAAGGCCTTACTAACTTTAATACTATTGGCTACCAAAAATTAATTACTAGACAGAGGAAATCAGAATCTAAACCGATCGTAACTGAAGTATTACAAGAATTGGAGAGGAGATCTTTATAAATGGGAAGGATTACATTAAAATAAATGGAGTTTGTGGTAACAATACAAGTAGTCTGATGTTCAGGAGGAGTGACATTTAAGGGAAGGCAGGACTTGAATAATTTATGTAGTATTGGACAGAGTGATAATTGTTAACGCATGAAAATAGTAAACACTGGTTACAATGATGGTTTTTATTTTCTGTTAATGTGTATATGCCCATATTATTGTTCAAAATGTGTGAATTTAGTAAACATGTTTTTTAAAAAAATAAATAGTATTGTGCGGGTTCGGGAAGAAATAGCTCCCGAGGGGACTAATAGTATGGATACAAAAGCATATCCCAGATGACTGCAAAAAAATGCATTTTAGTGCTTGTGTATAAGAACACGCAGGACATTCATAATGGTGGCAGTATAGAGGTATCAAACTCCTGTCTCACTGCATGAGTGCTGGAGAGGGTAATAAAATGCAGAGTAGTAGAAAGTAAGATGGGAAATGGCCATTGCAGATGCTGTCTTTGCCAGGATTCTAGTGAGGATGTAAAGCATCCATGTGGCTGCCTGAATCACAGCTTTCTCCCTGATTCCATATGACATAACCAAGTAAGGAAATACATGGGTTCTGTTCATTTGTGGTGAGACTTGATGGGTAGCAGACATGGGGCAACAATGACAGGAGAAAAGGAAACGGAAATTATTTTAGATTCTTACGTTAGCTTTGTTTTTAATTGTAACCTTTGAATTTATTGTAAAGAACTTTAATAAAAGGTAATGCTAAAATTAAGTAATACGTTTGTACTTTATTATCATTGTTGTTAGTGCATACCATTTCGATTGCATTACTGCCTGTACGTATTCTTCTGGAACTGCTTTAGTTAAGAATTCTACATTGAATTGAAGCAGCTATTTCTCTTTTCCCTGCAGTATTCTTCCTTGAAGATTGTATTTTAGGAATTCTCATGGTCTATTCGTCCTGTTGGCATTACATTATATAGTAATCTCTTTATATAGTATAGCAATGCCGTTGTAAGATCCAGCATTAATAGTAAAGTTCATGAGTCTTGTGCAGTAGTTTTATACTTTTTGACCTTCCTTTCCTTTATTGCATACTTTTAGATCCTTTTTTATGTGAAAGCTAGTTATTTTTTCCATCACTTAGCTTTATTATGGCCAGTCTTTCTTGGGCTGTAAGTGTGTCCTGTGTACCAGTACCTCATGTGATGGGTTGAGGTATGAAGAATGGTTCATTTGATGGTATAAATAGAGACTTTTGCTGTTGTATGCCATGCCTGATGTACATAATCTCTGCTCACATTACCTGCGCCAAGAGAATTTCTCAAAGAACTGCTGCTGGCGTAAGTCCTTACATAACTGCTCCATATTACATGCATGGGTCTTTGTAAATGATACAGTTACATATTATTTAATACTGTAGAGCCAAATAATCATATTGAATAAAACGCAAAGGCAGTGGCTGAAGTTGGTCATCTTAAAAAGATGTTTGGGGATTCATAAAAATTTCTAATGAGGTAGAACTTCCTGTTTATGAATGTAGAATTTTAAAACTGTTTCCCAAACACTTGTTTTCTAAAACTTAAAATGTCTGCATTATCAGCTTGCCTGCTACTGAATTTCATTGTTGGTGCTTTATTTTTTTTCCATTTAACTGCAAACAACTCTTATTGCTTCTGTTTACACATTTTTGTATTGTGACAGGGACTTTTTATGCAGAATTCATGTGCTCATGTGTCGTTTTTACCTTCTTATCATTTGACTGTGCTCTGCTTTGCCCTATCCTCGCTTTGGCCTTCCATTGTTGTGCCTCCTGCATTTAAAGGCTACAGCAGCTTCAGGAAAGCAGCCCAGAAGAGAGAAGGTTTGATGATCTCTCACATTTTCTGTTAACATTAATTTAGTAAGTAGCTGCCACACACAAAAGGAAATCCCACTACTGGTTTTACAGATGAGTCTCCTTAAAAAAAAAAAAAAAATTGGACTTGATCATTTGAGTGTTCCATTAATGTTAAAAGTGTTCTGTCATGTCAGAGATAATTTAATTTCAGTTCATTCTACATTGGTGACTTAATTTTGCACTAACATTATTTTCACTTTATTTTTTCTTTAAAACAACTAACACTAGCTCATTCTCTGCCAGTGACAAAGTCTCAGTTTTAAAAAATATGTCCCCAAATGTGAATTATCTGATAATTACTCAAACAAAAACATGAAAAAGTTTTCATGACTTTGTTCATTGCATTGCACTGTAAATTAGTTGCGCTTGTAAATTGTATGGCACCATTACCAGACGTGCACTGAAATGTGTCAGTGCAATTTGTACTAACATTTTCTTTGCCTTCATGTAACATTTTGCATTGCCTATTTTGTGCTTTTAGTTTGGAATGTATTTGTTTGATTCACTGATCAGCCAACATGTAATATTTTTAATACAATGGAGTGATTACTTTGAGTTTTACTTTTTAGTGAAGAAAATGTGCATAACTATTTATTAAAATGTGTCATGACCATAGGTGTACCTAAAATAAGATGACTGTAAGTCATGCTGGTTATCACAATTAAAGTATCTGAATTTTGCAATAGTGGGGTTTAAAAGTGTGGTTTGGTGGCTACCACTATATTAATAGTTTGATTAATTGTCTACTAAGATAGCTGGAAATGACAGGTGTGCAATGTGTTAAACCAAGATGTTGCTTGAATCACAGCTCATGAAGTCTTGCTTTGCTACACTTGGTGTGATTATTTTGTAGCTTTATAACAGTTAAGGCATATGCTGTTGTAATTGAAAAAATAAAGCAAGATATTCATCATGAGATCACTGTTGCAGCAAAAGCTAGGTGAGACGTATCCTGCCAAAGGTGCTGGATTTCTGGCTAGTATACTGAAGTTTTTGGGCACCTTCCTTACCTATTGTGCTGTACTTCTGCTAAAGCATATGAACATGCTGTTATAAGTGGGATGCATCGTGCACATTTTAGAACTTTCTTGTCATTGAATCATTTAGAAAGAAGTCTCATCTCCTCCATCATTTTCAGTGCCAGTGTTTAGCTTGCGAGTACCCTGTTAGGGACCTTTCTTTATTTTTTTCACTGAAAAGTTTAATGTAGAAAGTACAGTAATAGTATGACCACCAAGGCTTGTCACATAAAATCAAGAGCAATCTTGTAAGAAAAGTTACCAGCACGATTGAATTTGCCGTCCACTCCCAGGCTGACTTGTTCTCCCAGCCAAGGCTGCAAACGGAGACCATCAATGGAGCAGCGAGGGATGGATTCTTGGGTAAAACTGCGGAAACTCTAGTTATAAACATTTTTTCTTTTATGTTAACAGATACCCAGTTTAGTGTTTTAAATAAAGGATTATCGTTCGTTCCTGCTAGATCCTCCCAGGTTAGTGAGGTTTTAATTGACTTAAGAAAATTTGCAAGAGAGGTAGCCTTAAAAGCCATGTTTCAAGGAAGTGAACAACGAACATCAGCAGTTAAAGAAACCTAGTTTGTTTAATCCTCAACTTCCTTCAACTGTTGAGGCATTTGTAAAAGCATGCGAAATTTACTTTTATAAAACACTTAATATGCCTTGCAGTAAGACTTTTTATAATCTCACTAGAGATGAATATGCAGCGCTTGAACAACTGAGTGAAAATACTGACATTTGTATACGCCCTGCTGATAAAGGTGGAGCGATTGTTGTTATGGACACTGTCTCTTACTTGAACAGCATGCTAGAACTTTTAGGTGATTTTAATACTTGTATACCATTATCTAAATATGATGTTAATTGCTTTGTACAAGAAGTGCATGTTTTTCTGTGTGATTTATTGCTCACTAATATGTTGACAAAGAAATTGTATGACTTTATGATGGTAGAACAGCCAGTGATTCCATCCCTTCATGGTCTTCCTAAAATACATAAAAGGAAGGCTAATCCACCAATGCAACCCATTGGAGCTGGTAGGGGATGGGTCACCGAGCCTTTGTCCATTTTTGTTGAACAACAACTTAAGTTGTTTTTAACTAGAGCACCTGCAGTTTTGAGAGGTACAGAAGATTTTCTTCAGACACATGGGCAAGTGAGATTCTAGAGTTGGGAGTAAGTAGGCCAAGCTTTTGGTGGGTTTTTTGATACAGTGGTGTACATGAAGGTTGAATTTAATTTGGTCATCGATAATTACTCTGAGGAGCTTTGTGTGGTGGTCAACTGAGAGGTGTTGTTAAGGGAGGTGATGGTGAATGAGGATTTTAAATGGTAGAGAGATGTAGGTAGAAATAGGAGAAGTTGTGTCTTATTAGGGTTTAGTGGAAGTTGGTTGTTAATGAGCCAAGATTCTGTGAAGTTAAAGGAGGTTTGAGTCGGGGTAAGCAGGTCAGAGGGATTGTCTGCAACAGTAATGATAGCGGAGTCATCTGCA
>NC_056745.1:1049337951-1049512951 GCF_019279795.1 Protopterus annectens | reverse complement strand
TAATGGACCTGATAAAGGCAATAAAAGCCTTGAACCATCTATGGAATCCAGGACCACAGACATCACCACCATCACCAGTGATGTGGTGCATAAAGAAACATGGGAAACTAGGCCTACTCCCTATGCAGATGTGCCATAATTGCCTGCAAGATTGCAACTTGACATACTCAACTCCCTTCAGATGATATACATCTAGTCAGAGAAGAACACAGCAGACCCTCCACAAATGGATATTTACACCCAGGGGCATTCTAGCAGTTTATCTACCTGTGGGGAACTCCCTATGTAGTTCTGTTTGACTCTGTTCACATTAGACAGTTACAGAAGTACCAGGATTTATTGCAAACGGGCCTGGAAAATGGATACCTTTTATCTTGTGGATAGGAATGTTCCTTTGTCTTTTCCCCTTTCCTCTGATTGCCATAGTCTTACCAAATATGAAGAAGGAGACTTCACTAGTGGTTCTGGTAACTGTCTTTGTCCCAGACATCAGAGTTATCGCTTCACATGCAGCTTACTAGAGTTGCCAAAACCTTTCTCACAGAGTGGACATACTTACACAGGACAAGGGATCTCTTATTCATCCCAGCATTCTGAACCTACATCTGACAATATTGCTGATAGATTTTTGATTCTATTTAGGTACTTCTTTATAGTTTTTGTGCAATGGCTACTAAAGGAGGCTAGAAACCTGAAACTAGAAAATCATATTTAGCCAAATGAAGATTTTTTAGCCAGTTCTGTAGCAGAGACTAGGACCCAACACATGCAGGCTGTGATCACCCTCCAGTACCTGTATATATTGCTCAAATCTGGCCAGTCTTAAATTTCTGTCAAAGTAGATCTTTCATCCATTTTTCCTTGTTTGCTGTTAAATTCCCCACTTTCTTTGTTTCACATCAAGGAGTTGTTGAAGGGGGTTTTTACATATTAGACCACATGGAAAGCAGGTGGCTCCATCCTGGGATCTCAGTTTTGTATTACAAAAGCTAAATCTTCATTTGAACCTGACGTTGCGTACTTGGAAGGCAGTTCTGCTTGTTGCGCTGACTTTGACCAGACAAGTATCTTAGCTATAAGCCCTCATATCCTGTCAATGCTTCTTTTTCATAAAGGTAGACTGACTCTTAGAATTAATAATTCGTGTTAAAGCTCGATTACAAGTTTACTTTAAATTAATCTGTTCATCTCCCTGTGTTCTTTCTCAAGCCCAAAAACAGATTAGAGAGAATTTCGTATTCCCTGAATGTCCACAGACAACTTGGGTATTATTTGAATAAGACAAAATATTTCATGTTGTCAGACTATTTTTAGAAGGTAAAAAATAAAGGACATTGGGTTTCCAAGCATATCAAAAAGCATATCCAGATGGCTGTCTCATGCTGTTCCGTTCTGTTGTTCTCAACATTGAAGAAGTCCTCCTCATGATGTCAAGAACCATGCCTTTAGAGCTGTGACTACTTATGCAGCATTTTGGAAAGAGGGTGGACTCTAGATCTATTCTGGAAGCAGCAACGTGGTCCTCTGTGCACACTTTCATTAACCTTTACAAAATTGACCCCAGTTTTTGCTAGATCTGTTTGCTGTAGTCTTCTGGACTGTGGCCATCTTCCTCCACCTTTTCTGTCTAAGCTATGGCAATAGTCCTGTAAAGCTTTATGCTGCTGCAGCAGTCATCTAATGATGAACATGGTACAATTGTGTAAGTAAACTTACCTTAACAGTAGATGTTCAAATAGTTCATTGTTGCATTGCTAACACCCTTTCTCCAGACCCTTTCTTTTTAATTTGCTGTTTACCAATGGCCAGGTGGGGTCCCAGTCATTTTTGACATAAGTTGACAGTTCTTACACAAGGGCATTACATACCTTTAGCTTGCAGCCTTCCTTTCTGAGGAAGGAAAGTTCTGAAATTTGGCACCCGTATTTCCTATTATACCAGCTCTCCCTCATACTTTAGCAAGCGTATGGTGCATGAGGAAGATGCCCAAAAGACTTGCTGTACTGCAAGGGCATTCAAACACCATGACAGGATAAGTCCCATATAGCTTTATACTACTGTGACAGTGATCTATTTGAACATGTACTGTTAGTATACCTTTTCTTACACAGCTGCACTATACCTAATGTACTACATTACAGCTTTTGTTGTTGTTGGCACTAACTTTAACTGTTTTGTTTAGATTATGTACAAGTATGCAAATGTAAGCTTCTTTTTGTAAATGTCTCTCTATGACAGAGGTGCATGTCTAAGATATGTATGCATGCATTGTACATATGTATACATGTATGCTTCACTAGAGCACAGTCATGTTTTTGTGGATATGGTTCGTTGTTTGACTTCTGTGTTTATTGTGAAGGCTTGTACTTAAATTGGTTTAGTACCCTTTACTTGTTTGTCATAGAATTTGATATGGACAGTTATCTGTTCAAAGTCTTGGAATATGCAAAAAAAAGTGGACAGAGCAGCAGTTCTAAAACTGTGCAACAAAAAATGTGGTGGAAATTTTTTTTTTTTGGGGGGTGCTTTGGCCCTGTCCTGTTAACTGCCTGGTATTGCTTCTATTCCCATATCCCTAGACCATTTTGTTTCTCCTTGATGGGAGATGATGGTGAGTCATGTCATCATACTGTGGGACTTAGCATTTCCTGAGATGGCCTTTGTGTTGTGTCAACACCAGAAATGATGTACAGAGCTCTGTGCCACCTGCTTAATTCAGGTATATTATTGATGCTTGTAGCCATCATAAAACCCATGTCCTTTACTTAAGCATTTTCCACTGGCCTGCACTGCAGGTGCTGTTGGGGTAAGAGTGAGATTCCCTCTGATCCACCCCTGCCTAGGTTAAAGCCATTTATTCCTTCCATTAATCTGCCATCCCCCTGTTGTCCTCAGTAGCTACATAAACTTTGATCCTTGGTGATAAAGGCAGCTACATTGTCTCTCTACCAGATGTCTAATGAGATTGAACCACCACACTGCTTACCTAAAAACAGCTCTTTATGTGCAACTAATGGAATGTGTTTCTTATACCATGTATAGAGCCACATTGAATGAATATTTTTGTAATGAAAAAAACATCATGTATTTTGAAAGGACTGTATAAGAATAAGTATGTATTTTTCACATTTATTGTGCAGATTTAAGAGCTGCTCTTGGGACAATTCCTGATTACTTGTAGAACTAGAATGTCCAGTTGATTGGAGACATAAGTGGTATGATTAACAAAAGTGGGAGAAAGGTGTGTTTGATCCATTTATTTTATTAGTTAACTGATCAGTATGTTTTTTGGAAATGTACACATGTCTGTATGTACCAGTTCTTATATCTTCATGCTCCTATGCAGGTAGTTTCACCCATTGCACTCGCATAGCAAAATGAAATTCTGAGTATAGCTACCTCATTTGTAAAAAATCATTTTGTGTAAATGCATACATTCTGGCACTTTGCCATTACACTTCTGACCTAATGCTATAAAGAAAAAAACAGCTGATTTTATTTAAAAAGACCATCTTCTCACTTGTAAAATGGAAATAACCTAATACTTTTAAAAATGTATTGCTGACTTGAAAGGAAAGAACTGAGAAGTAATCAGCAGAACAAAATAAAAACAGGATTGAGAGGTAAAAATTTATGTAGGGAATGAGCCAAATTCAAAAATAATTTGAAGTGCTGTCAGTGGACATAATGAGCCCATATGCTGAGGCCATCTCTCAAAAATCCTCAAATACCAGTGCTGTACCATTCACAGGGTAAACATGCATGAAGTATACAGTAATAAGAGATGTCCTTCTATATTACTGCTGCAGTATTCATAACCTTTGCTCCTGCCATGGATAGCTCAATGTACGTATAGTATACAAGAGCCTTTACCTATTACCAGTGTCATACAGCAGAGCTAAGTACGGTATAAAGGTGACATGTGGATGCTCCAAACTACTTTGCCTCTAGTCTGAATGCCACAGTTGGTGGCGGTCTAAACACTGTTCACTGTGCTCGTTGTACCGAACCTCTTGCAGATAAATACCCCATTGGGGTTCTTTTTTATTTTTTTTCCATTACCTTGTATGTTGAGAGCTCATGTCATTCCAAGAAAGGAAAATGTCAGTGTGGGAGACAGATTCTCCATAAAGATCATCACAAGTGTTTATTTGGTCTAGACACTTCTCAAGACCACACTCAGTGCTGTATTTCATTTCTCAGGAATTTGTTCTGAAGACTCTTCATAGCCATCTGTCTTCACTTTCCATTTATCTTGAGAATCACTTTCTCAAGTTATTGGCCAAGGGTACCATGGCCATATCCGCCCATCACGAGGTACATCTGCCACTTCAGTAAAGGGCCAAGAAGTCTAGGTCTTGATACTGCTGCTGTTTAGCTTCCACCAGAGGTCTCTCTCAAAGCGGATAGTAATACCAGGGGCTGATGTCTCTTCCCTGTGATGTGACCCTGTCTGAAGCCAGCATGGAACTGGTTTCTCAAACATGCCTAATGCTTTGCAAACGCCTGCAGTGGACTTTTAGGGGAGAACCATAGCTGATTGTATTCAGAGGGCCTAGGGGGATTCCTCAGATCTTAATTTGGGAGGAGGTTCCTTTTAACCTGATTGAGTCTAGGCAGGGTTCAGAGATGCCAAGGTTGGTTAAAGCTGACATCCCCCTTATGAAGACATAAAACTAAATAAATATGTTTCTTCCATTTCCAGGGGGTCCTCAAAAGAAGTGGCAGGATTTTATGTGGGTCTTATTTAATGCTTTGATGACTTTCAGACCACTGCAGGGGGTTTCTGTTTCTGGTTCTCCTTGGTGCTCTATACCTAAGAGATCTAGGAATCCTGAAGCATCTGCTGAGGCATCAGATTCAGATTATCTTACTCCCAAATGCCACCAACTTTGGATTATGGCTCTGAGGAGGAGGTTTTCTTAAGCCCTGACTCTCCTTTAGAGAAATTGTCTTTGGGGATACAGTGGTTTGCATGATGGAGCATTTTAAGTGGGACTGCTCCCAGATGTCTTGCATCCAGAAAAGGTGTTATATGAGTTATTTCAGATGGACTCCCCTAACCCTACTGCTGATCCCCCTGTCTTGGCTGCTTTGCTTGACACTTTTTCAGCTGCTTTCTTGGCTGCTGATTGCCAAGCTGCTTGCTCACAAGAAGCCTCACCAGTTTTATAAAGTGCTTGAGGCTTTCAAGTTCCTTTACAAGTGTCTTTCTGGCCCAGCTGTGTTCTCTTTCTGTTGATAAGCTTTCCAGACTTTTGCCTTCTTCCAAGATTATTACCTCTATGCTTTTGCCTTCTTCCAAGCTTATTCCATCTGACAAGGACGGTCAGGTTATGGAGAGGCTGGGGAAAAAAGTGTATACGTCTGCCAAGCTGGCATTTCATGCCAGAAATTATCAAACTTACATGACCAGGTGTATTGAATCCCTTTCGTTTCAAATTGGGGGTTCTGTCTGACCTGGCTGATTCTGAGTCCAAATTCACTCCTCTTTCGTTGGTGGGCTCCACTTCTCAGATGGATCATTACTCCATCAAGTATAGCTACAGTGCTGCTGTTGCATCCTCTAGAGCTGCTACTTCAGATTCTGTCATGAGACTCTATTGTTAGCTTCATTTTCAGGCGTATGTGATTATAGGTTCATAGGTTCATAGGTTCATACTAGGCTATCTGCCCTAGGGCATTTATAAGCCTAGCCAGAGTGTGTGTGGCTTTCACCACCCCTTAGGATGAGAATACTATACCCATTAGTTTGCTGTGCCTCTGTCCAGCAGTGATACAGAGATGATTCCCGGGGTAAACCTACGATCTCCCATCCACTCAAGATTTCTCTTGAACAGAGTCAGTGAGGGGCTCTGCCTCACATGGACTGGGATTCTGTTCCATAGTGTAGGGAGTCTCTGGGTGATGAATCTGTCCCTCCAGCACGTCCTATTTATATCCGTGTTGAGGTTTAAGTCTCTTGCTCTCGTGGCTCTGGTGGATTTGGATTTTTTGAGGTGGAGCATGTCCATTAATTCCGGGTTGGACATGGCCTTGTATGTCAGGCACAGATCACCTCTGAGCAGGCGGTATGCGACTGAATAGAGCTGGAGTTTCTTCAGTCGGGCAGTATGACATATGTTTGAGCCCCTTTATCCTTTTGGTGAGGAACTTTTGGGGTCTTTCCAACTGCTGCAGGTGTCGGGTAAGGTACATTCCAAATGGGGCGTTGTACTCAATCATTGGTCTGATAAGTGAAGAGTACAGGGGTACAATGACCTCTCCTGATCTGGATGTGAATCCCTTCATGATCAGGTGGGCAATGTAGAAGGTCTTCCTAACCACTTTGGCAATGTGAGTGTCGAAAGAGAGGTTACTGCCAACTTGGGCCCCCAGGTCCCTGATAACTTCTGCCGTGTTTAATGGATTACAACCTATGTGGTAATTAGGGTTACCTTGTTTTTCCCAAAGGGTATGACTATACATTTTTGGCATTTAGCTTAAGGCCATGGCTCTGGCACCAGTTATCCATTTCTATGAGACCTTTCTGGAGGATGTCTGTGTCTGATGGAGTGTCAATTATGGTGCCCAGTTTGCAGTCATCTGCAAATTTTGTCAGCCACAATCCCCTATGTTTGCCTGCACTTCAGAAAAATAAATGCTGAACAAGAGGGGGCCCAGGACTGAGCCCTGTGGGACACCGCCGTGACCAGCTTAGAGTCTGACATGGCACCAGTAACTCTAACCCTGTGTGTTCTGTCCTTGAGCCAGTTTGCAACCCATCTTGTGACATATGGGTTTACATCTAAGCTGGTGAGCTTTTCTATGATGCCCGAGTGGGGTATTGTGTCAAATGCTTTTGCTAGGTCAAGGTAGGCTGTGTGAACTGCCTTACCCTCATCAATGGCCTTAGTGACTGTTTCGAAAAAGTCGACCAAGTTCAAGAGGCAGGGTCTGCCCTTGACAAAGCCAAATTGGGTAGGATCCAGTGTCTGTAGGTCCCCAATGTCTTTATTTATGAGTTCCATTATGATCCTCTCCATAGCTTTGCAGACAAGGCTCGTCAAGCTTATGGGCGGTAATTTCAGGGTCCGTAGAAGCACCGCCTTTGTGGAGTGGGACCACAGTTGCCGTACGCCATTCTTTGGGTATGTATCCTGTAGTAAGGCTAAGATTAAATAGCAGCCTTATGTGTGGGTTTAGTTCCTCATTGAGTTCATGTAGCACACAGCCGGGGACACCGTCCGGTCCCATTGATGCTGTGTTTTTTGCTTTAGAGAGAGCAGCTCTCACCTGGGCATCTGAGATGTTTGGGAGGCTAGACTCTGGTGGGATAGATATTTCTCCTTTTGGGGGGGAGGGAGGGGAGAAATTTGCACTGAACCTGTCTGCCAGTATGTTGGCAATGTCTGTGGGTTCAGTGATTTTTTTATCATTTTGGACTAATTCTGAGCATATCTGGGAGTTTCCACCCAGGTTTCTAACATAGCTAAAGAAGGCTTTTTGTGATGATATTAAGGCCAAGGTTCTTGATGCTTCTTTGAATAAACAAAATCTCTTTGCTACTGCAGTTAACCAAGGCAGGATCATGAAAGATCTTAAGCAGATTTTTGTTTCTCCCATTCCTAAGCTTCAGAGAAATTATCCTGCTAAAGCTGCTGTTCTTCAAAGACAACCTCAGCAGCCTTCTAAAAGAAAGACTGTTTCTGGGCATGTTTTTTTCTCACAAAGCCACTCGGATGTCTAGATCTCAAAAGCCTACTTTTCAGGGCAAGTTTGCCTCCATCTAACATCTGGCCCTCCTTTCCCCTCAGCCAGGTTTCCTTGTCTTACACTCTCTCTCTCTCTCTCTCCCTGTTTGGCAACAGATTCCTACAGACTCTTGGGTTCTGTCAGAAACCTGGTTGGATGAAAGGACGTAACTACTGGTGTTAATAAAGTGCAGTTTCAAGGCTTTCCTCGTGTTTCTTTCATTGGTTATTGTTCTGGAATAGCCATGTTCTGTAGAAATACAGTAAATATAATAGATGTAACTTTAGCAGAAATGGAAGGATTAGCAATTGCAGATTTAAAATGGAAAGAAGTGTGTAGAGTTATAATAGTATATGCTTATACTAATTGTAAAGAAAGGAAAAGCTTATTTCATCAGATTTTAGACTATAATGATAAATATGAATATTATAATAACAAGAGACTGATTTAAGTGGCAAGTGTTACAAGAAAGGAAATTATATAAGAAAAATGTTAGAAGTTACAAGATGTGGCAAGTTAAAACTTTGTGACAAAAATTATGACTTACAAAAGGAGCATGTATAACACTGTAATATATTACTTTATAGTATCAAAAGGTTAAGTTAAAGGAGGAGGGGAGTTAGTTGAAACAGGATTTTCCTATCTTGCAGTATGGCTAGAGATAAAGGAAAACAAAGAATATATAAAACTAGGCAAAGGAATAAAAAGGATGAGTGAAGAAGGAAAGATTAGTAATACACGTACGGAAAAATCATATTACTATGAAAACATTCTATAAAAAATGGACTGAATGGTGACTGATATTTAAGGAAAAAATATAAAACATTTTTACTGTGGCAATATGATGTGAGAAAAGTAGAGAAAGAAAAATATAAAAAAAAAACAGTGCATTGGAAGATTTAGGACATAATGATAATACTTTGATAAATAAAAATAATTATATGAAAGAAATCAAGAAAAATACAAGAATTGTTATATAAGCAAAGATATTTTTACAAAGAAAAAGAGAAGTAGTACTGAGTTACTTAAGTAGGTTACTAAGGGAAGATAGTAGTGAAATGAGAAAAATAAAAATGTAAAAGGAGAAATAAGAACTCAAGAAGAGATTATGAATAGCATAGTACAATATGTACAAGAAATGTTTAAAGAAAAAATAAGGTAGTGGAAAAAACATGGAAAGTAAAGCATTTAACAGAAAAAGAGAATAAAGAGTTGGAAAAGGAAATGTCTTTAAATGAGCTAGATAAAGTACTAGGACAGGTAACTATAGAAAATATAGATTCAGCTATAGGAGCAGATGAATAGTGTATAAAAGGTATAATTTAAGGGACTGGCAAAAAAAGATTTTGAATTAATCGTTAAATGAAGGCTTTGTGTATAAAGAATTATGTAGTGATTCATACGGAAGAAGAAAGATAGAAGACCATTAAAAACTTGAGACCAGTAGTATTGAATAGTAAGGATTATAAAATCTTTATAAAAATAATGCAAAAGAGATTTGAAACTAAAATTGAAAATATTATGGAAGACTGTATATATATATGTATAGTAGAAAGGTTGTTAAAAATTATTAATGATAGTGAAATTGTGGAGGATGATATGACTAGAAAAGAAGAAGATAAAATCATGATAGGAGACCTTAATAAAACATTTGATGCAATTGGAGATGAAATCTTATGGGTAATAAAGAATATAATGTAAGTAAGAAAGTTAGGACGTTATGTATGCGCATAGTAATAATAAATTAAAAATACTTGTAAATGGCTGGTTAAGCCAAGAGGTACATATGAAGAGTGGTGTAAGACAGGTATGTCTGAGTTGTATACTCTTTCCATTAGTTATAAATGTGATAGTATGTTAAACTACAAAATGAAGGAGAGAATGTGTGACACCTGAAGGTTTAAGAATTGCAGTTCTGTTAACACATGCAGATGACATTGTAATACTTGCAAAAAAAATTGGATGAAAGAAGGAATAATTTGCATAATGTGTTTCTGGAGGTGATAGGGATGGCTTTAAATAAAGAGAAAAGTAAAGGTTTAGGTGAGGTGTGTATGTATGTATGTGTATCTATATATATATATATATATATATATATATATATATATATATATATAGATGTATAGATATATAGATATATATATAGATATATATAGATATATCTATCTATATATATAGATATAGATATATATGTAGATATATATATATATATTCGGATCTAGGACTTTTGATCAAAAGGTCAAAAGTCCGAATCCATAATTACCGAACATACTTTCCGAACATACTTTAGCAAAAGCGCTTTCACCGAAAAAGCACTTTCGTTAAAGTATGTTTAAAAAAAAAAAAAAAAAGTTAAACCTACTGCTATGCAGGTATCCGCACTGTAGTACGATCGGCACAACAAGCATACTTATCCTAAAGTGCTGCTAAGGTGAACAGCACTTTCAGTTAAGTATGCTCAGTGATTTCTGTTTCAGTGGAAAGTGCAGTCTGGGATCTGTACGGATCCCATAATATATATATATATATATATATATATATATATATATATATATATATATATATATATGCACACACACATATATATATATATATATATATATATATATATATATATATATATATATACACACACATATATATATATATATATATACACACACACACACACATATATATATATTTATATATATATATATATATATACACACACACACACACACACACAGACACACACACACGCACATATATATATATATATATATATGTGTATATCATACATACACACACACACACATACACATATATATATATATATATATATATATATATATATATATATATATATATATGTTATAAAACGTTTACACACTCTAGTTAAAATGTCAGTTTTTTTGTGATATAAAAAATGAGATCACAATAAATCATTTCAAAACTTTTCCCACCTTTAATGTGACCTATAAGCTGTACAATTCAATTGAAAAACAAACAAATCTGTTAGGGGAAAAAATATGAAAAATAAAAAGAAATGTACAATAAGCTAGTTGCATAAGTGTGCACACCCTTAAGCTAATACGTTGTTGAAGCACCTTTTGATTTAATTACCGCATTCAGTCTTCTTGGGTAGGAGTCTTAGCATGGCACATCTTTGCTTGGCAGTATTTGCCCAGTCTTCCTTGCAAAAGTGCTCCAAATCTGTCCGATTGCGAGGGCATCTCTTGTGTGCACTTCTTCAGTTCACCCCACAGATTTTCTATTGGATTTAGGTCTGGGCTCTGACTGGGCCATTCCAAAACTTTAATTTTCTTCTGGTGAAGCCATTCTTTTTTTGATTTGGATGTATGCTTGGCGTCATTGTCATATTAAAAGGTGAAATTCTTTTTCATCTTCAGCTTTCTAGCAGATGCCTGAAGGTTTTGGGCCAAAAGTGACTGGTATTTTTAATTGTTCATAATTCCCTCCACCCTGACTAAAGCCCCAATTCCAGCTGAAGAAGAGCAACCCCAAAACATGATGCTGCCGCCACCATGCTTCACCGTGGGGATGGTGTTCTTTTGGTGATGAGAAATTTTGCTTTTGCGCCAAACATACCTTTTGGAATTGTGGCCAAAAAGTTCAACCTTGGTCTCATCAGACCAGAACACATTTTCCCACATGCTTTTGGGAGACTTGATGTATTGTTTTGCAAATTTTAACCGGGTCTGGATGTTTTTCTATGTAAGAAAAGGCTTCCGTCTTGCAACCCTACCCCATTGCCCAGGTATATGGAGAATACGGGAGATTGTTGTCACATGTAGTACACAACCGGTACTTGCCAGAAATTCCTGCAGCTCCTTCAGTGATGCTATAGGTCTCTTGGCAGCCTCCCTGACAAGTTTTTGTCTGGTCTTTTCATCAATTTTGGGGGGAAGTCCAGTTCTTTGCAACATCACTGTTGTCCCATATTTTCTCCACTTTTTCATGATTGTCTTCACTGTGCTCCATGATATATCCAATGCTGTGGAAACGTTTTTATAGCCTTCTCCTGACTGATAGCTTTCAACAATGAGATCCCTTTGATGCTTTGTAAAATCTCTGCAAAACATGGCTTTTGCTGTAGCAGCCAACTGAGTAAATGTCAGGAAAATCTTACTAGGACAGCTGAATTTTATTTTGGGGTTAATCAGAGTCTCTTTAATTGATGGCAGATGGGTACCCAAGAAGACTGAATGTTGTAATTAAATCGAAAGGTGCTTCAACAAAGAATTAGTTTAAGGGTGTGGCTAATTTTTTAATATCACAAAAACCTGGCATTTATCAAGGGTGTGTAAACTTTTTATATCCACTGTCGATATATGTATATATATATATATATATATATATATATATGTGTGTGTGTGTGTGTGTGTGTGTGTATATATATATATATATATATATATATATATATAGAGAGAGAGAGATGTATACACACACACACATATATATATATATATATATATATATGTATATATATATATATATACACATTGTTCAATAAATTACATTTCTGTGTTGGGTATAAAATTTGGGAGTAAAGATGCAAGTAGAATTCAGTGGGGGGGGGAACAATATAAGAAATTATCATTCAGAAAAAGTACTGATGGGAAGAATAGCATACATAGCAAGTGTATTTATGTTGCCAACAGTATTCGAAAAGGAATTATTGCAGATAAATTTTCATTTGTATGAGTAAAAAAAGAGGAGTTTTGTATGTAAATAAAGAGGAACGAGGTTTAGGGTTAATTAACCTAGTGGTTATATACTGCTTTATTAAATTTGTACAAAGTTTTAAAGTGGATAACTGAAAAAGGTGAGAGATTAGTAGTAAAATTGTATAAATACTAAGTAAAATTGTCTAAATACTAAGTATAATACATTTTGGGGTATGGTAAAAAAAGAAAGAGTATATAAATGAAGAAATGAAATGTTATCAAGAAAAAATATTTTTGTAAAAAATAAAAATCAGTGATATAGAAAAAGAAAAGTATGGTATAAGAATGTAATGATAAAACAGTAATATGTAAAACCATGGGAAAATCTCACAGTTGAAAAACATTAAAGCTTTAAAAATAAGAAACACAAGGTGTAATCAGAAATTAGAATGTCAACTTTTTTGTAGATACTGGTAATAAGATCATTTACCAGTAAAAGGAAACCTGCCATGTTGTTGTTTGTCTTTTCATGGTTAGGGGTCGCCACAGCGGAACTCTGGTCCGTTAATGATTGGTATTCGATTTTTATGATGCTGAGTTGCCAGCCTGACGCCCAATCTTCAGCGAAGGCATGCTCATTCACGCATGTCTTTCGGAGGACACTTGACCGCGAGGAGGACATGCAGACTCCACACAGAAGGCACTCCAGCCGAGAATAGAACAAGAGTACCTCTTGCTGTGAGGCAACAACGGTAACGCTGTACCACCCCGGCTTTTGCCATGTAAAAAAAAAAAAAAAAAAAGTAATAGAATATGTTTACATTATCAAGAAGAAACAACTGTGGAACATGTGTTTTTTTTTTCAAAGATTTAAAAAGTGGATAAAGTAAACATGGATATGACTAAACAGAATATTATAAGAACAGAGGTAAAGAAGGGTCTATATCACATAGTCGAAGTCTTATAGCTTTGAACACATAATGTTCGAACAGTTATGTTTGAAGTTATAAAACTTCGACTATGGATTAAAAAAAAAACGGAAAACAAAATAAACTGTTTTCACTTGGGGGGCTGTGCACCCCCCCCCCCCGCTACTTAAATATACCAGCTCCGAGATCACATCCCATTGAACAAAATGGAAACTTCACTTTTGGAAATTTCCATTCAAACGCTCAAACTTTTACAAATTCGAACTTATGGTCTTGACCATATGAGGTTCGAACTTGTAAAAGTTCGACTACGTGACAGGAACCCGGTAAAGAATATGCTAAAAGAACAGATAAGTTTTATGTCATATGGGTTATAAGGATTGAAAGAATAAATTAAATTATGTTTAATGTTAAGTGGATTTTGGCAGCAATATTAAGTAAAATTAGATGGTGGCTATGGAAAATGGAGTATGGGTCTAATAGGGATGAACATCTAGTATGATTGCAAAGGAAATTATGAATATGTGTAAATATGTTGGTATATCTATGTATTTGTGCATTTCTAAGTATTTTCTAAGTATGAATTATTTTTGTATATAAATGAAGGATCCTTACTCATTTTGTTTTTTTACCTCCACCCAAGCCACCAACAACTTAAGCAGGTAGGACCTGAATTTAACATCTCATCTGAAAGACAACACACACAGAAATGCAACACCCGGTAATGCTACATTGTAGTTTCAGCAGATGATCTACCTGGTGTGGAAACAGACCCCGCAGCCTTCTGCACCAAAGACAAGTGTGCTACCTGTTGTGCCGCTGTCACTGCCTTTTTTCTATTAGGAACATCTGGCTGCCCGAGGGGTGTTTGCCTTCCTCTCTGGTATCTCCTTTTTCCCCAGTTGTACGTGTTCTCTTTCTTCCTGTGGTGACTTCAGAGTTTGGAATGTCTGTTTGTCATCTTTATGCCCTACAGTGATGTGGGGAACATACGTCTGACAAACGACAGTGGTAATCGGTAAAGGCTTTGGTATACTGGCTGGATGTTGGTGTATCCTTTGCAGGAGGCCCCACAGGTTATGAATACCGCAGCAGTGAAGAGGACAGCTACTGTTATGGTAAGTTTTTTTACAACTGTACTTTCCCTAAAATATTGAAATGTTATTTACCTGGGCTAGGATAGGGGAGTGTTAAACGAAAGATCAGCTCTGGTTAAATTTATATTTGAGTCAAGAAGAGAAGCTGCAGTTAAAAAAGTGGTATTGTCGCCTCACAGCAAGAGGCACTCCGGTTTGATCTTCGGCTGGGGTGTCTTCTGTGCAGAGTCCGCATGACCTCCCTGTGGTTTGTGGGTTTCCTCCGGGTGCTCTGGTTTCCTCCCACATCCCCAAAGACATGCTGCAAGTGGATTGGACATGCTAAAATTGGCCCTAGGTGTGAGTGCATGTGTGTGTGTGCCTTCCGTGGATGGTTGGGTGCCAGGCTGGCAACTCAACACTGTAAAACTCCACTGCCAATCATGAGCAGACAAGGTGATCCGCTGTGGCGACCCCTTACCAGGAAAAGCCGAGAGAGAGAGAGTAGGGCATGTAAAATAATTCATGGTAACTATATGAGGCAATCAGAAGATGTTAGAAAAGACTCTGAAATGGGAATGGAAAGGCAGTATTCAAAGGAAAAATGAGAGGATATATGTGGTGCTCCCGAGTATGTAAGAAAATCTAGAAGGTTTAGGATTTTTCCGTTGGAGTGTTTACATGGGTATTTTTATACCCAAATGGACTTCAGAGATTTATTTTCCACATGTAGGCAGCAGTTGTTGGAGGTGTGATGGGAAAGAGAGTGGTACTTGGGAAATGCCTTTTGGAAATGCAATAGTTTGTAGATTTAAAAAATTACCTAGAGGGTATTTTGTCAGAAATGTTGGGGGAACAAATTATTTTAACTACGGAAATGATTCTTTTGAGATGAGATATAGAAACTGAATTGTCTGGACATGGTAAGGCCCTACTTAGATTAATGCTGTGGGCTGCCAAAAAAGCAGTTACCAGTGAATGGGAATTAAAGACTAAACCAACTGTAACAAGCATATTAGTTGTTGAAGGGAAGGTAAAAGAATTTGAGGTAGAATCTTTAGAAAAGGAAGGATAAACTAAATAGAAATAAACGGAATTTGTGATAAGATTACATGCAGAATAACATTCAAGAGGAGGAGTGAAATTGCAAGGAATGCAGAACTTTAGCAGTCTCTGTAAGGTCAAATTGAATAATAATTATTAATGAAGAAACCATATATGTTTAATGCATGAAAAATACAAATCTTTGTAATGTTTTTTTTTTTTTAAATAATTGTATGTGTACCCATGTCACTGTGTAACATATGAAGTTAATATAAGTGTTTAAAAACAAAAAGACTGAGACCCCTTTGTAGATTGTAAATATTGTTTTCCTTGAAATTCAGGAAGGTGTACTCAGTTGTAAGTGATGTGGCAGGTTCGGAGACTAGTTGTACTCTCTTAATGTAATATGTAATGCCACAGTGAATTAATCTGAGCAGTGGAACTTTTGATGAAAAAAAGAAACACAATGCCAAACTGAAGTAGAAGAAAAGATGAGCCCAGTTAGACACCCACTATGGACGGTCCTGTCAGATCGGCGGATATAGTTAAGAACATATTACTTATTTACTAAATGTTTTAAACTGGTATGAGCACCATTGTTTCTTGATAGCAGGTTGTTTTGCTTTAGTTTTGTGGTGATGTTATCATCTGTTTTTGGTGTCCAAATGGCTTACAGTGTAATCCGTTTTACATATTTGTTTCCTGTTCTCTTTTATTCAGCACGATTGTTGAAGAAATACCAGATAATGAGATTGAGAAAGCAGATGAAAAAGGAATGATGGAAAGGGAAAACCAAGAAGCAGATGTGGTAAGAAAAAAAAAGGCAAGGGTTTTATTACGAAGCTTTATTACCTGGCAATAAATGCACCATTTTATCCTCTTGTTAATAAAAGGAACAGTGAGTATGGCCTACTCTGTTTCTTCATCTTTACTTATTTTCATGGTTATATAATATTTTGTAATTTTGCATATATTTTGCTTCTAAAATATACTGAATAAGTAGCAGCAATATATCAGTAGTACACCACCAACACCTGAAGGTAGTTACCCATTACACCCCCCCCCCCCAGTAGTTCATGTAACTGATGTGGCAGACTCTTAGACTAAATTTTCCTTCCATGTGCCTTGTCCTGATGAATCAGTGTTTTCCGTCTCACATTCCAGTGTTTAACCTCTTCCTTGAGGAACCCATTTAAATATTAGATGTAATTTAACAGGTAAATATACTGATCCACATGGTTCCTTCTTAGCCATGACTTCAAAAGGAAAGGCAGTATGCAAAGGTAAATCACACAAAATATATTGATTACTTGGCAGTAATAAAGCATTGCAAACAGATTAAAAAAAGGCATTTTATAAAATATCTTTGGAGGCTGAGAGTCATGTTGAACCAGGATTATGTGGCTTTAGAGAGGGGACGTGAAGAGGCATACCTTCTAGAATAAAAACATGCAGACATGTATATGTCTATATATGCATTAAAACAATGCTTTGCAAAACAGAGTAAGGTGATTAGTTATGGGACGTAAAACAGCAGGCCAGTAATACAATATAAAGCTCACTGAATGAAGAGAACTTGTATTCTACTCGCAGATGAGTATTACGTAGCAGTAAATGTATACATGCACAAGAAAAATGAAGGTGAAATACCTCATGCTATGTACATCTTAAGGTTTGTAATTTAGGTTCTCATTACAGTCCAGGTCTGGCTGCATTTCACATTCACTGCCTGTTTTATATCTTTCCCCACTGATATTTTTTCAACGTAAATAATGTGTTAAGTTTCAATTTCATGACCAAATTCTAAGATTGTAGCTGATCATAACCAATTTCATTGTATAGAAGGCAAAAATAATACCCTGTCAAAACTGATCCTAAAGAGAATATACTTTGTTTTAACAGCTGTGCATTGTGCTGTTGCGTCACCATTCCAATGTAAGCAAACCCAAGCAGGTATGACCCTAGCCCGGAGTAGCATCCTGCCATCACCCCGAATGAGACCACAGTACAAGGACAAAGTGATTGACTACAACAGTTGACTAAGCTTCTGGTGTCATTCTAAGGGGACCCAGTATCTGTCTGCCTGAGATGACATGATCGGACTACAATGCTTTGCCAGAGATGGCCTGCACCTGACACTCTTGGGATTCCAGATACTGGCTAATGCTCTTGCCCACCCCTATAGTGCCTTTTAGGCAAGGTTCAAATGATGAATTCACCACTGTAACAGGTACAAGCAAGCAAAATCTGAGGGTGATGTTACTCAATGCTAGAAGTCTAAACCTCAAAATGCACTCACTCGAGGCACTCCTTAAAATGGAGAACATCGACATCTGTGCAGTGACAGAGACCTGGTTCTAGGCTTCAGAGAGCACCTCTGCATTACCAGGTTATAATTCATACCACACCTTTCAGCCATCTAACCTGGACCAAAATGGTAAAGGTGGAGGTGTGTCCATATTCATTAAGGATATCCACACCTCCAGGCTAGTTGCTCAGCATAATGCATCCGAGATTATCTAAGTGCAACTAACTCTGGGCAAGACCTCAATCCAAATTGTAACTTTCTACACATCCCCCACCATGCCCCAGGATTCCCACTCCTCATTTCTTGATACACTGGAAAATATTAGGGTACAACCCAACACACTAATAATGGGAGATTTCAACTACCCCACCATTAACTGGGAAAACTACTCATGTACTAACTCTTTTGCTCAACGTTTTCTGGAATTCATAAATTCCAAAGCCTTGGAGCAGCTTATCCACACCCCTACCATGGGCAGTAATATCCTAGACCTGGTCATTACCAACATGGGCGACCGGTGTTCCACACCAGAGGTCAATTCCTCATTGGTCAGATCCGACCACAAGCCAATCACCCTAGACATCCACATCCCGCCTCCACCACCCATTAGGGAAACCACTGTAAAAAATTTCTCCAAAGCCAACTTCATGCTTCTTTAGACAGAATTGGCAAACTTCACAACACCCATACAGACTGACAGTAGCGGTACGACTGCTGAATCCTACACAAATGTACTTTATAAGCACTTACACGAGTGCATGGATCATGCTATCCCTAACAGAACCAAGATGCTATCCTCTAAAAAAAGGAAGCCAATCTGGTGGTCTTCTGCCATAAACAAACTCTACAACAGAAGAAAGAAACTGTTGCAAAAAAGTAAAATCCCATGATTGGAGTAACTCCCTGGTCAGCCTCATTAAGAAGCTGAGATCCATTATAAAATCCTCCAAAGCTAGTTACGAAAACAAAATCGCCACTGATTCTAAAGACAACCACAAAGCATTCTATAGCTGTCAAGAATCTCAATGGCAACACTCAGATCTGCTCTGAGTTACAGCACAATGGCACTAAATATACAGAACCAACTGATACTGCCAACATCCTGGCAGATAGGTTCAGTGCTAACTGTACTTCAAACTTCCTGTGATCAGAGCTGCACAGATAAAACCACACTCTCCAAAGCCAATAACACAGCATCCATGGGACCCGGCAACATCCCAGGCTGCGTTCTACATGAACTACAAAACAAACTGGCACCCCACCTAAGCACCATGTTCAGTCATAGCCTTACCTCAGGCTTTGTGCCCACAGAATGGCGCACAATGACAGTTATCCCACTCCACAAAGGGGGAGCCATCACGGACCCCGGGAACTACCGCCCCATTAGCCTGATGAGCCTGGTCTGCAAGGCCATAGAACTTATCATCATGGAACTTATAAACAAAAACATTGGTAATCTCCAAACTCTGGACCCCATCCAGTTCAAGTTTGTGAAAGGCAGATCATGTCTCCTAAACTTAATAGACTTCTTTGAAGCAGCCACCAAAGCCATAGACGAGGGTAAGGTGGTTCACACAGCCTATCTAGTTCTCGCCAAGGATTTTGATGCCATCCCCCACTCTGGAATTATAGATAAACTCACTAAACTAGGTATAAATACCTATGTCAGAAGAAGGGTTGCCAACTGGCTCATTGACAGAACCCGCAGTGTGAAAGTATCAGACTCAAAATCTGACTTCAAACCAGTGACAAGCAGAGTACCACAGGGTTCAGTCCTGGGTCCTCTCCTGTTTGGTATCTGCTTCTCTATAGTACAGGCTAACACAGAAGGTCTTTGACTAACAAAGGTCGCAGATGACTGCAAACTAGGAGCCATAATTGAAACTCATAATGATGTGGACATCCTACAAAAGGGCCTTACTGAGACAGATGCCTGGTGTCAAAGCCATGGCCTCAAGCTCAATGCCAAAAAGTGCATTGTCATCCCCTTTGGTAAAAACTCTGTACCCATGAACTACCACATAGGTGGTAGTCTACTTAACACTGAAAGTGTGATGAGATCTTGAGACACAGATGGACAGTAGTCTCTCCTTTGATGATCACATTGTGACAGTAGTCAGGAAATCCTTCTGCATGGCACACCTCATCACAAAAGGTTTCTCATCCAGGAAAAAAGAGGTCATTGTTCCCCACTAATCACTCATTAGACCCATTATAGTGTACAACACCCCTTTTGGTATGTACCTCACAAGACATCTACAACAACTGGAAAGGCCGCAGTAATACCTCACAAAGAGGATTATCAGCCTCAAACAGATGCCCTACACAGACCGTCTCAAAAAACTCCAGGTTTACTCTGTCACATATCGCCTATTGTCTGCCTAACATACAAAGCTATGTCAAACCCAGAGCTGTTGGATATGCTCCACTTAGGAAATCCCAATCCCTCCGAGCTACGTGCTCTAGGGACCTAAACCTTGTCGCCACAATAAACAGAACATGCTGGAGGGATAGATTCCTGTCCCAGAGACTTCCATACTCTGGAACAAACTACCTATCTATACCAAACAAAGCTCCTCATTAGCACTCTTCCAGAAAACTCCTGATGATTGGATGGGAAATAGGAAATTCATCCCAGGATCACCTCTGTGGCTCTGCTCGACAGGGGCAAAGGAAAATAATTTTCTTGGGTGGCGAAAGCCACGGTACATTTTTGGCTAGGCTTATATGGGTCCTAGGGCTAATAGCCTAGTACCTACCTATGAACCTATGTTGTATTTCAAGAAAGACAAGCTCCAGTGAAGTAACTAGTTCTTTTCTAACCTTTCTTATTTCTAGGTGGCTGAGCAGGCAGCATAAATGCCTTTGTTGGTGGAAAGTCAGAAGATGCTGGGGTTGTATTTCACAGTTCCAACACTGCAGTGAAGCATAAGAGGGATGCTGCACTCCTGAGGTGCCAACCTTTAGACAAGATGTTAAACTGAGGTCCCCATCTGCAAGAGTTGGTGGGAGCTTTAGTTGAGATCAGAGATTTATTGTGATATTCATCCAAATTTGCATCTCAAACTTATGTTTAAAAAAAAAGTTGATTTCACCGTTACAAATTAAACTTCACTTCATTTTACAAGTGTACAACCATCTGTTGTATTCTGTTCTTTATTGAACAAATATGTTTTATTTTCTTTCAACCCTGATCTCTAGGGTAGTTCTATTAGTGGGCAGCAGTCATATTTTTTGCAGTTATTCCCTTTCGCATTGGGAAATTCAGCTTACTTGCTGCCATTTCTGAGAAATAATCCACCCTCTTGCTTTCCTTAAACACCTGCATTTGTTCCCTCAAGATTTAGGGGGATACACATTATTTTTCACCAGAAAGGATTTCATTTCATGAGAGACCTCACTGGCTCTTACCATTGGCCGGTCTCCAAATTGAAGCGTATATAGAAGTTACTGGGCTCCTCAGTTTGCATCATGTACCAGGTCAAATTTCAGATGTGCACTGTCATATGATGGGTTAAGTGCAGCGATACATTTCTTCCGTATCATTGTAAGTATATGTAGCCTGTTTTTTATTAATAAAAACCTTCATGAAGTACTTTTTTTTTTTTATTTATGCCAACATCCCTGAGACTTTCACTTTTAGCATCGACACTGTAGGGAAAGCATGAACATGTGCCTGCTATAATAAAATCGCAAAATTTGCTACAAACTCTAAATACTCAACCTACCACTGCTCCTCACTTCATCAACTAAATTGGCTAGAATCTCCCCATCATCTTACTTACCTTCAGTTAATTACAGCCTACAAAATAATCTTCTAGCCTGAAAGGTGCCCATCCCTCTCATCCATACTGACCATGTACCACCCCAATCGCCACCTCAGATCCGAAAACAAAATGCTGTTATCTATTGAGAAACCCAATCTCAGCTGGCCAAATGCTGTACTCCTGTGCTGTTTTAAAGCTATGGAATAATCTTCCTCCTTCACTCAGAGCAATCAGTAGTCCTGCCTCCTTTAAAAAATCACTTAAATTACATTTTTCTCTCAGTGGCTTTGCTCTAGTACCCCACCAAAAAATCCCAATAGCTGATTTCCCACTCTGGAATATGAATCTCTATCTTTAAAAAGTTACCACTGCTCTTCTCCACCTTCCTGTTTCTTTGTCACCTGCTTCTTTAAAAACCTAACACCATTTTCTCTGTACTTTCCAGTCTCTGTCACCTGCTTCCTATCTTTCTCTGTTACCTGCTATACTCCTATCAATCTTTAAAAACTTACCACTATTCTTCTCTGTACCTTCCTGTCTCTTTCGGTCACCTGCTTCCTGTCTCTCTGTCACCTCCTATTCACCTCTCACTCATTCTGTCCACTTGCTTTACACCCCATAACCATACTCTTCAGTTTGAACCTTACACATTAACATACCTATTCTCATGTTTTTAACTCGGATATTCTGCATCCTTCTTTCCTGTTCACAGCTGACATTTCATACACTTTGCCATTTCTACTATTCACTTTCTCCCATGTGATAACTTCCCATATGACATCATCCTCTGTACTAGGCTATCTCTTTCTTTCTTTCTCTCTCTCATAGATTAAGACCTTTGTAATTAACAAAATGATATCACTGTTAAACTTGTTTTTATTTGCAACCTTGTATCGTAATTTCTTTGTATCAGTATTGTATTTAAAATCTTTTGTATATATTTTGTATGTTAATTTTAATTTTGTAGACCTTTTCTCCCCAGGCCTCCACTGAAAATGGGCTCTACTAGGCCCGGTGGACTTTCCTGGTGAACAAATGCAATAAATAAATAAATGTGTCTATACTCTTAATGGACACACTGAAATTACAAAGCAGTGAAGAACAGAAAAAATGCATTGTTGTGTAACATTGATAACACAAATTCACAAAAAAATAACTCTATAACAATGTATTTGGAGGAGGGCAGACACCCTGCACTACCCACACACCTCCCCATTTCTTAAATTAACTGTGCAATAAAACAAGAGTGGGAAAAAGAATAGTTTCATTATCCCACTCCATCACTTCTGCAGTCAGCTATATTTTACAACCATTTGAATGATACCTGAGTATGCTTACAAACCTGACACACACACACACACACACACACACACACACACACACACACACACACACACACACACATACACACACACAATATCTTTTACGTAGGTTTAGAGATCGTATTTCAGTATGAACGGTGAAGCCGGAAGTCACAAACTGAATTCCTATCCTAATCCTACATTACAAGATGTTTCATACATCACACTTACAGAGACCCTTATGTACTCCATTTATCCATTTTTCAGCCTTTTTAGTAAAACATACTGTTTTCCATTCATTCCATAGGTCTGTTTAGGTTGTGTACTGAGTGGGCTTTTATTTAGGTGTTTGTAGCCTTTTTATGAATGGGCTGTCTTGTATATATCTTCCTGCTGTACTTCTGATGTAATTCTCTATCTTAGGAACATAGGAATAATATGGCCATCGATCACACGGACCTTAAGATTTAGCCCTATACAGCTTTAACCAGATGTACTTAAAAGGCTGTGCCTCCTTTTTCAAGTACTTAATGGTGCTCACCTCCTAAATTGAGAAGGGCTGTATATGACTATCCTGGCATAAATTTGTCTCTACCTATCCAATCAGCTAGACTACCTTAAAAGGTAGTGGAAGTAGTACTTTGTTTGACCTGCAGTGGTAACTTATTCCATAGGTTAAGAATGTGATGAGTTAGGAATTTGTCTGTCCAGTGAGCCGTGCTTTCTTTGTGGGTGTATATATAGGTCCTCTGGTGCATATGCTTGTACAGCCACTGATTTTGCAAAGAAACAGTAGGTCAAATAGGATTGTGTCTTTCACATCTCAGAAAGCAAGACACAGATCATGCTGGAATAAGGAGAATTGTGCTGTTGTATTATTTTATTTGAATGATTTAAGGCCTCCGATCTTTTTGGTGAAGTATCTTTAGGCCCTTTTTAGTTGAGTGATGTACTGTGATTTTTGCATGCCAAAAGGGGCATTATATTCATTGATGAGATTGATAAGGGAAGAGTACCATCTTAGATTTTGAAGATTTTTACTTGGAAATTAACTGGGCTAGATAGAAGGATTTCTCAGTATGGTGGAAACATGATGACTGAGTAATAGAGAATTGCCCATATAAGTACCCAGATCTCTTTATGACTGTGCCTTAGGAGGAGTGCCATTTATATCAAATGAGGTGAGAACAACTTTTTTGCCAGTGCTACTCCCCTGCAGTTTTTGCATTTTACTTGAGACCATTTTTTGTACACCAGGTATGTGAATATTCTAGCCCTTGTTTGATCTGTTTAGTATCAGTAAATGAGTGGATAGCATTGCCCAGCCTTCAGTCCTCAGCAAATTTGGTCATCCACACTTCTGGGGTGAAGGACTGAAGTTTGTGTTTGCCTTCTTCCTTTTACCTGTGTGTATCTGAGTTGTAGCGCTTGACAGTGCTGTTAGAATGGTGATAAATGTTTATTTTTGTTCAAATCATGTTTTTTTAAACAAGAAACATCTTTATTAAGTTATCACTTGTGACATAGGCAGTCATGCGTTTATATAAATGAAAACAAACCATATTGACATATCGTAGTTGCAACCATTATACATCACAAACCATATTGACATATCGTAGTTGCAACCATTATACATCACAAACCATGCTGACATATCGTAGTTGCAACCATTATACATCACAAACCATGTTGACATATCGTTGCAACCATTATACATCACAAACCATGTTGACATATCGTAGTTGCAACCATTATACATCACAAACCATGTTGACATATCGTAGTTGCAACCACTATACATCACAAACCATATTGACATATCGTAGTTGCAACCAGTATACATCACAAACCATGTTGACATATCGTAGTTGCAACCATTATACACCACAAACCATGTTGACATATTGTAGTTGCAACCATTGTACATCACAAATCATATTGACATATCGTAGTTGCAATTGAAACCATTATACATCACAGACCATATTGACATATCGTAGTTGCAACCATTATACATCACAAACCATGTTGACATATCATAGTTGCAACCATTATACATCACAAACCATGTTGACATATCATAGTTGCAACCATTATACATCACAAACCATGTTGACATATCGTAGTTGCAAATATCATACTTCACTTATAATCTACCCAATTATTGTCAGTCAAACATTACTTAGCTCTTTCAAATCCTGCCTTCTTTAAAACCCCATTCCTTCCCTGCATATATTGTTCTCACAATTCCCATTTTTTCTAAGTAATTGGCTGTTACCCTTTTCTAAAGATCCCAGTTCCAATTGTTTTATCTCTTTTGCTGTATTCACTACTTCTAGTACAATTGGTTCAGACTTTGATTTATATTTTCTAGCAATTGCCTTTTTGGCAGCCACCATAATTAGACTGAGCACGACCTCACTTACTATGTCCAGGCAATTCTAATTCTGTGTCACAGCTCAGAAAAAAATAAGTTCCATAGATACACCAATTTGCTCACCCAGTATCTCTGATAAAAGTAGTCTGCAGGGAATCTTTAAAGTCTGCCAACTCATTACACTCCCAGAAAATGTTCTTGAGTCTTCTTGGAGTATAAAAATACCTATGTAAACATTTCTAAGCAAAAATCCTAAAACTTCAAGATTGTGTGGCATATTTGGTAGACATATGTATATCCCCCATTGTTTCTTTCTGAATTGCTTATCCAGTCTCTCTTCCCAATCCTTTCCAACCTCCACTGATTGATTGATATAGTTATCATGCAATATTTTATATGCTCTACTAATTATTCCCTTTTTAACAGCAGCTTCTTTTCTGGATTCTACTAAAAACTCTACCAATACTGGTCTTTTGTTTAGGACCCCCTGTTACTTTCTCTTTGCGTGTACTCTATCCTTGATAGGGAATACAGCCTCTAAGCTGCAGTCCAAATAAATCTTGGCACCTTCCCATTTTATTACCTTTCCATCTCTATTTGCTCCCAATACCTTGGTTCCTCTGCCAGTATTCTCCAATAAATTCTAGCTCCCTCTTGCCTATTGTATGCATCCCTAATTGCAGTCATCCCTATTGACAGAATCTCCTTTATCCGTTCCCATGTTGGTTTAGTTTTTAGAATACTTTCTACTACTTTATGAATATAATATTCTGTATGATTATTGTTATTCTACTTGAAGGCCTGCATTCAAAATCCCAGTCTCCTTGTTTCTTGAGCTTCCCACCCTGTTTCATCATCATCCTTTTCCACTTTGAATTACAGTTTTCTGCTTGTGCTATGTGTATAGGAGTCTTAACTGTGTAGCTCTGAAATACCCCTTCAAATTGTTCAAATTATAATTTACATAAGTGCATAAATCTACATCATGGCAATGGACACTGCTAAAAGGGTGCAGTATTTAAGTTTACGTGAGACAGTGCAGACATTTTTAATCACTGTGTTGTGCAGCCTCACTCACTGTAACTAAACAACATTCACACGCTTAAAAAAATAAATTTGCACGTGATACAGGCATAAAAACATATACATGTTGAGCACTCGGAAACTGAGCCCACATACATTGCTCCCACAAATGAACTCCGCATTAAATAAAAACTGGAAAGTTGTTCTGGAAGCAAATTGCATCTGAAGCTACATTAAATATTGTTAAACTAAAATGTTTTTTTAATTTAACCCTTCCTACACTAGTACACCAATATCACAAAATTATCTAAAACACTAAAGTGAGGATTAAAATTTACCACAGAACTATATTAAAAAGCTACCTAAAAGGCACCCCATTTACTAAAAGCTGTTTAATCTGAGTAAAATCCTATTCAGAAGACAAATTATGTAGTTATCCTATCTCACTGAAATGAATGGCAAGCATTAAGCTAAAAAAAAAAAAGACAGAAAAAATAAGTAAAATTTGTAGGGATCTAGTTTGTATGACGCACACAATGTTTTGTAATGTAGGATTGATTGGGGAATTAATTTCATGACTCATAACTTTGCTGCTTGTCACTGGACCTACAGCAGATATGTGTATGTGTATTTTATTTATTTATTTATTGATATTTGTTAACCGGGTTTGTCCATCTGGGCTTGTGGCCCATTTTCAGTGGAGACCCAAGGAGAAAAGCTCCAGTAATACATTTTAAAACAAGTACAATTTTAAACAATATTGATATAATAGTAGTTATAGCAAAACGATTCACATATGTTGGGATACATGCATAAAGTTAAAGTTGCATTAAAAAGAAGCTATGTAACAATTTTACATTGATATAGTTCAATAGGTCAACAATTAACATTTTTTGTTTGCATAAAATTGTGCAAATGCATAGTAGACACATTGGAGAGAGAGGTGTAATGAGGTACTAAGTATGGACCTTTTGAGGGTGCATAAAGGGAAGGAAGAGTAGGTGGGGTCATGGCAAGGGCAGGTCCTGGAATTGAGAAAATAAGCTTTTAGTTCATTTTTAAAGTGTGAGGTGTGGGAGATTGAACTTAAGTCAAGGGGTAGGTTTGTTCCAAGCGTGAGCAAGGGAGTGTTTGTAGAGTAGTTTGCCTACTGACCTTTTTGGGTGGTAGATATCAAGTAATTGTTGGTTAGAAGTATGGAGGGTCCGGGATGGGATGTAGATGGAGACTAAGGAAGATAGAGATGGACAGAAGGAGGGTTTATAAAGAATAGAGTGTAGCATATGAAATTGAAACTGGGGAAGTTCAAACCATTGAAGAGAGTTTAAAGAAATGCAGTGGTGTGAGTTGTATGGGGAATTAGTAATGAATCTGGCTATTTTATGGTAAGTCTGTTGCAGTTTATTTAGAGTGGAGGCCTGGATATTGGTAAGAACTGGGGCGGTGTATAAGAGGGAGGGGAGGAGGAGTGCCTGGCCCAGGGTAAGTCTAGATTCAGGGATTAGGAATTTTTTGTTCCGATATAGCAAACCTAGTTTCTGTTTTTTTTTTTTTTTATACATTGGAGTATGTGTAGGTTGAACTTGAGTTTGTCATCGATAATGACCCCTAGGAGTTTTGTTTGGGTGTCAGGTTGGATATTTGTATTGTTAGAAGATGTAATAAAAAAGGAGGTTTTTGTGATGAGAAAGAGAACGGGGAAGGAAAAGTAGGAGTTTAGTCTTTTTGGGATTTAGGATCAATAGGTTGTGAGAGAGCCATTGTTCAGTGGATAGTAGGGCCTGTTGGGTCAGGGAGTGTAGTTCAGGAATGTTATTTCAGAGGGATATAAGTGTGGAGTCGTCGGCATACTGAATAAGGGAGGATTCTTTGCATGAGGTGTAAAGATCATTGGTGAAGATGTTAAACAAAAGGGGTCCCAAGATGGAGCCTTGGGGAACACCAGTGGAGATGGGAAGGAAAGGTGAGGAGGATGAGAGCCATTTGACAGATTGTTCCCTGCCAGATAGGTAACTATTAAACCAGGCAAGTGCGGAGGGGGATAGGTGGAGATTTGTGAGTTTGGATAGTAGTAGAGGATGAGAGACAGTATTGAAGGCTTTGGAGAGATCTAGGAAGAGACAGGAAATGAGTTTATTGTTGTCTAGGGCCTCTGCAATGATACGAGTGAAGGAGAGGAGGGCAGTGGTGGTGCTGTGGTGAGGATGAAATCCATGTTGGGTAGGGGTAAGTAAGTGGTGTGTGAGGAGGTGATTGAGAATCTGTGAGTGAATACATTTTTCTAATATCTTGGAGAGGGGGGACAGAATGGCAGTGGGTCGGTAGTTTGCGGGGTCAGTGGAGTTTCCACCTTTATGAAGAGGGGTAGTGAAGAAAGATTTCCAAAGGGTGGGGACAGTTGATTCCAGAATAGATCGATTAATTAGTATAGATACAGGATAGGCAATTGAGTCAGCAGCAAGTTTGAGGAATGTAGGAGATAGATTGTCAGTGGAAGGAGAGCAAGGTTTTAGCTTGAGTAGTAGAGATTTGATATAAGTAATGGGAACTGGCTCAAAAGAAAACAAAGTTGTGTTAGTGGGACTTGGAGAGGTGGGTGTCGAAGTAGAGTTTGGCTAAGAGGTTACCAGATTTTGGATGGAAGATATAAAGTGTTTATTCAGGGGGGTAGCTGTTTCCTGAGAGGAAGAGTTAGGGTTTGAGGAGGGATTAGAGCGCTTTCCAGGATAGATGATGTTGAGAGTTGACCAAAATTTTTGAGGATTGGATTTGTTGTTAAGCTGAGTAGAGCTATAGTATAACTTTTTGTCATTAGTTGTATGTTTTTTTGCAAGGTTCCTCAGTTGCCTGCATTTTTGAAGAAAAGGTGGTTGTTTAGTTTTAGTCCAGGTTTTCCAAGCATAATCTCTTTGTTTCATAAGGGACCTAGTCTCTTTGGAGAGCCAGGGAGCATGGTTTGATTTTACTCTGATCTTCCTAGAGGGAGCTAAGGAGTTTAGAGTATTCATGAAGATGCTATTGAAAGTGCTTACAGCATCGTTTATGTATAGATATGTCTGTATGTATATATGTATGTATGTATATATATATATATATATATATATATATATATATATAGTTCCACTTCTAACCATCGAAATTTCAAAACATCGAAGTTCTGATCATCGAGACCAGAACATTGAATTTTGAAACATCAAAGGTTCCAAGTGTAACCAAAAAAAGAAAAATACATTTTAAC
The DNA here is from genome assembly GCF_019279795.1 of Protopterus annectens. Lineage (NCBI taxonomy): Eukaryota > Metazoa > Chordata > Ceratodontiformes > Protopteridae > Protopterus > Protopterus annectens. Next base: position 1,049,483,484 of record NC_056745.1, on the reverse strand, counting down.
AATTGTATGCAGGGGGGCTTCACCCCCCCTGCACCCCCCACACCTCCCCTACTTTAATATTCCAACTCCGAGACCGCACTACATTGGAGTAAAGGGAAATCTCCAGTTTAGCACTGTATGGAGAAGCACTAAACGGTAGATTTTCCATATCCTATCTGTAGTGCCGTCACACAGATGACACATAGACACACACAGTATGCATGGCACCTTGGTCCTCTGCATAAATACAAACATTCTCCCACCTACACCTACCTTTGTCTTCCCCTTCAAAGCTTCGATATTTTAAAACTCGATGTTATGGTCTTGATGATATGAACTTCGATGTTTTAAACGTTCGATGGTTTGAAGGGGGACCATATATAAATTTTTTTTAATATATATATATATATATATATATATATATATATATATATATATATGTGTGTATGTGTGCATATATGTGTGTATAATGTAAATTCTAAAAAAAGGTTCATAGGTAGGTGTTTACTAGGTTAACGACCATGAGGGTCTGTTTAAGCCTAGCCACACATCCCAAATCTCTGACAAGTTCTGATGCTCTGGGGCCTGGGAGATGAACCATTTACAGGTTGCCTGTGTCCTTTAGAGACATGGGTGCCAAACCAGGGATGAATTTCCGGTTCCCCATCCAGTTGTCCAAGCTGCACTTGAATTGGGTTAGGGAGGAACTCTGCTTCACATGGATGGGGAGCCTGTTCCGTAGATGGGGTAGTTTCTGGGATGCATACCTGTCCTCCAGCAGGTCCTATTTATATCACAGGCAAGGTTTAAGTCTTTTGAATGGTTAATTCTGGGCCGTTTGTTTTGTGGATGTGCAGAGTTCCGTCAGAATGGGGTCTGACAGTGCCCTGTATACCAGGCAAAGATCTTCCCTCAAAAGCCTGTAGGAGACAGAATACAGGGACAGAGCCTTGAGGTGGTTTTCACAGGATATTTTACTTACGCTCTGTATTCTTGTAGTGAGGCACTTCTGTGGACGTTAGTTGCATACCAATGGGGTCTTTTACTCAGTGACAGCTCTGATGAATGCCGAATACAGTGGAAAAATGACTTCTTTGGACTTAGATGCCATACCTTTGTTTATAAGTTATGCAAAATAGAATGATTTCCTCATGACTGTAGACATGTGATGGTCAAAGGCTAGATTACTATCTATGTCCCTAAGTTCTTGACTACTGGGTCAACTCTGAGAGGTGTGTTGTCAGTGTGATAGTTACCAGGGATGGATGACTTCCCAGAGGATACTGTTATGCATTTCTTGGCATTTAGTTTTAGTCCATGGCTCTGACACCAGTTGTTTGTCTGTGTCAGTGTGGGATTCAATTACGGCTCCTAATTTGCAATCATATGCAAATTTTGTCAGCCAGAGACCACTGACAGTGGCCTTTACTTCAGTTATGAGAAGTAAATGCCAAAAAGGAGCGGTTCAAGGACTGATCCTTGAGGGGCTCCACTTGTGACTGGCCTCTTTGTAGAGGAGGACTCCTCAATTCTAACTTCCTAGATCCTGTCTGTAAGCCAGTTGGCTATTCACTAAGTGGCATATGAGTTTGTACCTAACCTCTTGAGTTTGTCAACAATGCCTGAGTGAGGTATGGTGTCAGATGCCTTGGACAGGTCAAGGTAGGCAGTACGAAACATTTTTCCCTCATCCATTGCTTTGGTTACCTTCTCAAAGAAGTCCAAGTTGAGTAGGCATGATCTGCCCTTAACAAAACCAAACTGGGTTGGGTCAAGTGTCTTGAGGTTTACTATATTTCTGTTGGTCATCTCCATGATAATTCTTTCCATGGCTTTACATACAAGACTAGTGAGACTTGTAGGTCTGTAGTTTCCAGGGTCTGGAGATGTCCCACCTTTGTGCAGAGGGATGACTGTTGCCATTCTCCATTCATGGAGGCTACAGTTAAATAGTAATTCCAGAGGACCTGATAGGTCATGTTTCATACTATTTTGAAGCCATCCTGGGATATTGTCTAGGCCCATTGATGCAGTGTTCTTGGTCTTCATGAGAGCATTAAGGAACTGTTCCCTAGTGATATTAGGGGGAGTTATATTTGAAGGTATTTCCTGAGGGAAGGTTGAGGGGGAGAGAGGGGTAAAGTTGGAGATGAATTTATCAGCCAGAAGGTTTGCTATATCTTCTGGCTCAGTATAGGTGGCTGCCTTTACAATGAGCTCTGCACACAATTGTGTATTGCCTTTGAGGTTGCGGACATAGCTAAAGAATGCTTTGTGGTTGTCCTTGGCCTGGGAGGCCAAACTTACCTCACGTTTGGCTTTGGTACATTTTATTTGTCCTCTGAGTTGTTTGTTTAGTTTGAGAGTGCTTTTATCCTGCTGGGTGCTGCACCTTTAATTTTTGCCATGATTTACTTCCTTCTATTATGCAGCCTATTGATTTTGTGATTCCACCAGGGTGGCTTGTTTTTTGAGTTAGTTCTGTACTACTACCTGGTGGGTACAGCTGCCTCTATGCAGCTGTTAGCATGCTTATACAGGGTTTCTTTGAACAGTTCTGCATAGGCAACCGTATCCTCATGGTTTATGAGGGCTTGAAATTTTGCCAGGTTATGACCATTTTTGTGGTCTGATCTTATCAGGGAAGACATTACAGTAGGGGGTGTGCAGTAGTCTCCCATATTAGTGAGCACCAGATCCAGTATGGGTGCAGCCCTGGTTGGTGTATTGACTGTGGTCCAGGAAGTTTGTGTTTACAAAATCTAGGAATCTCTGTGCATATACACTTGGCTTCATATATGATTCCCAGTTAATAGTGAGGTAATTAAAGTCACACATGAATATGTTATTGGGTTAGATGGTGTTTCTAATATGTTTAAATACATGGTATGGGTTTCCTGAGTCATAGAGGGAAATCTAAATCTTGCAAGAAAGTGGTATTGGATTTTGCCTATGGTGATTTGAACATAGAGCACCTCATGTGCATTGTCCTGTTTGACCAGCCTTGAAGTATATTTATTTTTGATGTAAATAAAGACACCGCCATCTTTAGTCCCTGCCTGTGAAGTTGCTGGTCAAAATGTGTGGAAAGCATTATAACCATGCACTGTTGGTATGCTCTGCACGGCTTTAAACCATGTCTCACTGACCTCACAGATGTCGGCATCCTTTGGGGTGAAGAGAGCTTCTAGGGAGTGGAGATTTTGTTTAGACTCCTAGCAATGAGCAGTAATACCTTTAGATTTTATTGGTTTTGATTTGCTATGTCAGAAGTGCTTTTAGTTTTGTATTGCCTAAAAAAGGCACTATGGGGAAGATAGTGTTTTAGCTAATATTCTAAAGCGTAGAGGGTCAAGATGCACACCATCCCTGGCAAAGCAGTGTGGTCTGTTGACCATCTCCTTCCATGCTGACAAATGTTGCATCCCATTAGAATGACACCAGAAACTAAGCCAATTATTAAAGTCAGTCATCTTTTGTTCGTATTGTGGAATCATCCTTGGAGAAGGTAAAATGCAGCTCAGTGATAGGCTCATACCAGCCTGAGACATGTATTCCAAGAGCTCCATGATGGGTCTCTTCATGTAGTCTAGGGAGGTGCATTTCCGGTCATTTACTCCCACATGGACTATGACAGAGTGTTTCCAGTCATTTACTCCCACATGGACTATGACTGAGTCATATTGGTACTTGTGCTCCCATGACCTGAGTGTGTGTTTGCTGTGGCAGATCCTAGCCCCCCTGATAAGCAACTGACCGTGACTCTCTCCTTACTCAGCTTGGTGAGAAGGATATCAGTGTGTCTCACAATGGAGTTTCCAATGACTAGAAAGTTGGATTGTGTGGTGGCTTGCCTTATGGGCTTAGAGATACAGGCTCTATGAGATGTAGCTGTATGTGTTGATGTGGCTATTGTTTTGACAGAGTGCATTTGGCGTTGCTGAGGGTATTTGTCATGTGTACTTCATCTAGGAGATCTTGGTGGTTTAATAAGGTTACATTTAAGTGCCACAGCATATGTGGGTTGATATGTCTACTTTGAATTGTGTGTGATGGCTGCAGCATGTTTACTGCTGACAACCTTGTTGATATTAGGAGTGCCTTTATGTGAGAGCTTTCCCTCCAGTGACATTGTGTAAATACATCTCTCGCGAACTGTATACGTTTGTGAATTAACTGGTTGTCAGTAAACATGAGTCAATTACTATACTGCTTCAGAATGCCCATATCCACTCAGCTGGTAACAGACCATGGGAAAGTTCATATCCATGGCAACAGACCCTTTTTTATTAATTAGACAGTTGGAGTGAGAATATCCATCAGTGTCAGGAGTATCAGGTTTGCAACTGTGGGTTCATTGCTTTTCACTGCAAACTAGTTGTCCTGTGTGCAACTAGGTATTTGAGAAATTTCAATTGTGCTTCTATCGAAAAAATGCCACTCAAGGTGTCTTAGTCCGTACAGAGCACTGCTAAACATTTGAGGGGAAACTACGTAGACCCTAAAAATTTAAGAATGAAGTATTTAGGCAGATATTCTGAAGTTAGAAACAAATCAAGCAGTACTTACTGAAAACAAATAATTAGCTTGTCAAGAGTGATGAAAAGAGGGGAGTTGCATGAATGGCTACTGCCTGGCTACACCACAACTTCACTCTGCTGGAATACAATACTACTTTGCTTCTTCTGTCACCAGAAGCAAAACATTAGCAACAATCCCAAGATGAGAAGCAGGCCACAGCCTGTTTGATGATCCACAGTCTTGTCCTAGATGATGCAAGGGTCTGTAGGCTTTTCCTTGTAGATGCCTTGAATAGCAACCAGACCAGTCAGGAACATTAAGCACAAACACTCACTGCCCAGCCAGAAACAGTCAGGAATCAATGCACTCTTCGCCTTCTCTCACCAGGAACAGAATATAAGCATAGATTCCAAGATGTTACCTATAAAGCAGTTAGTAGGCTTTCTGGTGATAAGCAGTCTCCAAGAAATAATGTCCTCATTGCTGCAGTAAAACTAAAATGTTTAACTTGTATGTGATGGTTAACATTTGTTGTGTTGTGTTGTATTGTATTATGCTGTGTTGTGTTGTATTGTATTGTATGACTTCTTGTAAGATTTTTGTTAACTGTGGAGTTTTTCTCCATGGGCCTCCACTGAAAAGGGGGCTTTCTTGGCCCAGTCAGACTTTCCCGATAACATATGGTAATAAATAATTAAGTAAATTAAAATCTGTAGTGGTCAGACCAAGGGGGATGGTGATAGAGTAGCATGCCTTTTAACAAGAGCTCAAATAAACTGCTATGTGAGTTTGAAGTTTTAGCGCTCTTGTTCAGCTTTTTCAGAGGTCATTTTTATAGATTCAAAGATACTCCAAAGTCGCCAAGTCTTATGACCACTTACACCTTGCCAGTACCCTGTCTGAGGCTGTACCTTCTTTTTTCATGAGAGTCATGCCAGTCATTGTAGGATTAAGAAATTCATATCATGACTCATAGCTTTTGTGCTTGTCACACACTTGAACCTACACTAGATATATGTATGCATATGTATGTGTTTGTGTGTGCGCACATGCAGATACTGTCTTGCTGCCTCCTTTTGTCTAAACACTATAATATTTACTTTTCAGATCTCTAAGCAGCAAGCCAAGACTTTTAGCTAGCAAAGTCTGCAAAGAGGGGGTTAAACAGTTCTGGCCACTTTCATACTTTCTGACCTGGGACCTGCAAGTAAAACTTTTTGGATTTCGTCTTTCATCTGGTTTTCTATCCCCCTTGCTGTGTATGGGTCTATTTTTAAAGCATTTAGCTTCTGTATGATGCCAACATGGGGAATGAATTTGAAGTCCTTGGCCAAGTCAAGATATGCCATGTGTCTTGGCAAAGTCACTGTCTACAGTCTCTGTAGCCCTTTCAAAGAAGTTTACCAGATTCAGTAGGCAGGATCTGCCCTTCACAAAGCAGAACTATTGGGGAAAGGTCAGATCTATTAAGATTCTTGATATTTTAGCTTATGTGGTCAGTTATAATATATTCCATGGCTTTGTAAATGGGACTTGTAAGGCTGTTAGGTCTGTAATTTCCAGGACTGGTTGTAAGACTGCAGTAGTGGAGGGACACATCAACTGCAGAGTGCCACTTGTCAAGGACAAGACCACAAGCTAAGCAATTTAAGGAGTCTGTCACAAAAATGCCAGGAAAGCGATGTTTTCTAACTATCACCATTTATTCACTTTAAACGCAAAAATAAAATATGTTTTTCGTTCCACTAAATTGCGAAACTTCTTCAGAAAAAACTCTACTCACATTGACGCTTATATTTATAACTTCTTGGGTATTGGCTGCTATAATCCACCCCTTCACAATACATTGTCTAGTTTTGAAAGAATTTGTGAAATAGATCTTAGAGAATTAAGTAAGGAAAAAACATCGTTTATAGACAATTTATGTGAAGAGGAAAGACAGTCTTGATTGTCTGCTAAAAGCTAATATATACATATAATGAACCCCGATAAGGGAGGAGGATTGTTTTTTATGGATATGCCAGATTATTTACAACACATAAGGGACATTTTGACAACAGATACATATGAATTAGCATCTTGTAATGAATATAACAAAGCTAACCAATTCATTAAAAGCTTAATTAATGAATTGTTTATTGAAGCTAGAATTGATGTTCATTTATTCAATTATTTGATGATAATAGCACCAAAGGCACCCTGTATTTTTGTGACAGTTTGGTTTAGTTTTCGAGTGGTATTTGCAATTTAAGGAGTCTGTCTGCAAGGGCATGTCTAACACTATTTATTAATTAAGTGACCTAGTATATTGTCAGGTCCTGTGTAAGAAGTATTTTTGGTTTTGATGCAGTTTCTGTTCTCTGCTTTGTCTGATGACTTGATATTATTTGAAGTATGGTATATAAGGGAGGAACATGCTTCTACACCTGGACTTGAGGTGATACATTAATGCACATTCTCTGTTATTTGTCTGTCTCTGTATGTCTACTGTATATACATTTTTATTGACATACACACACATGGTTTCACTTCAGAATCTCAAATTACTGAAAACTCGAACTTCATATGGTCGAGACCATATGATCGAGTTTTCAGGAACTAGAAAGTCTGAACTGACATAAAAAAAAAATCCAAAGACATAATTTCTGCAGGGGGACAAGCCCCCCTGCACCCTCCATACTTAAATATACCAGCTCTGTGATCACACTATAGCAAGGAAACGGGAAATCTCACATTCTACGCTTCTGCATACAGAGCGGAATGGGAGAGTTCCCTTTTCCCCACTGTAGCGCAATCTCAGAGTTGGTATATTTAAGTAGGGGAGTGTGGGGGGTGCAGGTGGGCTTGCCCCCCTGCCGAAATGATGTCTTTGGATATTTTTTTTATTTCAGTTCAGACTTTCCAGTTTCTGAAAACTCGATCATATGGTCTCGACCGTATGTAATTCAAGTTTTCAGTAATTCGAGATTCTGAACTGAAACCAGACACACACATGTTTGTGTGCATGTGTTTATAATTATCTCTGTCTCTTTAGATATATGTAGGTAGATATACTGAGTCATTGATGTAAACTAACACTGAGGTTCAGTGTAGTAGACACAAACTTTAGACTTTCAGTGTATATTTTGAGAAGCTGAAACACATCAAGCAAGTGTGTTTGCTGCAACCTCTCACATCCCCATGAATATAAATATACTAAACCTGACATTACACAACAATGGAGAAAAGGTCAAACTCCCTTAGTCAATTGTAGTCTGATCTCAGAAGAATAATATAGCGGAAACTGTGTGCATCACAGTATAAATGAAGGGAAAGAACCCTCCGGTGCTTGTAAACTTTGGATAATGGCTAGTTATTATATCCTTGGCAGAATATAACCTGTATAGCTTGGGCTACTGCAACAGGGAGCTGTTCAAACAACTAGTCTTATGGTAAGTTGGGGGTTGGTCCAATGGTTAAGTTGTGTACTCACATAAGGTAGAGGGTTTGATTCTCACCTTTGAAAGGAAAATTACATAGGCTTGAAGTGGCCTACAAGGGCATCTAGCTTCATACATACCCACAAACCTAAGATAACTTGTGCAACTGTACTTTCTCCTTCAAATATACTGTGGTCCAGACACACAATGCACAAGTAATAAACTACAGTATAATTAAAGGGCACTTGTGGGTTATTTAATTTACATTGTCATCTACAGCAGCATCGACAGAACAGTGTAAAGGAAAGGTGGGTAACCCTCCATTTACTTTCATTTCCTCTGTGGTCAAACAATAGTCCCTAATATATGTTCTTATTTTTGTCCCTGTCATTGTTAGTCATGAATACTTAGAATCTGTCCTTAATGCCAGATACTAGAATTTTTTTCTTCTCGTACATAATGCAGTTTATGAATGACATGAAGAAAAAACTTTTAACATCAGGCATTATTGACTGATTTGTAATTTACAAAGACAGGGGCATTGCTAGACTTGTTGCTCTATTAACTTTTAGTGTGTTTAAGTAATAGTTTTAAAAATTTTCCAAGGTGTCATCTAATGTTCCTCCAGGCTTTGTCCCAAAGTGTTTCCCACTAGAACACACAGCCATTCCTCTCAATTCTCCTTGATTTTACAAAATGCTTCTGCTATTGCCTTTTATACATGCCCCATCTGTTGTAACTCAATGCCTATTACAATCCGTGAATAATACCAGACATTAGTTTCATATGTCTTATTATTATAAAAATCCCTCTTCAGCTATCTCTTCAGTTAGTGTAGAGGGTTCAGGCTCATTCGTGAGAAACTGCTCTGTGTCATGGGTGCAGGGATTGAACCCACCCACCCCTTTGTATTTCATCTTTTCCCCAAAGAATTGAGGTAATGTATTGTGTGTGTCCCTCATGTCTAGTGGTGGTGCAGAGACCACACACACACTACTAAAAGGGTTTGTGTAAGTGCTGAGGGACAGGGTTGAAGCTTTGTAAATGCCTTTACAGCATAATGTAGAGAATATCCTTGGTGTCTCATGATGTTCATCGTGCATACAGCTGCAGTCATAACAGATGGGTTATCCTGCCGTCAGGCAAGTCCCCGGTCAGCCGAATTCCAAAGTCTAGGTCCGGCATCGGTTGTCGTCGCTTCTTCCCTGACGTCAGTGTGACAGGGGGTATAAAGGAACCAGCCGACGCCATTTTCTTCAGTCTTTCTTGCCGCGCGGTGCCCGAAGCAGAAGCAGTTCGCAAGTGCTGGTCGGCCAGCTCCTGAGATTACGAAAATTGGAAACCGAAGTTTTCTTGAAAGCCAAGTACCTTGTTGGGGAAACTTTTCTTGTCTCAGACCGATGTCAGACAAAGTTAATAATTGTATTCCTTGTGGGAAGCAAATACCACATAAGGATTTCCATTCCCTCTGTATACCTTGTTTAGGCCCAGACCACGACGTCTCGGTCTGTCGCTTTTGTGCTACATTCAACAAGCGCACCATTAAGCGTCGGGCGGAGTTTGCCCAGCATTATTTTGGGAAAGCATTTAATTATATTATGTCGTCGGATACTCCAACTCCTGTTTTGTCTAAAAAACGCAAAAGATAAGGACTGACACACGAGGTCCGTGGCCTCTACCAACACCACGCCTAAGCCGACTACACGTGGTCCAGTTCTCAGCGAGGCGCCTACGCAGCCCCTGACTACCGATGACACTTCTTTGGCGGTGTCTCCTGTGCCCGAGGTCACAGGCTCCTCGGCCTACACCCTGGCTGCAGATACCGAAGCCACTATTGGCGTTGAAACTCAGAATGTGGACAGGTCCACTTCCACTCAAGGTGTCTTCAGTCCTTCCTTTTCTTTCTCCATCAAGGCTTTCACTAAGTCAAAAGCAGCCGTGCACTCTAAGAGACAAGCTACACAGGGCCCATCTACAGGCCCCATGCCTAAGAAACAGATGCTTAAAATGGCTGAGGATTTAATTACTCTTATCAGAGGTTCTCAGCCCCCACCGGACAAAAGGCCCAGAGTGGAGGAAGATTCCCCCTCTTCTGAACAGGGCTCCATTTTTTCAGAGCACTCTGATGATCAGGAACATTCTTACTCCCCTTTGGAAGACTCTGATGCAGAGGAGTCCATCCCTTCTGTATCCCCCCCCTGAGGATTACTCATTTGGGGAAACTTTGCATACCTTAAGGGAACACTTCCACTGGGAAGGCCAAGATTATTCAGATTCCAAGAAAAGGCTTAGGGAATTTCTCTTGCTACCTCAACACAGGCCTCTGGCTATACCTCATGTCTTGGACATCCTAGATGATGTTTACTCGGAGGCCTGCCTTAACCCGGACTCTCTACCGCCAGCTCCAGTTAAGCCTGACAGGTACTACAGGGTTCCTGACTCACACCAATTTCTATTCAAAAGCCTGCTGACCGAGAAACCATCTCACAGGGCCCCAAGGGAGTTAAGGCCTCCACTGCTAAAAATCCATTACCTTCCGAGAGAGACTCCAGATCCTTAGAAAGGTGGGGAAAAAAGGTATATACCTCGGCTACCTTAGCCATGAGGGCCTTAAACTGTCAGTTCCGTATGCTAAAATACCAACAGTTTTTGCTATCACAATTGAAAAGTAAAATGTCACAACCTGAACAACCAGACTTGAAGGAGTTGCAGGATTTGATGCATAGTGCAAAACAAGTGGGTAAGCATACCTTACAATGTGGTTTTGATGCTCTAGAGGCCTCAGGTAAAGCTGCTGTTACAGGATCAGTCATACGTAGGCATGCCTGGCTCAAGGAACAAGCCTTGCCGGATCATGTTAAAGCTAAATTACTGGACGCCCCTCTTCAAAATGATGTACTATTTGGTGCTAATGCTGAGGAGGTATTAAGGAAAATGGAGGAAAAGGCTAAATCAATGCAAACTGTGTGAGATTTTCTACAGGTACAACCACCGCGTTTTAGTAGAAATTGGCCTTCCAAAAACTGGTCCTTTCCTGCCACGGACAGACCCCAAAGAGGCAGATACAGGCGCCCGAGGGGCAGAGGACAATCCCAAGGATCATATAGAGGCAGACAGTGGCAAGCTCCTACACAAAGAGGTGGTGAGGATAACTCGCAATCTTTCAGAAAGCAAACCCAATGACTTTCCCCTATGCATGCCAAGCAAGTCTCAAATGGCAGCCCCCTTAGGAGGAAAGCTGGCATTATTTTCAAAAAATTGGCATATTGTCACAAAGGACAAATGGATCCTGGACATTATAAACAGAGGCTACAAATTCCATTTTCACACCCTTCCAAAAATGAGAGGCATGCCAAACCTGCCACACAATCAAAGGGCAGAGGCACAAAGGCAAATTACAGATCTCATAAACATGAAAGCTATTCAAGAGGTACCTACGCACGAACAAGGTCAAGGTTTTTATTCCAGGCTATTTCTGGTACCAAGGAAGGGAAAAGATTGGAGACCTATTTTGGACCTATCCATCCTAAACACATTTCTACTGCACAAAATTCAACATGCTCACTCTACAGCAACTTCTTTCCATGCTGGGCAAGGAGTCTTGGCTGGTAACATTGGACCTCAAGGAGGCATACCTGCATGTCCCAATCAGACAAAATTGCAGAAGTTACCTCAGATTTCTTGCAGGTTCAACCCATTATCAATTCTCTGCATTGCCCTTTGGCTTATCTACTGCGCCCAGAGTATTCACGAAATGCCTGGCATCAGTAATTGCCTACTGCAGACTTCAAGGGATACAAATATACCCCTATTTGGACGACTGCCTGATCCAAGCGGACAGCAAGTACATTCTTCTGAAACATCTGGCTTATGTAATAATGTTGTTGAACTCTCTGGGATACACAGTCAATAAAAAGAAATCAATGCTAATACCCTCTCGGAAGATAATTTTCCTGGGTGCCAATTTGGACATAAACACCCAGATGGCCTACCTCACGCCAGAGAAGCAGGGGCAACTAATTCAATACTTCGGAGCACTAGCAAATTGCACCAGGCTGACTGCAAGGAAAATCCTGCAGGCTCTGAGATTCATGGCATCTTGCGTCTTACTAATCCCATGTGCAAAGCTGCATATGAGGAAACTACAATGGTACCTGAAAAACATATGGTCTCAACACAGCCACAGTTTGGAAACAATAATACCACTAATTCCATGTCTGCAAAAGGAATTTCTGTGGTGGGCTCAAGCATGTCAAACAAACACAGGTCTCCCATTCAGCAAGCCTCAAGCAAATCAAGTCATCACAACAGATGCCTCGGACTACGCCTGGGGGGGGCGCACATGACAGATCGGTGCATTCAGGGCAAATGGTCCCAAAAAGAAAAGCACCTTCACATCAATCAAAAGGAAATGCTAGCAGTAATAAATGCTATAATAGCTTTCAAGGACCTTCTACAACCAGGTCAACTATTGATAAGAACCGACAACACCACAGTTATGTGGTACATAAACAAACAGGGAGGAACACATTTTTACCCCCTATGCAGACTGGCCATGTCACTTTGGAACATGGCCATGGACTTACAAATGGAACTACAAGCACAGTACTTGCCAGGCAAGGAAAACACGCTGACAGACAACCTAAGCAGGAATATGACAGATCCACACGAGTGGAATCTGCATCCAAAAGTTTTTACAGAAATAATCCAAGAATGGGGAAGGCCAGACATAGATCTCTTTGCCTCCCACAAAAATCACCAATTGACAAAATTCTGCTCAAGGATTTTCCATCCAAAGGCCTGGAGAGTGGACGCTCTCTCTTTCAGTTGGACATCAATGACAGTTTATGCCTTCCCACCCCTTCCTCTGCTGCCCAAAGTCCTATTGAAAACCAGAGCAGACAGACCAAAGATGATTTTCATTGCTCCGGACTGGCCAAGGCAACACTGGTACCCACTCCTGAGGAGCCTGACGCATTCCCTACCATGGACCCTGCCTCTAATGCCTCTTCTTCTGACTCAGCACAGCTTCAAAACTCTTCACAGCCAGCTAAAAACACTCAATCTAGCCGCATGGAAGATTCCTTAGCATCACAACAGGTCCTACTCTCCAAGGAGGTGCAGGATGTCATTTTGGAGGCCAGAAGGCCATCAACTAGAAAAGCTTACACCGCAAAATGGAAACTGTTTTGTGTCTGGAATGAGAAAAAGGGCCAGGATCCTGGAAAACTGAATTTACCTCAAATACTACAATATTTGGCTGAGCTGCTAAGCAGTGGACTTTCATTCTCCTCCATCAAAATCCATGCGTCAGCCATTTCTGCCTCATCAGATTTGCAATATTTGTCCTGGAAAACAGCTTTCCTTCTGGCTATCACCTCAGCTCGTAGAGTTTCAGAACTACAGGCTCTTATGGCGGTCCAGCCTTTTATCATCTTCCATCAGGACAGAGGTCCTTACGAACCAATCCGTCCTTTATGCCTAAAGTGATATCCAGGGTAGCTTTAAATCAGGCAATACATTTACCTACTTTTTATCCTAATCCTCAAAACAAAGGGGAGAGATTGCTACATTCCTTGGACATCCACAGACAACTGCGTTATTATTTGGACAGAACAAAGCCTTTCAGGAAATCAGAACAGCTCTTTGTGTCCTATGCTGTAGGAGCTCAAGGAAAGCCAATTTCCAAACAGACAATCTCAAAATGGATAGCCCACTGCATACGCTTTTGCTATTCCTTTCATGGCAAAACTGTACCTACAGGCATTAGAACTCATTCCACCAGGGCCACAGCCACCTCTGCAGCTTTCCTCAGAGGAGTTCCTACCAAGGATATTTTGGAAGCAGCCACTTGGAGTTCCGTGCATACCTTCTCCAAGCACTACAACCTACCATTATACTCCAAATCCAGAGCAGGCTTTGCCACTGCAGTCTTGCAGGGCATTTTGGCTCCTTCTAGTTCCTCCTAGTGCCTACCACCCCTTTCTTAGCTTTGGGATTCTACCCATCTGTTATGACTGCAGCTGTATGCACGATGAACATAGTACAGTTTTGTACCTACCATAAATGTAGATGTTCGAGTGCTAATACAGCTACAGTCCAGGTTTCCCTCCCTCCTTCCCCACTTGGAACAGGCCTATAGGCTAACACATCATACAACCTGATTGGGGTATTCATTTATGATGTATTTGCTTGCAACTACTGTATTTTGATTATATTGCACTGCATTATTACACAAATGTATATATTGCCTTCCTTCTGGGGGCACCTGACATCTGGGGCAAGAAAAACTGAAGAAAATGGCGTCGGCTGGTTCCTTTATACCCCTGTCGCACTGACGTCAGGGAAGAAGCGACGACAACCGACGCTGGACCTAGACTTTGGAATTCGGCTGACTGGGGACCCGCCTGACGGCAGGAGAACCCATCTGTTATGACTGCAGCTGTATTAGCACTCGAACATCTACATTTATGGTAGGTACAAAACTGTACTTTCTCTACCCCCTCCCCCCAGTGTTGCAGGATTTGCTTGTTAATATTGGGAGTGTGGAGTTTTGACACTGCCTCACCTGATTGCACTTACCTATTCACCCATATAAACACCTTCTGTCATAGATTCATATGTTCACATAGGCTAATGACCGGGGGTGGGGGCAATGATGATGTCCTGTATCCAAATAGGACATTGAGAAACAGGCATTAATAAGCTGTCCCTTTCCATAAGGGACACTGGTGCTAGGTCCGGTGTAAGTTTCCTGTTCCCCATCCTCTGGATGTTCTTCATCTCACATTGCTGCAGTCCTTACACTTGGGTAGTCCGCTGTCCTCGGTCGGCCTGAATATCAAAGTATAAGGCTGACGTCGGTCAAGGCGCATTTGACTGACATCAGGACGTCAGGGTACAAATGCGCATGACCGACGTCATATCCTCAGTCTTTTTTGCCGCATGGTCCGATGCAGAAGCAGTATTGCAAGTGCCAATTGGCGTTCTGAAATTTTTCGATTCCGGAGTTTCAGACCGAGTCAAAGTTGGCTAAGTACCCCGTTGGGGAATATTTTGGTTTTTTCTTGCCTCAGTGGTTACGGATGTCAGAAAAAGTGAATAACTGTATTTCTTGTGGGAAACAGATACCGCATAGAGATTATCATACTTTGTGTATTCCTTGTTTAGGGCCTGAGCACGACGTTGTTGGGTGTCGCTCTTGTGCTAAATTCAATAAGCGCACTATAAAGAGGAGATTAGATTGTGCCAGGTTAGTCTTCGGGAAGCGGTGCAATTACAAAATGCCGTCGGATGCTCCGACGCCCGCTTCTTCGAAGAAGCACAAGGACAAAGCAGTAAAGCCTAGGCTAGAAGAACCGTCCGTACCGGACGCCGGTTCTTTAGAGGTGTCGGTGGAGCCGGTGGTTCCACCGGAGGGTTCTTTGGGACCCCAGGGAGAGACCTTGTTATTGCAGGATGTGGCCTCTCAGGAGGCAGGCCAGGGTGATGGGGCTTCTCAGGTTACTATACTCCCTCCTGCCTAGGGTGGTTAGGCCCTCTCCTTCTGTTTCCAAGGCTTCTCCTAGAGGCAGGCCAGGTTTAGCTTCAGTTGGTGTCACCCCTAGTTCTTCTGGAACTGTGCCCAAGAAGCATATGCTTAAAATGGCAGAAGATTTGATTTCTCTGATTAGGGGTTCTTTGCCCCCTCCTGATAAGAGACCTAGGGTGGAGCCTGAGCTAGGAGTTTTGAGCAGGCTTGGATGTTTCAGAGTCTTCGGCTGAAGACTTGCAGGAGTACTCTCCTTATTCTGATTCTGATGTGGATGATTCTACTCCTTCTGCTTCTCCTCCTGAGGATTTTTCTTTTTCAGAAACTCTTCATTCCATGAGGGAGCATTTTAAGTGGGAAGGTCAGGACTTCTCTGATTCCAGGAAAAGGCTTAGGGAATTTTTGTTTGTACCCCAACATAGGCCTTTGGCTATACCTCCTGTTTTAGATGTAGTGGAAGATGTTTTTACAGAGGCTTCTCTTAATCCTGATTCTTTGCCTCCTGCTCCTGTTAAACCGGATAGGTATTACAGGGTGCCTGAAGTTCATAAGTATCTTTTAAGAGTCCGGGCGGACCCAGAAACTGTTAGCCAGGGGCCTAAAGGTGTTAAGGCTTCTGTTGTCAAGAATCCGGTTCCTGCAGATAAAGAAGCCAGGGCCTTGGATAGATGGGGAAAGAAAGTTTATACTTCTTCCACTCTAGCTATGAGGGCTTTGAATTGCCAGTTTCACATGTTAAAATACCAAAACTATCTTCTTTCACAGTTGAAGTCTAAGGTTGATGCTCTGGCGGAAGGTATTGATTGTAAAGAGTTACAAGATTTAGTACATGTTTCTGAACAGGTGGGTAAGCATTCTTTGCAATGTGGTTTTGATGCTGTACAGGCCTCGTCTAGGGTGGCTGCCACTGGGTCAGTTCTTCGCAGGCACGCCTGGCTGAGGGATCAAAATTTATCTGACCATGTTAAAACAAGGATTTTAGATGCTCCTTTACAATCTGATGTGTTGTTTGGTTCTCCTGTTGAGGCAGTTTTAAAGAAAATGGAAGACAAGGCTAAGTCTATGCAGACTGTTAAAGATTTTTTGCAGGTTCAGCCTCCAAAGTTTAGTAGGAATTGGCCTGCTAAAGGGTGGACGTATCCTTCTTATGATTCCCAGTCTAGGGGTAGATCTAGACATGGGAGGGGCAGAGCTCAGGGCTCTTTCAGGCCTAGAACAGGGAGTTCTCCTGCACAGTCTTCAGGTGAGGGTAGGGGTCAGTCCTTTCAGAACAGACCCAATGACCTGCCTTTTCAGCTGCCAGAGCCATCTCGTCTGGCAGCACCTTTGGGAGGAAGGTTGGCACTTTTCAAAGAAAATTGGAGTTTAATTACCCAAGACAGATGGGTATTGGATATCATACACCAAGGTTACAGGTTTTATTTCCATACTTTGCCTCCTTTCAGAGGCATGCCAGACGTTCCTCCTCAACAAAGAATAGAGGCTCACAAGCAAATTTCTCTGTTACTTCAACTAGGGGCCATTCAGCCGGTCCCTCTGCCAGAAGTGGGCCTAGGATTTTATTCTCGCCTGTTCCTAGTACCAAAGAAGGGGAACACGTGGAGACCAATTTTGGATTTATCTATCCTCAACACTTATCTGGACATTCCCAAGTTCAAAATGTTGACGTTACAACAGCTGTTACCTCTGCTGGGCAAAGATCATTGGATGGTAACTTTGGATCTCAAGGAGGCTTACCTTCATGTTCCTATCAGACTAAGTTGCAGGAAGTATCTGCGTTTGAGCTGGGACTTCTCACTATCAGTTCTCTGCATTGCCCTTTGGCTTATCTACTGCCCAGAGTGTTCACGAAAGTTCTGGCTCCAGTGATAGCTTTCTTCAGGCTAAAAGGAATACAGATCTATCCTTATTTGGACGACTGCCTGATTCTGGCTCAAGGAAGGGAAGAGCTTCTTCATCATTTGGAATATGTGATAGCAGTGCTAAGATGCCTGGGGTATTCTGTGAACGAAATAAAGTCCAGTCTAGTACCCTCTCAAGACATGTGCTTTCTGGGTGTAAGACTGAATACAGCATCCCAAATGGCCTTTTTAACCCCGGACAAACAAAAGAGTCTTTCCCTTTACTTCCATCAACTATCTCATCAGTCCGGGCTGACTGCAAGGACAGTCCTTCAAGCCTTAGGGTTCATGGCATCTTGTATTTTGGTGCTTCCCAATGCCAAACTGCATATGAGGAAGCTGCAATGGTATCTCAAAAATGTATGGACACAGCACTGCCAGGATCTGGACACTGTCATTCAAATAATACCTTGCATTCAAAAGGAATTTTTGTGGTGGGCTCAGGAATGTCACCTAAACAAGGGACTCTCTGTGACCCGGCCAGAGGCGAGTCAGATTTTAACGACAGATGCCTCGGACAAAGCTTGGGGAGCTCATCTAAATGGAAAGTGGATACAAGACAAGTGGCCTGCCAGACTACAACATCTACATATCAACCTGAAGGAGATGTTAGCAGTCCAGTTTGCATTGATAGCTTTCAAGGATTTACTTCTTCCAGGGCAGGTGTTGATTCTAACAGACAACACAACTGTCATGTGGTACATCAACAAGCAAGGGGAACATTCTTATCCTCTATGCATGCAAGCAATGATTTTGTGGGAGACTGCTCTCAGTTTACAGCTCAATCTTCAGGCAAGGTTTCTGCCAGGAGCACAGAACTCCTTAGCAGATGTGTTGAGCAGACAATTATGGATCCCCACGAGTGGAAATTGGATCCTCATGTATTTCAAAATTGACAGTGTCATGGGGAACTCCAGACATAGATCTGTTCGCTTCTCCACTAAACCATCAGCTGCCAAAGTTTTGCACAAAAGGTTTCATCCCACAGCTTGGAAAGTGGATGCTCTTTCTTTCAATTGGAGCAATCTTCATGTGTATGCCTTTCCACCTCTGCCTCTCCTCCCAAAGGTACTTCTAAAGGTCAGACAGGACAAGCCAAGGATGATTTTGATAGCTCCAGATTGGCCTCGACAGCACTGGTACCCATTACTGAGAAGTCTGGTACGGAAGCCTCCATGGCCTTTGCCTTCGATTCCACACCTGTTGTCACAGGAGGACAGCCATTTGCTCAATGTCAAACTTCACTCTCTTCACCTAACAGCCTGGCATATTCTGTTTTGAATCATAAAGGGTCTCAACTTCCTCAACAAGTTTTGAATGTGATTTTGGAAGCTAGAAGGCCTAGTACAAGGAAAGTGTACGCAGATAAATGGAAGAGATTTTTATTTTGGAGTGCAGCAAAGGATTTTGATGTTTCTGAGCCTAATTTAAGTGTGGCTCTTCAATATCTTACTGAGTTACTGGACAAAGGTTTGTCCTTCTCTTCTATTAAGGTTCATGCTGCAGCAATTTCAGCTCACTATGAATGTGACCCTCCATTGTTTTCTCATCCTATGTTCAAGCAGTTTCTTAGAGGGGCAAAGAATATAAGACCCCCACGTAGAGCTCCTACTCCTGCTTGGGATCTCAATTTTGTGTTGGAGAAACTCACTCTACAACCTTTTGAGCCTGCAGCTATATTTATCATGGAAGACTGCTTTTTTGTTGGCCATTACCTCTGCAAGACGGGTTTCTGAATTACAGGCCCTTATGGCAGTTGAGCCTTTCTTGATTTTCCATAAGGATAGGGTATCTTTACGTACTAATCCTTCCTTTATGCCTAATGTGGTTTCTAGTGTGGCTTTAAACCAAACTATTCATTTGCCTACTTTTTATGCAAATCCCCAAAATAAAGGGGAAAAGATTTTGCACACTTTAGATGTACACAGGCAGTTGCGATATTATTTGGACAGAACTAAGGGGTTCAGGCAGTCTCAGCAGTTGTTTGTTTCTTTTGCTTTGAGTTCTCAGGGCAAGCCTGTGTCAAAACAAACTATTTCTAAGTGGATTGGGTTTTGCATTGCTTTCTGTTATTCCCATCATGGCAAGGAGATTCCAGCTGGGATTAGGCCTCATTCCACTAGGGCTACTGCCACTTCGACAGCCTTTTTGAGAGGAGTGGCAACCAAGGATATTTTGGAGGCAGCTACTTGGGGTTCAGTGCATACCTTTTCTAGGCATTATCACCTACCACTTTACTCTAAATCCAGGGCTGGTTTTGCCACTGCTGTTTTGCAGGGCATTTTGGCAGCTCCTGCTTCCTTGTAGTTGGCCATCCTCCCTTACCTCTGCTTTGGGATTCTACCCAAGTGTAAGGACTGCAGCAATGTGAGATGAAGAACATAGTACAGTTTTGTACCTACCATAAATGTAGATGTTCGAAGATCCACATTGCTGCAGTCCAATTTACCCTCCCTCCTTCCCCTCTGTAGTTAGAGGTGGTTGTGTTGGTTGGGTTGTAAATATTGTGTATATTGTATATATTGTACATATATTCCAACAAATTACTGGAACCACCACGATGATGATAAAAAGACTGTTTTATTTCATATTGTACATATAGTTAGTGCAAGGGTGGTTGGTTGGTTGTTTGCTGTCTTTTGGTTTTGACCTTTATTTTTAGGGTCTTCTGACATCTGGGGCAAGAAAAGACTGAGGATATGACGTCGGTCATGCGCATTTGTACCCTGACGTCCTGATGTCAGTCAAATGTGCCTTGACCGACGTCAGCCTTATACTTTGATATTCGGGCCGACCGAGGACAGCGGACTACCCAAGTGTAAGGACTGCAGCAATGTGGATCTTCGAACATCTACATTTATGGTAGGTACAAAACTGTACTTTTAGGTTGCACTTAAACTGAGTAATAGATTAACTCAGCTTCTGATGGATGGAAAGCCTGTTTCACATGAGTGGCAGTCACTGGGACATGTATCTGTCTCTCCAGCATACTCTGTTTAAGTCACAGACAAAATTCAGGTCCCTAGACCTTGTATTTCTGGTACTCTTTGACTTATGAATGTGCAGGAGAGTCATAAGAGTGGGATTTGTGGATGCCTTGTAAGCCAGGCATAGATTACTTGTCAGCAATCTATAGGAGACTGATTAGAGGGAAAGGGATTTAAGGCTCTGTGCATAAGGCAGGTTTGTTACGCCTTGTATTCTTTTTGAATGGAACCTCTGAGGTCTCTCTAGTTGCTGCATATGCCTGGTCAGGAACATACCAAAGGGAGCATTGTACTCTATGACTGGTGTGATAAGGGCGGAGTACAGTGGGATAATGACTTCTATGGACCAGATGCCATGCCCGTACTTATAAGTTGCTCAGCATAAAAGGATTTCCTTACCACTGTGGCCAAGTGTTGGTTAAAGGTAAGACTGCTGTCTATGTGCATACCCACATCCCTGACCACTGGGTCAACTCTTGGGGGCATATTATCAACATGGCAATTAGCTGGAAAATTGTTAACTTCCAAAATGGTATAATTATGCATTTCTTAGTATTGAGTTTTAAGACCATGGCTTTGGCACCATTTGTTAGTCAGAGATTGACCTTCTTGAAGAATGCTGGTGTCTGCAGGGGAGTCGGTGATAACCCCCAGCTTGCAATCATCTGCAAACGTAGTCAGCCATAAACCTTCAGCATTGGCTTCTATTTCAGAGAAATTGTGCCAAAAAGGAGCACTGCAAGAACTGAGCCCTGAAGGACTCCACCAGTGGCTGGCCTCTTGGTGGAGGTGGCCTCACCTGTTTGACCTCATGGGTCCTGTCAGTGAGCCGGATGGCTATCCACCAGCAGATAAAAGGATTTATACCTAAATTAGTGAGCTTATCTACAATGACTGAGTGGGTATTGTATCAAAAGCCTTGGCCAGGTTGAGGTAAGCTGTGTGCACAGTCTTGCCTTCATCCAGTGCTTTGGTGACCCTGTCAAAAAAAAAAAAAAGTCCACAAGATGTAATAGGCATGGCCTTCCTTTAACAAAGCCGAACTGTGATGGGTCCAGCATTTTCAGGTTACCCATGTCCTCGTTTATCATAGCCATGATGATCCTTTCCATGGCCTTACTGGTAAGACTTATGGACCTGGAGTTACCCGGATCAGTGATTGGACCCTACTTTGTGCAGGTAAATGACTCTAGCCATTTTCTGTTCCTTGGGCACAGAACCTGACTGTAGGCTCCAGCTCAAAAGTGATTCAAATAAACCAGATAAGTCATGTTACATGCCATTTATTAAACATCCTGGAATGTTATTGGGGCCCATTGACAGAGTGTTTCTGGCCTTCGAAAGCACATTGATGGTCTATTCCCTAATAATGGTTTAAGGGGGTTATGATGTGCAATATTTCTTTTGGACTATTGGGGAGAGTGGAAGGAGACATTTGAGCTGCACTTGTCAGCCAAAAGGTTGGCAATGGCTTCTGGTTCAGTGTGGGTGATGCCATTTGCAATATGTTCTGCTCATTGTTACATATTTTCCCTGAGGTTATGCACATAGCTGTAGAAAGCTTTGTGTTAGTCCTTTGCTTGAGAAACTATTTTTTCTTCAAATTTAGCCTTTGCAGTATTAATTAACCCTCTTGGCTGCCTATTTAGATTGGTCAAGGACCTTTTGGTATGTATGGTTTTGTTCCTCCTACATTTGGCCAAGTTTTTCTTTTGTTGTATAACCAATTGATATTGTGATTCTAAAGACAAGCTACACTGGTGGAGTTTGTCATGTTCTTCATACGAGTGGGCACAGCTCGCTGTATACATCTATCACTATGGTTGTACAGAGATTTTCTATATAGCTCAGCATATGCTGTAGTGTTTACTGAGTTTGAGGACGCTTGAAATTTAGCCAAGGTGTGACTTAGTGGAGAGAGGTCAGTCTTGGAATAGTTCCTAAAGGGTTTTGGTTTCACTGAATCCCCAGATTTAATTTTTATTTCAAGGAATACTGCCTTATGGTCAGACCTGACAAGCAAAGACATTATGGTGGGTAAGGAGCATTGCCCCCCCCCCCCACACACACACACACACCCATGGTTTTAAGTACAAGGTCAAGGATGCTTGTACCTCTGGCAAGGAGAATGGACCAACTGTTCCAGGATGTTGGTATTAAAGTTTAGGAATCGCTGGGTTTGTACATTAGAAGTGGTGTACGATTCCCAAAATATAGAGGGGTAGTTGAGATCCCCCATGAATATAGTATTGGATTGAATGTTAAGGGACTCTTAGTACATTGAGATAAGTAGTATGGGTTTCCTGGAATAGGGAGGGGGACCTATAGGTTTCAAGGATATGGTATGAGACCCTGTTTATGGTGAGTTGCACATGTATGAGTTCCAGTGGGTCATACATTTTTAACTAGTCTGGATGTGAAGTTGGTTTTAGTACATAATGAAACTCCTTTACCTTTTAGTTCTCTCCTGTGCAGTACCTGGTCTAAAGCTGTGAAAGATGTTATAACCTTGCATTGCTGGGATACTTTCCATGACTTTAAACCATGTCTCTGTTACTGCATAGATGTCTACACCCTCCAAGGAGAAGATGGCTTGCAGAGTGTAGAGTTTGTAAATTAAGACTTCTGACTTTGAGCAGAACCACCTTTTGATATTCTTTCACATGTACAGTTAAGTCGGGAGGGTCATCATTTTGGCATTGCTGAAAAGAGGCATTATGGGGGTTGTGACATCCCTCCTCTGGGCCAGTAATCAAGGTGGCTGAATCCTCACCAGTGACATCAGTGAGGGACATTCACTTGGAACAAAGGTAAGTACACACAGTATTTCCAGATGCAGCTGTCTGCACCAGACACAATTTCCCTTACGAGCACACAGGGAACACACTCAGTCTGAGGTCTGGCTTTCTGACTCTTTCTCTCTCCAGGCCCCCAGTAAGACTCCCCACTGGCACAACTTTAGATCAAAGTCCTCAGCCGAGTGTCCCAGGCCAAGTCCTCCATCACCCTTTCTGTAAAACCAGTGCTCTGTATCCCTGCTCCAAGTAGCTGACACACACACACACACACACACACACACACACACACACACACACACACACACACACACACACACACACACACCCCTACCTGAGAAATGCTGGCACAGATTTACTAGCTATGCCCCTCTGCCAAGACTATAAAGTAGATACTGCCTCCAGGACACTCCAAAGCCAGGTACTCGAAGGCTGTTACAAGGGTACCCAGTTATACTGAGTGAAATTAATACTAATACAAATGGTAATGTTGACCAAACAGCAAGACTTTCAGCAGTGGCCCCAGTGTCACCAAATAAATATAAGTACTCAAAGGTTAAAATTTTCTTTAAAAGACCAGCCACAATGAAAAGTTTACATATATTTAATAGTAAATAATTAAAGAACATGAAAATACTAAATATCTATTTGCAATAAATGCCAGACTTTCAGTCACAGAAAATATTAAAAATAACACAGAAGAATAGATTCACACAGATGCAGAAAACAATACTTAACTAATCTCACTATATTTTCCTGACTGATCTAAAGAATTACTATTCCTGGGTTACTTACTAAAGCAAGGCAAGATGGAGTGAGTGAGTGATCCTTCTATGTCATGTTTCAAAAACATACTGCACTGAGACTTCTTTCTCATCTACTATTAAAACATCATTTCAGTGCTGGATTGCAGAATGACATCACATACGTCTGGTCATCTGACTTATGGTTCCCATGCTACCCCCCCATTAGAAACTGAACCAGAATCCACACATATATATATATATATATATATATATATATATATATATATTACCACACACACAAATTTGATCTTTGCTAAGATGTGTTATAGCAGCTGGAAGCCATAAAACCATTTCAACATGTCTACCCTTCCAGGGTAGCAGTTCACTGCTAAAGACAATACAGCGGGATTCCTAGTCCTTGTTTTCACAGACATTACATCTCTGGTTGTAATAAGAACTGTAACATACAGTCTTTATGGCCTTCCATGTAATTTAATTTCAGAGTATTTTTCAAAGTTAGCTGGACTGAGATTAACCTCTTTTCTTACATATCCTCTGTTACAATATTAATTTCAGTACTTATAATAAAGTCCAACACCCAGGTGTATTTTTTTTTTCTCTCCAGCAGGACCCATATTTTTAACACAAGCGGCTTTACAAATACATTTTCAGCACAAGCACCTGTACAAATCAGTTTGGTATACAAATGGCATGTAATTCGTTACAAAACTCCTGCTAGCTTTGCTGGCATATGTTACACATCCACTGCCTTTCTCTTAGCATAGCTGCCAGTACCACACATCTTCACAGGGGTGAAAAAGGTCTTTGCCAATATCTGAAAGCCTGCAGAGGGGGATAAGTACAGACCTTCCCTGGCAAAGCAACATTGTCTGTCAGCCATGTTCTCCCAAGCTGTCAAATATTGTAACACTAGAAGCTAAACCAGTTGTTAAAATCAGATATTTTCTGTTGGTAATGTGGCATCATCTTTGACGAAGGTAGTATGCTGCTCAGTGTTGGCTCGTATCTGCCTGAGGCACACAATTAACAAGCTTGGTCATGTCTCACTTCATACAGACAAGGAAGATGCATCTCAGGACATTAATACCCACATGAACTATGAAAGAGTCATAGTACCTGTTGTTCAGTGACCTTGAGTAACTGTGTGACTTGACGTATCCTAGTCCTGGAAAGGCAGCTAACCATGACTCTCTTTTTACTCCATGTGATGAGGAGGACATCGCTGTGCCTCACTATGGAATCACCAGTGACCAGGAAATTTGGCTGTGCACTAGTTTGCCTTAAGCAGTAGAAGAACAGTGTTAATATATGAAGCTGTCGGTGGTGTTTTAACAGAGTGTTTAGGTGATGACCGAGGACCCCTTATTTGATTGTACTGTGCAGGAGATCTTAGTGTTTTAGAAAAGTTACTTGTAAGTGCCTCAGCATAAGTAGTTTTATGTGTAGGGTCTTAATCCTATACAGTAAACATAAAGTGTCACTGGCAACCTTTGTAGAATTAGTTTTGGTTGTATGAGAAAGTTTTGCCTCCAGCGTTAGTGTATTTGCACCTCTCACATACTTTATCTGTTTTACTAAGAAAAAGTGGGTTGCCAGTGTACATGAGGCAATTGCTACAATGCCTCGGAATACCCATCTCAACCAAACTGGACATAGAGAAAGTCGGGAAGTGTATATCCATGGCTACTGATCTACTAGGTAGGAGTGAGGGAAATTTAATTATTGAATAGGTCAGTAAGACAAGGAAGTTGATGAGCAACACTCAGCTATGCACAATGTATATGCTGTAGTAGTTAAAAAAGTCTGTCTAGACAGCAGTGTCACAAGAGTGTAGACCACAAACCTTCTTAATGTAAAATAACTGGTTTGGAGCTAAAGTGCTTAAATCAGAACTAAGACACTTTTAGAATAACTGACACAATAAGTCTTCAGTCAGCAATTCCCAGCTCAGAAGGGTGTAAGCTGTCTTTCCTGCCACAAGATTGTAGACCACAAACCTTCTTAATGTAAAACAACTCTCCCTACCTATCCTGTAGCTAACCTCCTTAATGACACCACCCACCCAGGCAGGCAGACAGACGCGCACACACACACACGCACACCCCTGAGGCCACTCATCCTTCTGCATGCCCTCACACATGCGCACTCCACACCACTACTGTTTGTGCACTTAACCCCCTGGCACTTACTTATAACATGATCCAACCCACTGGAACTGATGGGAAAATGTAGGCTTTGGGCTGTGTTCATTAACATGTCCGGCCAAGGTAACTTAAGTAGTTAAGTGATTCTCTGAATCACTTAGCAGTGTAAATGTATTATCACAGGCATCTCTGGGGATAGAGTACATGGCGGTTTAGCATAAGCTGCGCCCCTAGAATGCCTCATTAGCAGTAGGCTCCAGACAGCACACCATGGTGCTACACCACTCTGTAGGCTAGCACTGTGCTAAGGCTATCTCTGAATTGGAAATGGTTACCACAAGGTGTATACCATGGTCATTCCTCACAATATCCTATCTAAATCAATCCTAATATAAGAAAAAATGTCAAGGGGATGTGTAGAAAAAAAGGGAATGGAGCCCAGTACCAACAAAAATGCATCGCTTCCCTATTCTAGTCCATCCACATATTATAGCAAACAATCTTTTTCTTTCTTTTCCCCTTTGGAATCAAATCACATCAGATTCCTATGTACAGGAAATGGTTCAGAATGGTTGCAAGTGGCACTGCAGCTACTTCTATCCAAACTTGAGTTCCTACACACCTACAAAAAAAAAAACTTATCTGATTCCTCCTGTTGTACACCATGTGTTATCCCAAGGCATCATAGAACCAAATCCAAAATCTGAAGGCAAAGGATTTTATTGCAGAACATTTCTAGTACTCAAAAAGAAGGAACCCGGTGACCATTGTTGGATCTGTTTCTTCTCAATCTGTTCACAAACGTACCAAAATACAAAATGTTCACCCTTCAGATTATTTTCCCCAAATGTCTACTCTTTGCTTTTTGGTTGCTCAAAATCGTAAGTACCCATCATCATATTCCTATTGACAAAGGCTTCAGGCCTTATCTAAGGTTTTCTGCATCTGGTTTACATATTCAGTTCTTTACTATTTGTTTTTTCCATAGCTCCAAGCGTATTCAATAAATGGCTAGCTCTAGTGATTGCTT
The DNA here is from genome assembly GCF_019279795.1 of Protopterus annectens. Taxonomy (NCBI): domain Eukaryota; kingdom Metazoa; phylum Chordata; order Ceratodontiformes; family Protopteridae; genus Protopterus; species Protopterus annectens. The sequence continues at coordinate 1,049,456,410 of NC_056745.1, read as the reverse complement.
ATTGCAGGCTTCAGAGAATCCACATTTTCCCTACTTGGACAATTGCCTTATTTTTGGAGATTCTTTTCATAATTGTCACAGATCACTTTTTGTCTCTAGTCTGTTTCAAAGCCTAGGTTTTCATCTCATGTTTAGAGAATTATTCTCTATCCCTTCTCCCACACTGACATTTCTAGGATGCCTTCTGGGCACGTCACTTACAGAGGTTTATCTTCCCACAGAAAGTGTTGTATTCTATCATCTCTAGTTCCTCATTTTCCCATCAGACTACAAAAACTGCCAAAAATTCTCAAATTTCTAAGATAACATGGCCTCTGCCATAATAATGATTCCACTAGCCAGACTGCACATGATAAAAATACAATGGTTTCTCAACTCGGACTCAGCACCGACATTCCCTGTCATTTTCATTTCTGGTGCTGGAAGTTCTTATGGTGGGGCAATTAGACCTTGTTGAATCCAGATCTTCCTGTGTGCCCCCTTCCCTTCTCAAGTCTGCAACACTGGATGCAATCAGACTTTGCATGAGAAGCCATATCAGTGGGAATCAAAGTACAAGGAGTGTGGGGTCATCACTGTAAAAAAAAGCATATAAATATCCAGTAAGTGTTAGCCTTAATAAATACATTAAGGCCTTTGAATCATCTGTGGACTCCAACTCATCTTTCGGTAATCACAGGCAACACCATTATGACGCTGCTTATAAATGTTCAACACCGGAAGTATACCCCTCACTGGTGAGATCAGATCACAAACTAATCTCGCTGGAGGTCCTCATCCCACCCCCACCTGAAATAAAAAAGACCACAGGAAAGAACTAAGCCGACTTCACACTTCTAAAGACTAGTGTGGTCTCCTTTAAGGCCCCGAGCCGGAAAACAGTACTCAAGCCGCTGAATCACTTACAAATGCCTTCTACCAGCACCTGCAGGACTGCATGGATAAGGCAATCCCAAGCAAAACAAAGACTCTTTGTACCAAAGGCAAGCGTCCAGTCTGGTGGACCCCAGCCATAAAAAACTCTACAACAAAAGGAGGAAGCTACTACAAGATAGAGCAAAATCCTTAAAAGGTAAGACACCCTTGATCACTATAAGTAAAAACTAAGAGCTCTCATAAAATCATCCAAAGCAAATTTTGAGAGAAAAATAGCTAAAGACTCAAAAGACAATCATAAGGCCTTCTTTAGCTATGTTAGAAACCTGGGAGGAAACTCCCAGATATGCTCAGAACTAGTTCAAAATGATGTGAAGATTACTGATCCTACAGACATTGCCAACATACTGGCTGACAGGTTCAGTGCAAACTTCTCCCCAAAAGGAGAGATATCTATACCAAGCGATTGCAGCCCCCAAACATCTCCAACGCCCAAGTGAGAACTGCTCTCTCCAAAGCAAAAACACAGCATCCATGGGACCTGATGGTGTCCCCGGCTGTGTGCTCCACGAACTCAACGAGGAATTAAACCCACAGCTAGGACAGCTGTTTAATCATAGTCTTACCTCTGGATACGCACCAGGAGTGGCGCACTGCAACTGTGGTCCCACTTCACAAAGACGGTGCCTCCACCGACCCTGGAAATTACCGCCCATTAGCTTGACAAGCCTTATCTGCAAAGCCATGGAGAGGATCATAATGGACCTCATAAATAAAGACATAGGGAATTTGCAGACTTTGGATCCATCCCAGTTTGGCTTTGTCAAAGGCAGATCATGCCTTCTAAACTTGGTTGACTTTTTCGAAACAGTCACCAAAGCCATTGATGAGGGAAAGGCAGTCCATACAGCCTACCTCGATCTGGCGAAGGCCTTCGATACAATACCCCACTCGGGTATCATTGAAAAACTCATCAGCTTAAATGTTAACCTATACATCACAAGATGGGTTGCAAACTGGCTGATTGACAGAACCCACAGGGTCAGAGTTGCAGGCGCCATGTCAGACTCAAAGCCTGTCACAAGTGGTGTACCACAGGGCTCAGTCCTGGGCCCACTCTTGTTTGGCATCTACTTTTCCGAAGTACAAGCAAACACAGGAGGGTTATGGCTGACAAAGTTTGCAGATGACTGCAAACTGGGCGCCATAGTAGAAAACACATCTGGCACAGATATCCTTCAGAAGGGTCTCACAGAAGCGGATAACTGGTGCCAGAGCCATGGCCTAAAGTTAGATGCCAAAAATGCATAGTCATACCCTTCGGGAAAAACAAGGTTACCCCTAGCTACCAAATAGGTGGCAATCCACTGAGCACAGAAGAAGTTATCAGGGACCTGGGGACCCAGGTTGATAGTAGTCTGTCATTCGACACCCATGTAGCTAAAGTAGTTAGGAAGACCTTCTACATTGCCCACCTTATCATGAAGGGATTCTCATCTAGATCAAGGGAGGTCATAGTCTCCCTATACTCATCACTCATCAGACCAATGATTGAGTACAATGCCCCATTCGGAATGTATCTGACCCGACACTTGCAGCAGCTGGAGAGGCCACAAAGTTCCTCACCAAAAGGATAAAGGGTCTCAAACATCTGTCCTATGCTGCCCGACTGAAAGAACTCCAGCTGTATTCAGTCACTTACCGCTTGCTCAGAGGTGACCTTTGCCTAACATACAAGGCCATGTCAAACCCAGATTTGATGAATATGCTTCACCTCAAAAAATCTAGATCCGTCAGAGCCACAAGGCGGAGACTTAAACCTCGACACGGCTATTAATAGGACGTGCTGGAGGGATAGATTCATCACCCAAAGACTCCCTATGCTTTGGAATAAAATCCCGGTATATGTGAGGCAGAGCACCTCGCTGGCCTTGTTCAAGAGAAATCTTGACCAATGGATGGGAGATCGCAGATATACCCCAGTGATTACCTCAGTGTCACTGCTCGACAGAGGCACAGCAAAATAATGGGTATAGTTCCCCATACTAAAGGGGTGGCGTAAGCCACAAAACTATGGGCTAGGCTTGTAAATGCCCTCGGGCAGATAGCCTAGTATGAACCTATGAACCTATGAACCTATAATGGTGGGGACCAGGTCTTATGTATGCAGTCTCACAATGATTGCCTGGGAAATTTCAATTCAGAACAGTCTTTCTCTCCAGGCTACTTACTCTCCGTCAGAAAAGAACACAGTGACAAATTATTTGAGCAGCTCCAGGACAAATCATCACAAATGGATGCTACACCCAGAGGCCTTTCAGAAGATTATCTGCCTGTGTGGAATTCTCCAAATAGATCTCTTTGCCTCCATTCGCAACATACAGCTAAAAAAAATCTGCTCCTTGATACCTTGCAAAAAAGTCCTGAGGACTGATGCCTTTCATTTCCCATAGAAGGGAATGTTCCTATGCAGTTTCCACCTTACCTGTGATAATCAGAGTTCTTCCAAAAGTCCAAAATGACTCTCCCAACAATTGATAACTCCCTTCTCGCCCAGGAAACACTGGTTGTCCCTTTTCATGAAGATGGCCAAAGGTAGTTATCTCAAACTTAACAGAGTGGATCTACTGCCACAGGACAAGAGATCATTGACCTATCCCAATTTGTGGAACTTGCATTTGGCTGCATTGATGATAGCATTTTGATCCCACTTAGGCACATTTTCCCTGAGGATGTGCAGCAGATGTTAAAGGTGGCTAAAAAATTTGTGAGTAGAAATTCCTGTGTAGCCAAGTGGAAGAGATTTTATTGTTGGTGCCAAAAGAACCATTGTGTAAGGATCCCCATCTGCTTTTGCAGTGTATATTGAATTCCCAAGTCAGGCCTTTATTACTCGTCTGTTAAGATTCATCTTTTGGCCATTTCTACTTGTATGACTTTAGATCCCCCTTCTGTGTTCCAGGTAATATAATTTTTGAAAGGGGATTTTCATATCCATTCACCTCAAAAATGGGTGGCTTCTCCTTGGGATGTCAGTGTTATCTTTGAAAAACTAAATCTTCCACCTTTTGAACCAGCTTATCAGGCTGTCTTTAAATTTTTGACATGGAAAGTCATTTTTGCCCACTGCTCTGACTTCAGCTGGAAGAGTATCTGAATTGCAACTTCTGATGGTGATTCAACATTTTACTGTATTTCATAGGGACAGTGTAATATTAAGAACTAACCCTTCATCCGTGTTCATCTCCCTGTATTCTTTCCTGAAAAAAAAAAAACAAGGTAGAGAAAGTCCTACATACTTTGGATGCCTACAGGTAGCCCAGATACTACATTGATGAGGCAAAGGGCTTCAGCACATCTTATCAGCTCTTAGTTTCTTTTGTTGGAAAGAAAAAAGGACAACTTGTATCGAAACAGGCCATTTTGAAATTGTTATCCCATTCCATTTAGTTTTTCTGATTTTCTTACCATGGAAAGGTCATCCCTCAGAGGGTCAAAGCTCAGTATACCAGTCCTATGCTACTTCTAGGATATTTTGGAAATGGGTGGACTCTAGGACCCTTTTAGAGACAGCAACTTGGTCTTCTGTATGTGCATTTACTAAGAATTAGAAGATTAACTCATTCTCCATGGCAGGAGCAGGATTTTCTAGGTCTTTTCTCTAGGATTGTCCAGGACTCAGGACCTTTTTACTCCTCCCAGGTCGTCTAGGACTTGCAGTCATACCATATAGCTTTATGCTACTGCAACAATGATCTAATGATGAACATAATATGTTGATAAATGCATCAAAAACTGAGCATATGAGATTTGGGAGACATAAACTGAAAGTTGAATATTTAATACAGCACAGAGTGATTGAAACTGTAGACTCATTTAAGGACCTGGGTATATGGGTAGATTCAGCTATGAGGTTTTCTAATCATAGCAACCAATTGGATAATGATAGTTATAGAACTATAGGTTGTATAAAAAGATTTATAAAGTCTAGGAAATCAAACATAATGGAGTCATTGTTTGTTAGTTACATTAGACCCAAACTTGAGTATGGAATAACAATATAGAAACCCTATAGGAAAACAAGCATGAATAAACTGGAAAGAGTACAGCGGAAATATACTAAGGGCATCCATGGATATGAAAATCTAAGTTATTATGAAAAACTAAAATATCTGAACTTGTACAGTGTCTCTTACAGATATTTAAGAGGAGATCTTATTCAGGTATATAGAGCATTTAGGGACAACTGGGAATGTTTGGGGTTATCAAAAAGTAGTAGAGAATTGTCAGATAACCTATGTAGAAGATTCTATAGGAATGAGAAGTGTACTAATTGATTCTCTGACAGAGTAGCTGATTCTTGAAACAGAATACCAAATTACATTAAAGCAAGTATACTTAGATATTTTAAGAACAGCCTGGGCATTTATTATGGGAACTGTTTTGGCATATTGGCAAGCTAGAAGGACTTTAATGCCCGTGCTTGAAACATTTGTATGTATGTATAATATAGTTATATAAATAAACATATAACAGTAGATGTTCGTATAGATCACTGTTGTAGTACTAACACCCTCCCACTTCTCATTTTATTCTTTTTTGGCTCCCTGTTGGATCCTATTCCTTCTACTTCTGTATCCCTTGGCTAGGGTGGAGTTGTTTATATCCCTGTACCTCTTTTTCCTACTACATAATTTTCCAAATGTAGACCCTAGTCCTTTTAGTTACATTTTACAGCCTCCTTTTTCGTGAGAGGCAAGAAGGTTATGATTTTTGATGCCTGTACATCTGCTTTTATATTGGTACACTTTTGAGCTTCCATGGATGTATGGTGCTCATTAAAGGCACAAATAGCTTTTGTATAATGGTCAGACGTGTCCCATGTAGCACTTCTGCAACAGTGAACTTTGTAAACATCTTCTGTTATGGTACGTTTACTTACACAACTGTACTTTCCCATATTCTGTCAATAGGGAAATAATTATTTAGCAAAATCTTTTTTGCAGCTTATAGTCATTTCCCTGTAATGTATGGAATGAGCAAAACTTTTATGTTCGTTCCAAACTGCTACAGCACTTCATAGGTTAATATTAGGCTATTAATCCGGTGGGCTGTTTGTAGCCATAGCCACAAGATCCTTTCAACATGAATAATTAATACTTGGATTGCATCCTTTTCACTGCAGTCTTGAGGAGATCAGACCCAAGGTCTCTATTTATGACGGTCCCAATCCATTCATTTAGGTTACGCTTAGAGGGTCAGGGAACTACCTTGCTTTACATAGAAGCATATCTCTCAACTGCACAACGTGCCAAAATTTTTGCCTTCTGTTGTGTTCCTCATAATTGTATTTCTTTCAAATCATTTAGTATTGAAATCGGTAAGTAATGACAGACATTTGGGTTTCAGACATTTACAGCAGTGCAAGCCACCGTACAGTGTGAATGTTAGCTCTAAATGATGCTCACTGTTGATGTGACACCCCAACCTACTTATGCAAAAATGGGGAAAAGGGGTCTACGGATGGATTTGAGTTTTAGGCTTCATATTCTTTAGAAAATGCATGCTATATAGCAGCAGTATTTAAAGTCTGTCACTGATTTTGGACCTTTGTCCCCACATTCTTCTTGGTTTTGTCCAGAATTATTGTAGTAAGAGATTGAGGCTGAAAGGTATGCATCCAAGAGGAGTCTACTTTTTTTGCAGTTTTGGATATGTTGAATGAGTGTTTAGAGTGTTGTCTGTGTTGTGCATGTGAAAGAAGCTATGTAGGACTGAGTCCTTTGGGGTTGTGTAGGCTAGACAGAGGTTCCCTATCAAGAGTCTGTAGGAGACAAAAAAGAGAGGGAGAAGTACTTTAAGGCAGTCAGTGTAGCTTAGTAATCGTTATGAATGTTGCTGATTTAGATACAATGGTTGGTATTTACAACTTTACCAAGTTCTTGCTAAATTTGTCTGATGTGTATGTTATAATCTTTTAAGTTGGTATTCACTGATCTGTTGTTACTACAACGCCAGCAATGTAACGCTGTTTTCCTTTTATATTCCTGTTTCTTCCATTCTTTTAATGTTCTTTTTCTAACTAGTTATTGTAAACATTTCAGTCTTAAATCAGAATGTTTTGTCATCTTCTAAGCTGTCAAACAATTTGTGAAACCTTTTATACTTGTTCTTTTATTTTAACTGTGAAATCTTGTGCCATGACACTGTATTGCAGTTTGTATCATCCGTTCTAAATCTGTCCACCCCACTGGCCTGCTGTGGTTTCTTCATTCCTCTGTAAAGGTTCATCTTGTGGCCATTTCATCATGTCTGCTCATAAAGTTTCATTTTTCTTCTGTGTAGTAAAACGGTGTCTAAAAGGAGCTTCACACCTGAGACCTTCTCATAAACAGGATGCTCCTTTTGACACCTTTTGAACCTGCCTATCAAGTTGATTTAAGGCTCTTAACATGGAAAACTGTACTCATCGTTACTTGACATCTGCAAGAAGAGTATCTGAGTTACTAGCTCTCATGGTAATTGAGCTCTGTGATTTTCAACAGGCATAGGGTCTTTTTATGAAATAACTCCTCCTCCATGCCTAAATTTTTTTTCAGACTTTACCTTGAATCAAGCCATCAGTCTCCTAGCTTTCTACCCAGAATCAAAAATAAAACAGGGAAAAAAGATTCTGCTTGCTCTGGATGTGCGCAGACAGCTCAGGTACTACCATGATATAATTAAGCCCTTTAGGAAAGCTGATCAGTTAGTTTTTATGAAGGAGCAAAAAAGGACACCATTTGTCTAAGTGGACAGTTTCCAGGTGGTTGTCCTCAGCTATTCATTTTTGTGATTCCCGTCATGGCAAATCCATTCCAGGAAGTATCAAGGCACATTCTACAAGAGCCTTTTCTTCAGTGGCGTACTGGAAAGAGGTGAACTCTAGAAGCATTTAAAAGGTAGGTACATGGCCCTCTGTACATACTTTTACAAAGCATTATAAACTGGATTCTGTTTCAGGGTCCAAGGCTAGCTTTCTTCCTCTTCCCAGGTTGAATAGGCTTTGGTAGTCAACCCATAGGCTACTGTAACAGTGGGAATGATGACTATAGTACGGTTGTACACGATATACTTACCCATAACTGTGAATGTTCAAATCCCTTTTTGCAAACTGAAACAGTGATTCAGAACTTTGCGTACACTTGTTTAATGTGCATAGACAGCATAGATAGTCAGTTTGCATGAAGAAAACCTGAACAACTGTGTTTTCCTGTTACATAAGGAAAATAATCCATGCAAATCATACACTGTAATGGAATTCATAAAGGTTACTGTGACATGTACACCTTATGTACATGCTGTGGTAATGTTTTTGAATCCAGGGGCAGCCCTAGCACTGTTTAGCGTGGTGCTGTAGCACAAAGATGGCTTAGTGACAGTGCTGCATATGCTAAATAGCCATGTGTGTGCTCTCTCTCCTGAAACCACCTACAGGAAGGCATCTCCATGCCAAGTGATTCCTGAAGTTGCTCCAACTTGTAGATCAGCAAGGCCAACACTACCATATTGTGGTAGTGGCCATGTTCATCACCAAAATTTAAAGTAGTATGGGGATTGGGGGGGTCAGGGAATCACTAGTCACCAAGGATATGATGTGTGTGCCATAATGATGTCAGCAGCAGTATGGGGATTGGGGTTAGGAAAAACACTAGCCACCAGGAATAATACATTTCTGACATAATGACACCAATAGCAGTCCAAGGATTGGAGGTTGGGGGGACAAACTGGTTACCAGGGAGTACTATGAACTCTAGTGCCTTAATGGCACTTAGGGGCAGGGACTGTAATATGCATGTGTGTTTTGCTTGAATGTGCATTTATGTTTGTGGAGAGTGACTTGAGGGTGGGATGGCATTGTCTGCTTGATAAGTCCAAAGCAGATAACTTCCATGGCATATAGATTAGCAGTGATTTGCATGTTGCAGTAGTACCTATAATTAAACAACATACAAATTGGATGTTATTCAGAGACCTGTAAATTGGATGCAGGGCTAGCCTTAGATAAACTGGAGCCCTTGCTGCAAAGGTTCCATGCCCCACCCCACCCCCAGCAGCTTAAGGCATCATGGGCTGCTCACAGTATCCATATGACTTTTTTATACAGATTACTTTTTTCTCCCATTTATCACAGTTTTTTTTCTTAGTATTCATTTTTTTCCTGTTCATTCAACATGTTTTTTTTTTCAATAAGTCTTTATTAAATTATCATGTATGAAATAGGCAATTTTACATTTATATAAATGAAAAACAAACAACATTGACAGCACTATAGTTGCAAGTATTATACATCAGACACCATTGAAACAACTGTAGTTGCAAACATTATACATCACTGATAATTTATTCAGGCATTGTCAGTTAAGCATTATATGGCTCATTCAAATCCTTTCTCTTTTCTTCTGTGCATATATTGTTCCCACAGTTCCCATTTTTTTTCCTATGTAGTTTGCTCCATCCTTTTTCTAAAGATCCCAATTTCAGTTGTTTTATCTGTTACTATATTCACTCTAGGCTTTGATTTCCATTTTCTAGTAATTGCTTTAATATATATAGGCAATTCCGATTCTCAGTCAGTTCAGTCCGCTCACCCAGCATCTCTGACTGAGCAGACCACAGGGAATACCTCAAGGCCGCCAGCTCACTACACTCCCAACAAATATGTTCCCAGACACCTCTTTCTTGACTGTCACACCTCCATTTGCTATCCACCCGAGGAAAAATTATTTGGAGTCTGCTTGGGGTATAAAAATACCAATGTAAATACTTCCAGGCAAAGATCCCAAATCTTCTAGATTTTGTTGCATATTTGGGAGGTATACATATATCCTCCCATTGTTTCTTTGTGAATTGCTTATCCAGTCTCTTTCCAATCCTTTCTAAGCTCCTCTGATTGATTCTTATAATTATTATGCAATGTTTTATATGCCCTACTAATTATTCCTTTTGTAACAGCAGCTTCTGTTCTAGACTCTATTAAAAACTCTACCAGTGCTGGTCTTTCATTTAGGACCCCCTTATTTCTTTCTCTTTGCCTATACTCTGATATCAATCCTTGATAGGAAAGGCAATATCTAACCTGCAGTCCCAGTACATTCTTGGCCTGTTGCCATTCTGTAACCTTTCCCTTTCTAGTTATTTGCTCATAAATACCTTGGATCCTTTGCCAGTTTTCTCCAATAAATTCCAGCCCCCTCTTGCTATTATATGTATATCCCTAACCACAATCATCCCTATAGGCAGAATCCCTTTTCTTCATTCTCATGCTGATTTAGTTCTTAGAATACTCCCTGCTATTTTAAGAATGTAATACTCTGTATGACATTTTTGTTCTCCTTAATGGTCTGCATCCAAAATTCCAATTTCTCCTTATTTCTTGAGCATCCCACCTGTATCATCATCATTCTTTCCACTTTGCATTATAGTTTTCTGCTTGTGCTGTGTATAACAGCCTTAACTGTTTTGCTCTGAAATACCTCCTCAAATTGGGTACTCCTAGTCCACCTTGTTCTAGTGGAAGAATCAGCTTGTCCCACTTGACCCTTGCTGTCTTCCCTTCTCAGATAAAATCTTTCAACTCTTTTTTAATTGCTATCCATAACTTCTCCTCTGGTTGATAAAATATGTCTGACCTGTGTATAAGACTAAAGACTCTAAAAACATTTTAATTGTTTGTATGTTGGTATCATATCCATATAACAAACCTTCCAGTTTCTGAATGTTTATATTGTCTTCTGTGTAGTCTTTTCCCACATAACCTTAGCTGCTACAGCAGAGTCATTTCTAATCCATACTCTTAAATGCTTCCTTTTATTATGTCCCCGTAAGGTATAGATATTGTTGGGCCAATTTGTGTGTGGGTAAATAATTTACCTCTATTGCCTTTGTTTTAGCTTCATTAATTTTATATCCCGAGAAGATATGAAACTGTCTTAAAATGTTCCACTACACTGTAATGTCTCTTTCTGGTTTTGTCATGTATAAAATAATATCAGCTGCAAATAGAGCCAGCTTTTCCTGACTACCATATCAATTATATCCTTGAATTTCTGAGTCCCTCATTTTCCTTGCCATTGTTTCTAAATATAATGCAAACAACAAAGGGGAAAGCAAACAACCCTACCTGGTTCCTCTAATCAAGTAGAAGTTATCAGAGGATGCCACCCGCTTTAACTTTTTCCTCCGATCCCTCACATATACTCCTAATCAACCTTATAATTGTATCAGGGAAAGTAAATGATTCCATTGCCCTGCTCATGAAGTCCCAGCTTACTCTGTCAAATGCTTACTCTGCATCAAGACCCACCAACAACAGTGGTATTTTCTTACATTCTGCTTCTCTGTGGATCATCAGTGTTCTTAAAATTGTCAATGTTTGCCTCCCCTCCACGAAACCACACTGATCCATGTCTATCAATTGTGGTATCACCTTCGCCATTCTTTTAGCCATTGTAGACATAAACACTTTATAATCATGGTTTAGTATTGAAATGGCCTGCATGAAGCTGGATCCGATGAATCTTTACCCTCTTTAGGTATTACCGTTACCACCACCTTCTTCCAGGATGCTGGTACTTCTCCTCTTAAAATACTGTCAAACAAAACATTTCAGATCTTTATTAGTTTTTTTCCCCTTCTAGCTTCCAAACTTCTACAGGAATACTATCTATTCCTGGGGACTTTCCCGCAGATTGGTTATACTTAGCCATTTTTATGTCATCTCTTCCTATAGTAATTAAGCCTCATCTACCTCTAACCTTGGCATATTTAATTCTTCCATAAACATTTCCATTTGTACCTTTTCTTGATTTCCATATTTCTCTGCTTTATACAAACTTTCATAACATTTTCAAAATATTTCTAATACTTCTACAGGGTCTCTTGTTATCTTCCTTGTTATAGGCTCCCTAAGCTTGGTGACAGCCTTTTCCACTTTTTGTTGCCTGACTTGCGCTAAAATTTGTTGTGCTCTAGAATTATCAAAAAACAGTTGCTTAACAGCAATCTTTTTAAACTTGTGCATGTTATCGAGGTAATCCCTTATTTTCTGTGTAGCATTCTGCAGTTGTTCTTTTTCTTGTTGTGTGATTCCTTCTATTTTGCAATACTTTAACATTTGTCAGTCCCTCTAAATAATTCTCGTAACTTCTCAGCCATATCTCCCTTTCCTTTATTTCCACCTTAGTTTTAAACTCCACTTTAATTTTGTCCTACTCCCTAGCTATATTTTCTGAAAAAGTTTCTATCTTCTCTACTAGCTCCTGAATTAATTCCAAAACCCATTCCTTAAATCCCTCTGTTTTCAGCCAATAGGTGGGAAAGCGTCCGTGTTTCATTTTTTTTTATTTCATTACCTTGTGTTTTATTTTAGTTATTATTGGTGCATGATTTGAAATATTTGTTGGGTGCATTTCAAGACCTTCAATTAAATGCACATGTTCCTATGAGATATAAATTCTGTCTAGCCTAACCCAGTTTTTGTATCTTGGAGAATAATATGTAAATTCACTCCAAACTCGTAGTACTGAATTCACATCTTCCATACCGAACATTTTCATAATTTTCTTCAAAAATCTACCCTCCTTTGTTATATTATCCCTTCTAGGCCCCCCAGACACATCTTCACTGTTGCAAACCAAATTCCAGTCTCCACCTATAAGTAAGATTCCTTGCTCAAAGCTGATTATTTCTCTCAGAATTTTCTTAAGCTCCATTCTAGCAGTTTTGGGTGGAATGTAAATGCATGCCAGTGTAAATTTCCTCCCTTGCCAGTAGCCCCTTAATAATGAATATCTTCCATTATTTTTTTCCGTCTTCTATCACTGTTGGATTCCTCTTGCAATTATTATAAGTACTCCTCTTTTCCTTTGGCCCAGATATTCTGCTGAATACCCATCCTGAAAAACTTTCTTTAGCAAATTGACATGTTCAGTTCTTTCCAGGTGTGTCTCCTGCAGCATAGCTACTTGCACTCTACATTTTTCAAATATAGTTCAATACTTTCTTTTTTACCATTCAGACTGAAAGATGTTACAGAAAGCATTATTTTCTTATATAGTTATTACCACCTTTATGTAGAACTGCTTTTTTAAAGACAAGTGTAGCTCCGGTGCAATAAAGGCCGTCTTCCCTCTTAGAACTCTTTCATTCCACCAATAAACAATTCCACTGTAATTCAGTATTTAAGAACTTTAATGGTACAACTTAGGAAATCAAAAAAAAAAAAAAAAAAGGATTAAGCGATTTTATCTCCCTCCGGAGACTTCATCAGAATCACAAATAGCACATTTTCCATTCCTTTTATATCTTGACAATAAAAACGTCATTGGCTGGCCATTGTTCTTTCAATTATTCAATAAACCAAAGAACAAGATACTTGAAATTTTAAAGAAACATTCCAACATTAGTGTGTATGTTTGTGTACAATCAATCACTTGTATTTCATCTGCCGATCACTAATGTGTATGGTTGTAAGTGTCTAAAGGGATGTGAAAAAATATATGTAGTTTTACAAATGTGCCAGTAGGACTAGATTTTATGAAAGAAACTAAGGTGCTTCACAAAAAACCTCTATTGTGTGAAAAAGCCATATTATATTATATTCAGGCAACGAAAACACTTGTATAAAATATTTATATAAAATATGTACATAAAAGTATAAAATAAATTTGATATGTATATATATGTGTATAAAAACGTGTATAAAAACTATGGAGGGAATAATAAATAATAAATAAGTAAAATGCTTTGCATATGTTTGGTATTTAAAATTAATCTAATCATTGTACAAAAAATACTTTAATATGTACATAAAAAATAGATAGAACATAATACTAAAAAATACTACTGTTGAAGTCAATCTGTAAAATAATTGATAGATATATACATATAAATAAGTATAAATAAATGTATATATGTGTATATAAATACCCCCATTTCATATAGAAAATATGAATATTAAGTTGGGATGTTTGTCGAAAAGGAGAAAGTACACCAATATATATATATATATATATATATATATATATATATATATATATGTGTGTGTGTGTGTGTATTAACATATCCTGGATCCCAATACCTATATACAACCAGTTAAACTGCTTGAAGTTAACTACTTTTGACATTGTGCCTTTTAGGGTCTTCAGAGAGTACCTTTAAAGCTGGAGTAATGGAAATATGGTCATTCATACCTTTTCCACTACATGCATCCAGCCTCAATTGCCATATCATTTCCCTAAATTCTAACCTTGTCTCCCAATCTCCACCTCTTTCTGAATGCTCTACCTCTTCAAGGACCCAAAACTTGAAATCAGCTTCTTTCCATACTAAAATATGTCTGTAAAGGGCATGGTTTTCGTTTTTCCTATTGATGTCTCTTATATGTTCATAAATTCTCTTTCTAAGATGACGTTCAGTTTTACCTATGTAATACCCCCAACAAATTTTGCAGTATGCCAAATAGATCACTCCCTTTGAATAACAACTATTGTACTTTTTTTGCTCTCAACGTCATTTCTAAACTGGGAATTCTCACTTCTTTTCCCCCTGCTATAAGCGGGCATTGTGAACGTCTTCCACATTTAAAGGTACCCTTTTTTCATCTCTATAATATTTTTAACATTTTTATTCCTTCTGTAGCTGTATCTCAAATCGTTTTGAAAAACACTAACCTTAGTTGGCATGGTTTTGAACATTTCCCAAGTTCCATTAATGTATTTCCTTAACCAACCAATACCTTTATAGTATGTTAATGTTAAATATGGTAAAACTATAGTCCTGACTTCATTATTTTTCATATCATCACTTTCAACTTCCATTATATTGTTTTCATTCTTTTTGTTGTATAGTAGGGGTATATAAGTAGTTCCCCATCTCTCTACAGCATATTCTTTAATTGATTCAGTCAGTTCAACTGGTAGCCTCTTTGGTGAAACATTTTTTGAACATTTTCTATTTCACTTAAAAAATCCTTCTTGTCTGATGTCATTCTGGTATCCATATCATTTGCCCTTTGACAATGTTCTCCTTTAATTGGTATGGGTGGTCACTTTCATAATGCAGGTACGTATTAGAGTGGTATTCTTTTCTATATATATTGGACTTATAAATCTTCTTATTCTTGTAATCTTTCCTTAAATTAATGTCCAAATAATGTATTTCATCTATGCCTATTTCATGGGTAAATTGTAAAAATGTGGTACTGTTATTAATAAAATACATAAGTTATTCTATTGTTTCCTCAGACCCTTCCCACAAAATAAAAATGTCATCCAAAAAGCGATAATAACTTTTGATGTATTTGTAAAATTCAGATCTAAATAAATATTGTTTTTCCCAATAAAGCATAATTATGTTAGCGTATATAGGGGCACATGCAGACCCCATGGCCACCCCATCCTTCTGGTGGTAAAAATCTCCCTGGAAAAAAATATAATTGTTCTTTAATACCAATTCCATACTTTCCCATACTAGTCTGAATTCATCAGCCGTCAGGAGATTCATTTCCACTAACATCTTCTCAAACCATATTAGACCCTCAGTGTGGGTTATAACTGAAAATAAATCTTTTACAACAATTGTAATTAACCTAATTTCATCCCCATATGGATCTGTCCATATTTTTTTCAAAAAATTCCAAGAATCAATTAAAATATGTGGGTATTTTGTGTGGAATTTCTTCAGTTTTGTGTATATATATATATATATATATATATATAGCTAGAGGCTGCGTTTTGGATCCTTGAGAGGAAACTATAGGTCTCATAGGTGGGTTACCAATGGATTTGTGCATTTTTGGTATGCCAAAAATGGCTGGAATAACTGGTTTGTGTACTTTCAAAAAATTATATAAGTCCATGTCAATTAAACCCTGTAATACGTTGTCCTCTAGTATAAAATCTATTTTTTATATGAAATATTAATTTCATTTCTACCAATGTGTAACAGTTATCTTTGTTCAATATTTCAAGCATTCTGTTTGTATAGTCCCACTGATCTATAAGTACCACCCCACCCCCTTTATCAGGTTTCATTACCCGAATTTTATCATTTCCACTCAGTTCATTAAGTAATTCAGTTTCCTCATTGGTTAAATTACTTTCCTGGTTTTTGTTGTCTCTATTGTATTCATTTCTAATTCTCTTTGAAACACAATTCTCAAAATTCATTATATCATGGTGGAGGAGGGGTTGAATAAACTCCATTTTTTCAACACATTCCCTTTTCCATTTGGTTTCTCATCCTTAAATATATGTGCAAAGTTTAGTTTTCTAGTGAAAATTTGAATATCCAATAAAATATTTTCTATATTGGGTTTCCTTGATGAATAATTTAAAATAATTCTCATTAATATTAATATCTGTATAGTTAAAAATATTAAAATTATTAAAAGTGTGAATAAATATTCCCTGATTATCATGGTCAGATACCTGTCCTTCAGTGTTATCCTCTAACCTCATTTTGTCCATTTCCACCCCCACTATCTGTATGTTCTCCTCGGGTACTGGTTGTGCCGATAATTGCCTGTTACCTGGGCGTAGGAGGGTTGTTGGGCCCGGTTCCGTAACCTCTCAGACCTCCTCGGTCCCTCCCCTTCTAAAGGGACTCTCTCATTAATATTGTTCCCCATATCATTGTTATATTCATTGTTATCATGTATGTACTGCTAATTTTCACCTTGTCTCTTGTAACTACTCATTTCACTACCTTTGTGATTATCATAGTCATATTGGCGGGGATAGTTATGTCTTTCACTGTACCTCCTCTGCCCTTTAATATTCCTGTATTCATTGTTGTAGGCAATTCCACAATGATATTCATTTAAATCTCTCTACAATTTGGGATTTTTTCTACTGTAACTGCGTGTTGCAGTATTAGCAACATCCTGCAAAATTCTGTAGTACATATTTTTGTATTCATCAATTAGGTCACCATTTATTTCACCATACAATCTATCTATCTCTTTTTTGTCTTGTTCCATTTTTTGTTCATTATGTTTTATCATCACTTTTAAAATGGCCAGACCACAGTCATTGAAAATGTCACACACAATTTTAAAAAATTCAGTATCAACAGTTATGTTGTTAGGAAACTTATTGATCCTCAGTCCCTTTGGTACAACTTTATCTGTTAAACATTTATTAAAGTACCAATTTTCACCTACTAGGTTTTTATACCTAGTCAAGAGTTTTAAAAGTCTTACATTTGTCTCTGTAGGTCGTACCCTCCGACTGGTCTCTGTCTGCTT
This sequence comes from Protopterus annectens, assembly GCF_019279795.1. Lineage (NCBI taxonomy): Eukaryota > Metazoa > Chordata > Ceratodontiformes > Protopteridae > Protopterus > Protopterus annectens. Next base: position 1,049,439,246 of record NC_056745.1, on the reverse strand, counting down.
GCCTGTTCATTTTGGAGAACGAATTGTTGAGCCAAGCATTAAAATCCAAATTACAATAATTGTTATGAATGTTCTGCGCGCCAGCACCACAGTACTCGTTGGCCTTTTGTTAATTAAAACAACTATTTGTTGAATTAGAAATGCCATTAGTACTGTCCTGTCCCATTTCTCTTCTCCTTGCTTCACCATTCTGTTCACTTCTGGCGTCTGACGTCACTTCCGTCTCTATGGTCGCCCTAGGACTACTCTGTGCACATGGTACTTCATTCCCCGAATCCGGAAGCGGATTGTCCGACTGCAAATAACTTTGTATAACCCTAATAAGTTCGTTTAACAGGGTACTGTTATTCATTGTAGAACTGCTTTTTTGTTAAATGTCTAATTCCTACTTTTATGATACATGCATATACTGTTCGGCAGGTTGGTACAGTTGTTTCTTGTCATATCTGTTTGAGCCTATGCCATATCTTACATGACTTTTTGTTTTTTTTTAAAGCTCTCAAACAGAACAGACACTCCTCAACCCCCCCAAAACCTATTAACTTAATAATAACAATGCACAAAACTGTGTACTACTGCAGATATTGAAGTTTTTGCTTCCTAATAAGAACAAAAGTTCTAAGTTGATAGCCACACAGACAGGCCAGAGTTACCAAAAATAAGGGATAGTTATGCCAAGATGCATGGTACAGCCTGTACTATTATTAAGTGCTATTTTATTTTGTCCATCTTTATAGCTCTCGCAGCTGAGAAAACACTTTGAATGCTTTCAATAAATGCTTTCTCCAAGCCAGTTCTCTTTATCAAATTGTCTTCTAGTGACATGTAAACCAGACACAAAACTGCTAAGGGTACCTTGTTTACCAGAAAAAAAGCCTTATAATATTCAATAGTCTTTTTCATTTACGTGCTTTGGGTAACATCTAGGGTCTTAGCCCAGTCATTTCCTATACAAGCATGGAAAAAAAGCACACTGATTTTTCCTTTGTCATACTCTCTTAACCAGACCTTTCTCTCCTGCCTTTTTTACTTTGCAGTGCCTACATTTCTTAAAACTGAACAAAGAAAAAAAGAAAAGATGGGGAAAAACACCTATTTATATTAGTATCTTCACTGCATTAAAAAAAAAAAACTGAGAAAACTTTACTTCAAGTCTAATTAGTTTCATCTCATCTTTAAAGCACTGATTGCTTTCAGAGAACATTATGTCCTAGCCAGTTTCTCTTTTCTTTTCCCTCAACCAATCCCCTTCCACCAGACTGTCTCCAGTTTCTCTATCATATTGTCTGCACAGAGACATGAGAACCAGACAGCCAGTTTCTCTTTTTCAGATTGTTTCCATGAAAACCTGAAGACCAGCTACAGAATTGCTACAAATTATATATGCATTTGCTAGAAAAAAGCCTCATAATATTTAATATTCTTTTTCATTTACTTGCTCTCTCTTAAAACTAATCGATCATTTTCCTATGCAAGAATGAAAAAAGCACATTAATTTTAACTTTGTCATGCCTTTTTAACCAGGCTTTTTTTTTGCATTGCATTGCCCATATTTCTCAAAACTGTACAAGAAGAGAGAAGAGGGGAGAAAAGAAAAACAGCACCTGTTTACAATCCCCATTACACTTACAAATAGTGTGCAAAGAAAACCATACATCTCAAAAACAGTACTGTTAAGAAAGAAAATGTTTTCTTTACTTAGTTAGCTTTCTCCCCTCTCTTCCCCTCAAAAAAGCATTTTTTTCTAAACATTAATGATATGAAGTAGGGCATATACTTTAGAGTCCCTCACAAATCCAAGACATTTTAAAAAAGTCTAGTATTACCAGATTTTCTTCTGTCATGTTTCACAAACATAATTATTGCAATGTAATTCCACAATAAGTCACTGTTTTTTATTACTGTTCTTCTCCATCACCCAAATCCCATCTCTGCTTCATTTCCAATGTACTCTCGATTCCTCTAGTTAACTCTCTTGCTCCTTTCTTTTTCTCTAGCATTTTCAGTTGAAATACTGGAAAAGGTTTCACAGGTACAGTCTCTCTGTGGTCCTCTTTACTAGAAGAACAAGAATCTGAATCTCCCCATCTCACAGCTCACTTTTTGTTGGACAAACTTTTGTATTTCCTCCATAGCATGCACTTCATCAAAAAATGATTTTGTTTCTCCAGGGAAGAATACATTAAAGACAGCTCGATACAGCAGTTTGAATCTCAAATCTGTGTCACAAAATTCCCTGAATAGTGGAATGAAGTTACTCCTCTTCTGCCTGGTGTACGAGTAGTCATTCTCCACAAGCACTCTGCTGTCTCCCACTTTTAGTGTTTTGTCCTTCAGCCACAGTTTTGTCAGAATCAACTCATTCTGCTGGTAGGATTGCATCTTTACTATTAAAGGTCTAGGTTGCTTTCTTGTAGCTAGGTTTGGAGCATGCACACAATGTGCACTTTCAACTAACAACTCCTGCTGTGGAATACCAGTCCAGTTGCTTATTTTTGCTTTCATAAAATGAATGCAGTCTGTTGCTTACGGCTTCTCTTGTGTAGCTGAAAATCTCAGGTTTTCCCTATAGGCTCTGTCCTCTAAATTATATATTTTTTGAAACATCTCTTCCTGAGCAGTTTCGTATTCAGCCAGCCTTTTCTTTATTTCAACCTCTGATTTTTGCAGCTTTATCTTCTCATCCAAATATCTGTTTAAAGCATCTTCCATTTTTTCCAGCCTTTTGTTGTTTGTGTTGATATAGTCCATCAGTGTTTAGTTTAGTTTAACCAGGTCTGTATCTTCCTGTAGGTTATTGGAAGTCATGTCTGAAGGTTGCATTGCTTTTTGCTGAACAGCTGCAGAACACTCCCCAGTCAGTGTTTCTTCATCACTTTTTGAAGCTGATTTTTTTCCAGGTCTTCTGTATTTCCTTATTCCTGGCATCCAGGCAGTGCACCTACTAGCCAGTTACTGAAATTTACCCATAAACACAAGTCAACTGGTCTTCTCTGTTGAGGTTCTGTTTTCACACTGGGAGAGCTAGAAACAAGCTGTTACTCACTGTACAGCCATCTTGGAAGTCCTTTATTCAATATATTCTGTGCAAGCAAGAATACACTCTAGTAATTGAGGCAGTTGTAGATGCTCGGAAGTGCGTTTTAGAGTTGATTGAAAAAAAAAGACATGATCAAAGAAAGAAATTTAGTCTTATTCAACTTTGGTATTTTTTTTGCATCCTTTCAGTACATCCTAACTAACCAAGACTAATTTGTAGTAACCAAATTAAGCTGGTGGTCTGGGGGACTGGAGGCTGCTAGGATCCCAGAAGCAATGGAGTTGCAGATTCTCTGAAGTGCGTTTTAGAGCCCCCCCCCCCCAACCGTTTGATCCAGTGATGGCTTGAACAAAAATCGTGTGTATTGAATAAATTCTAGGAAGAAATACATAGCATCCAAATTTTCTGCAAAAGCTGACTAAATACCAGTTCATTATATGATCTGAGAATGTAAATGTGTGTGAGGATACATATATCCTATCGTATCTAGGAGTAGTACCTGTCCATTATCCCCCAACTCAAACTAGGTAGTCACTTTCTGTGGGTCCCACTCTGGTATTAAATTTGTATTAAAATTAAGGCAGAAATGCCCACGATCGTATTTCAAACTGCTGCTGTCATTTGTATACAGCATGCCTCCTCATTCCTCATCCCCCAAAAGGCAGCCACTCTTCTAATGTCAGACTGAGGCAAATAAATATAGACATATATCTATGTATATATATATATATATATATATATATATATATTATATGTGTGTGTGTGTGTGTATATATATCTATGTATATATATATATATATATATATATATATATATATATATATATATATTTTAGCATTTGCTATCAGACATATATTAGCATGTTTATTTACTCTTACCAAAAGTTAGCCACATTTATATACATCAGATGTTTGTGAGGAAAATGAAAAAAAAATGTTTATAATAATGTTTCCAACTTGCTACTTCTAGAGATAATACAGTGCTTGTATATAAGCAATAGTGGCCTTATGTGCTCCCCTCTGAAGTTTGTGTGAAAAGTTAAAGAAATACTGACTACACTGTCCCAAGTCGTGTACAAGATGTAGTGATCTCTGAGGTTTGGGAGGAAAATTAAAGAAGTAATGACATTGCCCCCAGTCCCCTCACTCATACATTGACCTCATGTGTATACCTATGAGCAGGGCTGTTTTAGACTAGGTGGGCTTTCAGGGCAGAGGTAATTACTAAGCCCATGTAAAAATCAACTTATAAAACCTTGGTGCATGTGGGGACCCCAGACGTTTTTGAAGGTCTAGGAATTTTGTAATGCATTTCTCCCTCTTTTTTGAGATGACCATTTAACTGAGCAGTTGATAACAGGGTCAGTTACTTTTATCCAGGCAACCTCCAGCGAGCAGTTATAGCCACTTTCATGTGCAATTTAGACATCCGATTGATAAAGAGGATGACTGTGTAACGTATTTGACTTTTGTTCCAAACAAACAGTTGAAACGCACTAAAATATTGCATGTTTCTTCAAATAACCACATTAGTCCTGCCAAGGGAAAATAATAAGCTAACAGCAGCAGGCAGGTAGTCATTTTCTTCCACTGAAAAACAGCCACAACAATTATATCTACTCTTTTTGTGCGTGTCTGTAAACAGTTAAGTAGGCCATCTTACTTCTCACAAAACATGCTAGTCCTTCAAAGCCAAGTACTGACTGTTTAAACTGAGCAAAGACAAGAAAACCAGTTACTTTCATCCAACCAACCAACCGCAACCCCACCCAGCCGTGAAAGCTACAACATCCAATGGATATGTAATATTTTGGGTGACTATCAAGTCATTGAGGCATTCTTGAATGGCTAAATAAAATTTGTGCTTCAGTGACCTGATACACACACTATTATTTCACCTCCACGGTGTGCACAAACAAGTTGCTACACATCAAAAGTATTCTAATCTAAGATGCTCCACAGAAGTCACAAGAACAGAAAAATATTGCCCAAAATATCTGGGTGATCACTGGCAGTATTATTGTAAAAACAGTAATACCACTTCTCGTGATACCATTCTTCCTCATCGTCTCATCCCAACTGCCCACTCAAATCAGCATCTCACCATGCCATTCCACTCATCCCAAGACAAATCAAAAAGCCAGAAATATTGTCCGAACGATCTGGTCAGTCATTGCCAGCATTGTAAAAACATTAATAAAAATTATCTCTGAACACCATTCCCCTCATCCCAACCGGCCACACAAGTCACAGAGCCAGAAAAAGTGTGAAAAATATCTGGTTGGTCACTGCCAGCAATATTATTGTAAACACAGTTTTACTAGTAACACTTACTCACTGGCAGCGTTCATCAGGCCTCTCATTGCTGTCTATACAGAATTGTGAATAATATCCCTAATTTTAACCTCTGTCCATAATTACTTCAGGCAACTTTATACCTGTATTTGAATGCTGCAAGGTCTGTACTCCCATGACTTCTCAATGTTTAAATGAACACGGGGTGGGTATGTTTGTTTTTGTTTTTTTTTAAACTTTTCATGGTTGTGTTGTGGTCTAATGTAGAACGCTTAACTGGAATTAGAGCATTTGTTTAACAACAATTTTGTAATCTTTATAACATCAAGAAATATTTGTTTTATTTTTGGTTTGAAAGAATAAATAGCAGCAAATGGATAATACACTTTAAAATTAATGTTTGGTAAAAATTTCCAGTTGTATAATATTTGCAGAATGTACCATTATTGTCTTCATATGCTTAATTATAAACTGAGCAAGTTCATTGTCAAACAGCCTGATGTTTCATTACTGTTACCGAGCTACTAAAAACTCTAGTTCTTTATGTCTTGTACTTCAAAAGTCAGTATTAATTTACTGTACTTAAGCTGTGACAAAAATAAAATCAGGTACTTCAGTTTTATTCACATATTAGTTATTTACAGCTTTAATTTTGTATGTCATCTGGAAAATAATCTGTTAGGGCACTTTTTATATTTATAAAATAAAATGTATAGTATCACTACAGTCAGTGACCTAGTAAAGTACAAAATACATTATTTTAGGTTTGTACAAAATGGCCATGCTTGTCAACAGTTGTATATTTTATAGTGGTCTAAGACAGGTGACAGGTGAAATAATAGTTGTCTTTTCCTTCTTTTTCTTTATTTCATGTCTTTTCCCATATTTTTTCACTTCTAGGTTGTTTGGTACCTCTCCAGTTCCAATCTGCCCCAAGCTGTTTCAAGGAGGAAAAAAACATGTTCTCTAAGATGAAGACGAAACAATAGCAAACCATTTGCTGCAAATGTAACAAATGGCATGTTTCAGTTAAAAAAAAAAAAATGCTTTGGTGTTTCAGTAATAACTGCAAATGCAGTACCCCCTAACTGACCACACTCCTGCAACATCAATAGATGCCAGTCATGACCCATAACACCTTGTGCCACAGCATGCGGCATACCTGTTAAATTCTTTGCTCAGTAATTCTAGACAGACCATAAAGTAAAGAGGCAAAAGCCCATACTGAAGGAAAGCTTGTGAAAATTACTCCCAGTAAAGTTAGCCCAGTAATAGGTTTTGCATCAGTGTACATTTTCTGAACAATAAGAAAATGAAACTGTGTGGTATTAGTTATTGACTGTAAACCTCAGTAATTTATTAGAAAATCCAAACTTTCCAGAAAGAGAGAGCAAAAATATGAGGCAAAGTCATGGGCAGTTGAGAGGTATATGCGCAGTCGGGGTTTGAATATTAATGCAAATCAACATCATGAATTTGTAAAATTTAGTGCTGAAACATCAGCAGATGACATAGTTCTCAAACATTTGCCTGCAGAGTCTGACAGAAATAATCAAAGGTATTGTTCTCAAATCAGGGACACTACTGTTAACATGCATCTTCTGCTGTAAATAGCAAAGCATACACATTTCACTGCAGCAAAAGCAGTTAAAAACAAGTGATAGTTTTACAGAAGTTTGAAAAAAATGTGAACTGTAAATACCACAGTAAAAAAGCAGCATATGTATTGTAATCTGAGAAGTTAGACTTAACACTTCTGCAATAGCTGCAAAATGCTTCCTGTGTAATTAATGATCCACACAATGTTATGTTCTCCTCATAAATAAAGATGCTTAGGACCTACACTCAGAAAAGTGGTTCCTAAACTGGTAGTGGAGATACTTCATGCTGAATGATTAGACCAGGGGTTGGGCTGCATAGTAAATTAGGAGAAAGTGTTCCCTGGGTGAACAAAATAAAAAAAAAAAAAAAGAGAGAGAGAATCATTATCAGTAGCAAGAAGCATTTCAGTTGTCCGAAAAGCATCCGAAGGACAATTATAATTTAAAAATGGCTTGAAGTACAGCTACAGTCCCATGGATAAATGGTTAAGACAGTAACACAACAAGCAAACAGCTTGTTTTTTATTGCTAAAGACAGAACTAGAATGTTAGGGACAAAAATCTTACAGTGATTCTTATATCCCATGTAACAACGTAACTACTGGAGCACCCCCACCCCCTCCCCCGGGAGTGTCCAATGTACCACAGGCTTATTTTCTTTTCAGTAAGGAGCAATGTTTCGTTAATCTAAAAAATAAATATACAGAACACAGCCTGTATTTATTATTTACAGCTATGAAATATTGCTCTAAAAATTAAATTACGGAGTCCTAGGCAATCAGTTAGTTTGCCTATGCGTAAGGCTGGCCCTGATGATAATGAGATCTTTCCCCATTGTGACCAATGTGTCTGAATTCCAAAATATCACATCGTGAGAGCAGGGCAGGTTGTGTTATGCCCTATCATGAGTCACAGGGACTAAGTGATTGGTGCAGTGCATTGTCTTTTTTATGACAAATACAAAAAACTTTACTAAAGAAAATTGAAGTATATTTTACTAGGACAGCTACAACATTATAAGCATATTTCAGAAAATGCTTTACACAAGATACTTTATAAGCTGTCACCTTGTGCACTAAATATACTTTTATAATACTAAAACTTGTATATGAGTAGTCCTAGAGAGAGGATATGCTTTGGCATGGTTGCGCTACAGATGATTTTGTAACTGGCCATCTCTCTTGCGTATTTCCATATTGCTTGAAGCTGCACTCTTATGCTTTGATTTACTCTTGCAATGATGCTTCAAAGAAGATGGTATAATTGTGGGTCAGTTGTAGACTGGTATTTATAACAGTAAAGGTATGTAACCTTGGAGGATTATATATAACAACTCAGGACTGTCTTTAACTATACTTTTATTTATTCTTTGCTTGTTAAAGTGTTACTAGTTACTTAGGTTTCCAGTGTGCCATAGTCATGATTTCCTTATGGGGCTTTGTGGCCTCAATGAACTGAAGAAACTACCTAACATTGATGGCATTAGGGTCTGTCTCATGCACCTACCAACATGCCATGTTGTGGGCACAGAAACCACATAAATCTATTTATGAAAGAAGGGACTGCTGCTGACAAAAATGACAAATGAAGACATGGTAGGTGGAATAAAGATGCAATGCTAGTATTTTACTGTTATATTACTATCTTTGAAGATGATCTGCTATGGCAAGTATCGTATCCACAACTAGAGTGTTTTTGCAACCAATTAAGACTCAAGAACAATATATCTGAGAAATCTACAAAAAAAGTTTGTGGAAAAGAAGAAAGTATGTGTGAATGATGTGTCGACGTTTCTTATTCTTCTTTGAACTTTGATGTTTTCACTCCACTTGTACTGCACAGCATGTAGATACAATACATTTTCAGCGCTTTTCCTTCTGCTTTATCCTTTCCCTAGTAATGCAAGTTTTTGCATCAGCACACCTCCAAGAAATCACTGAATCATAAAATATGATGGAACTTTGACACTAAAAGTTATGATGAAATATACTTATCTTTATGAGTTTCAATTTCATAACATCTTACAGAAAAATTATCCTTACACCTTTTAGGGAGAGAGTCAGGAAACCAGTGAGCATGAAGAGGAAGAGGAGGAAGAAGAAGAGATGGAAACTGGTGAAAGCACTGATGACTCTGATTCGGAACTTGATGAGAAAGGTAACAGTTTAATGTTAAGTTTCACTGCTAAGCTTAACTAATATCTAATTCATAATTTTTGAATGCAGACAAAATCACCCCCACAGTGTGTGCATTGTGTATATCTGTGTGCAAATGTGTGTGTGTGTGTGTGTGTGTGTGTGTGTGTGTGTGTGTGTATACACACAAAAAAAATAAAACATTCTAATATATACATATATAGAGTGAGTGAGAGAGAGTGAGTTTATTTTGACTTGATCGCACTTCAGTGAGTCACAACTGATTGAGCAACTTTGCTTAAAAACTCAATTCATAGATTCACATTAGAGAGAAGTTCATTACACCAAGCATACCTTAAAAGCTTGCTCTGTATAGGTGGGCAAGTCACCTTGCACCCCCATATCTTCATAGTAGCACAACAGTGGAGAAAAGACAAATCAATGCTGACATACAAACACATTTCATAAACTACTTCATTAGAGCAAAAATTCCATAGAAAAAACATTTTTGCAGTGAAACAGGACCCCCCTGCATGCCATCACATGGGGGACTTTGACCTCCACACCCTCCTTTCTCAAATATACTAGCTTTGCAGTCACATATAAGTGAATCACTACTTCTTTGCAATTTGTCAGTCAAGAATTTTCTTTCAAACTTTTTCTGCCATTTTGTGATTCAGAGAACTACGATTCAGGCAAAAGAGATTATATATATATATATATATATATATATATATATATATATATATATATATATAAAATATAAAATATATACACACACACAGGTCCCTATCAGATTATCGAAGTTTCAAAACTTTGAAAGTCATATAGTCGGGACCATATGAGCGAAGTTTTGAAACGGAAATTGCAGTACAGAGTGGTTCGGGAAATTTACCCTTTTCTGTACTGTAGTTTGATCTTGTAGTTGGCATGTTTAATTAGCAGGGGGTGTGGGGGTGCAGGGGAGCCCCCCCCTCTCAAAAATGTTAAAAATAGAATTTTCTTTTTAAATGTTCAAAGTTCCAAAACTTCAATCATATGGTCTTGGCCAAATGAATTTCAAAATTTCGGAACTTCAGTAATCTAACATAGATTCTTCTATAAAATAAAATATAGTTTTCTATAAAATTGGTTGTGGCTTCTGGTTACTAGTTTTTTATTTTTTCTTGGCTGTTCAGTGATAACCGTTGACTTTTTTTTTTAGTTATTAATGTAACATAGATCCATACACACACACACACACACACACACACACACACACACACACACACACACACACACACACCCATACGTGTGTATGTGTAGATAGATATTTATACTTGTACATGCACGCAGAAGTATATATATATATATATATATATATATATATATATATATATATATGTGTGTGTGTGTGTGTAAGTATAGACACACATGCACACGTATACACACACACACACACACACATATATATATATATATATATATATATATATATATATATATATATATGTTTACCTACAGGCAGTTGAAGTACATTTGTTTGACTTCCCATTTTCCAGAACAACACTGTCAAAACTGTTGATTTGAAAACAGTGCAAAAACACAACAGTTTTGCAGAGAGGAAAGCCTCCCCCATAACTCCATGTGGGGTGTATGTCCCCATAACCCTTTAAATTCTATACATCAAATATGATAAATAGAAACTGGAGACAGTCTGGTGAAAGGGGATTGGCTGAGGGAAAAGAAAAAGATGAGGAACAGAGAAATTAGCTAGGACATAGTGTTCTCTGAAAACAATCGGGTTTCATTTGTTAATGCAATGGGAATAATATAAACAGGTGCTTTTTTTTTTCTTTTTCACCCTTCTCTCATTTTCTTGTTCAGTTTTAAGAAATGCTGGCACTGCAGTGGAAATAAAAAGGAGGTGGGGAGGAGATGGGGGAGAGTGGAAGGGTCTAGTTAAGGCAGTGTGATAAAAGAGAAATCAGTGTGCTTTTTCCCATACTTGTAGGGGGAAATGACTGGGTTAAAACCCTAGGCGTTATCTAGTAACAAGTTTATTACACAGCATGTAAATGAAAAAGAATATTGAATATTATAAGGCTTTTTTTCTGATAAACAATGTACCCTTAGCAGTTTTGTGTCTGGTTTGTATGGCACTGGAAGATAATTTGATAGAGAAATGGTTTGGAGAAAGCGTTTTCTCAACTGGGAGAGTTATAAAGACATACAAAATCAAATAGCACTTACTAGTTGCACAAGCTGTGCCATGCATCTTAGTATGACTAACGTTTCTTTTTGGTTAACTTTAGCCTTTCTGTGCAGCTATCAACTTAGAGCTTATATTCTTATTAAGAAGCAAAAACTTCAATATTTGAAGATGTACATAGTTTCATGAGCTATTATTAAGTTAATAGATTTTAGGAGGGTTTTTTTGGGTGTTTGTTTGCTCTGTTTGAAGGCTTTCAAAAAACAAAAGGTTATGTAAGATGTGGCATAGGCTCTAATGGCTATGACAAGAAACAACTGTGTAAAAGACCAACCTGCCGAACAGTATATGCATGTAACATAAAAGTAGCCATTTTAACAAAAAGGCAGTTATACATAAAAGGTGGTAATAACTGCATAAGAAAATGCTTTCTGTAATGTCTTTCAATCTGAAAGGTCTTACAGATCAATATAAAAAAGCAAGAGTAGGGAACAATATTAAACAATGTAGAGTGCTAATAGTTATACCACAGGAGACACATCTTGAAAAAACTGAACATGTGAATTTGATAAAGAAATGTTTTCAGGATGATTATTCAGTGGAGTATCTGGGGGCAAAGGAAAATAGGATTACTTATATTAATTGCAAGAGGAGCTCCAGTAGTGATAGAAGAGGAGCTCCAATAGTGATAGAAGAGGGAAAAAAGGTAGTAATGGAAGATGCATACTACTAAGGGGCTACTGACTAGGGAGGAGGATTACACTAGCATCATTTACATCCCCCCTAAAACTGCTATAATGGAGCTTAAGAAAATTCTGGGAGGAAATAATCAGCTTTCAGCAAGGAATATTGCTTATAGGTGGAGACTGGAATTTGGGTTGCAACAGTGAAGATGCGTCTAGGGGTTCTAGAAGGGAAAATATAACGAAGGACGGTAGATTTTTGAAGAAATTTGTGAAAATGTTTGGCATGTAAGAGGTGAATTCAGTACTAGGAGTTCGGAGTGAATTTATATATTACTCACCGCCTCAAAAAACTCCAGCTTTACTCTGTAGCATATTGCCTACTCAGAGGTGATCTCTGCCTAACATATAAAGCTATGTCAAACCCAGAGCTGTTGGACATGTTACACCTAAAGAAATCACAATCAATCCGAGCTACACCCTCTAGGGACCTAAACCTTGTCACCACAATAAACAGGACATGCTGGAGGGATAGATTCCTGTCCCAGAGACTTCCTATACTCTGGAACAAGCTACCCATCTATGTCAAGCAAAGTTCTTCATTAGCACTCCAAGAAAAATCTTTGACTGGATGGGAAATAGGAAATACACCCCGGGGATCACTCGTGTGTCTCTGCTGGACAGTAGCACAGGAAAATAACTTTCTTGGGTGGCGTAAGCTATGGAACCTTGCTGGCTAGGCTTGCGTAGGCCCATGGGCCAATAGCCTAGTAACCTACCTATGAACCTAAATAGATTTTATATCTCACAGGAATGTGTGCATTTAATTGAAGGTTTTGAAACGCACCCAATAACTATTTCAGATCATGCACCAATAATAACGCTAGGTAATGAAATAAAAATGAGACACTGGCGCTTTCCCACCTATTGGTTGAAAAGAGAGGAATTCAAGGAATGGGTTTTGGAATTAATTCAGGAGCTAGTAGAGAAGATAGAATTTTCTTCTGAAAACATAGCTAGGGAGTGGGATAAAATTAAAGTGGAGTTTAAAACAAGGGTGGAAATAAAAGAAAGGGAAGTATGGATAACAGTAGCAAGAATTATTTAGAGGGAATGACAAATCATAAAGTATTGCAAAATAAGGGGAGTCTCTCAGAACAAGAAAAGAAACAACTGCAGAATGCTAAACAGACAATAAAGGTTGATAATAAACGGAAGTTTAGAAAGATTGCTGTTAAGCAACTATTTTACGTTTTAGCACAGCAACTCGGGCAACAGAAAGTGGACAGGGCTGTTACCAAGCTTAGGTAGTCTATAACAAGGAAGATAACAAGAGACCCTGTAGAACTATTAGAAGTATTTTGGAAATTGTATGAAAGTTATGGAAGAATTAAATATGCCAAGGTTAAATATGCAGAGGCTCAATTACTAACGGTTAGGATAGGGAGAGATTAGATAAAATTGTGATGTCTAACCAGTCTACAGGAAAGTCTCCAGGAATAGATGGTATTCCTGTAGAAGTTTGGAAGTTAGGAAGGAAAAAACGGTTAAAGGTCTGGAAGGTAACAGTATTTTAAGAGGAGGAGAAGTACCAGCATCCTGGAAGAAGGCAGTGCTAATTGTAATACCTAAGAAGGTAAAGAGTCATTGGATCCAGCTTCATACAGGCCCATTTTGATACTAAACCATGATTACAATGGCTAAAAGAATGGCAAAAGTGATACCAAAACTGATATGTATGGATCACTGTGGTTTTCAGGTGGGGAGGGAAACATTTGACAATATTAATAGAACAGTGATGATCCAGAGGGAAGCAGAATGTAAGAAAGTACCACTTTTATTGGTGGGTCTTGATGCAGAGAAAGCATTTGAGAGTAGACTGGGACTTCATGAGCAGGGCAATGGAAGCATTTGCTTTCCCTGATACAATTATAAGGTTGATTAGAAGAATATATGTGGGATCAGAGGTGCAAATTAAAGTGGGTGGGGTCCTCGCCGATAATTTCTGCTTGACTAGTGGAACCAGGCATAGTTGTCTGCTTTCCACGTTGTTGTTTGCATTATATTTAGAACCACTGGCAAAAAAAATAAGGGACTCAATAATTCTATGATATAATTGGTATGGTAGTCTGGAAAAGCTGTCTCTGTTTGCAGATGATATTATTTTACATATGACAAAACCAGAAAGGGAGATTACAGTATTGTGGAACATTTTAAGATGGTTTCAAGTCTTCTCAGGATATAAAATTAATGAAACTAAAACAAAAGGCAATAGCAGTAAATGATGTACCCACACAGCTAAGGATATGTGGGAAGAGACTAAGCAGAAGGTAATACAAACATTGAGAAACTGGAAGCTTTGTTATATGGGTATGGATACTAAGATACAAGCCATTAAAATGTTTTTGTCCCTGTAGTCTTATACACAGGTCAGGCATAGTTTTATCAACCAAAGGAGAAGCTGTGGCTAGCAATTAAATAAAGAATTGAAGAATTTTGTCTGGCAAGAGAAGACAGCAAGAGTCAAGTGGGATAAGATGATTCTTCCAATAGAACAAGGCAGACTAGGATTACCCAGTTTGAGGGGCTATTTTAGAGCAACACAGTTTAAGGCTGTTCTACATAGCACAGGCAGAAAACTAAAATTCATAGTGGAAAGGAATGATGCTGACACAGGGAGGAAGCTCAAGAAATAAGGAAAGATTGGGATTTTGGATGCAGACTCTTAAGGAGAAAAACAAAAGTCATACAGAGTATCATATTCATAAAATAGCAGGGAACATTCTAAGAACCAAACCAGCACGAGAATGGAGAAAAGAGATTCTGCCGATAGGGATGATTGTGGTCAAGGGATACAGATAATAGGCAAGAGGGGGATGGAATTTATTGGAGAAAACTAACAAAGGAACTATGGTATTGGGAGCAAGTAACTAGAAAGGGTATGATAACAGAATGGGAAGAGGGCAATAATTTATTTCGACTGTAGGTTAGAGATTGCCTTCCCTATCAAGGATGTATTTCAGAGTATAAGCAAAGAGAAAGGAATAGGGAGCTCCTGAATCAAAGACCAGCGCTGGTAGAGTTAATAGAATCTAGAACAGAAGCTGCTGTTAAAGGAATAATTAGTAAAGCATATAAAATATTGCATGATGATTATAAGAACCAATCAGAGAAACTCAGGATTGGGAAGAGAGATTGGATAAGCAACTCACAAAGAGACAATGGGAGGATATATGTGTATCTCCCAAATATACAACAAAGTCTAGAAGATTTAGGATCTTTGCCTGGAAGAGTTTACATAAGTATTTTTATACCTCAAGTATACTCCAAAGAATTTTTCCTCAGGTGAATAGCAAATGTTGGAGGTGTGGCAGGCAAGAAAATGGTGGCTGGGAACTTTTTTTTTTGGAGTGTAATGAGCTGGCAGACTTGAGATTCTCTGCAGACTACTCTGTCAGATATGCTGGGTGAGCAGAATGGATTGACTGGGGAGATGATTTTTTGGGGGGGTTACAAAGAATCAGTATTGCCTAGATATAGTAAATCCTTGCTGAGTCTACTTATGATGGCTGTCAAAAAAGCAATTACTAGAAAATGGAAGTCAAAGTATAGACCAACTTTTCTAGAAGTGGTGAATATATTAACAGAGGTAAAAACAACTGGAATTGGGATCTTTAGAAAAGGGAGGGAGCAAATTACATAGGAAAAAATGGGAATTGTGGGAACAATATATGCAGAGCAGAAACAAGGTTTAAGAGGCAGGATTTGAATGAGCCATATAATGCTTACCTGACAATGTCTGGATAGATTGTAAGTGATGTGTAATGTTTGCAACTACAGTTGTTTCAATGGTGTCTGTGATGTATATT
This sequence comes from Protopterus annectens, assembly GCF_019279795.1. Classification (NCBI taxonomy): domain Eukaryota; kingdom Metazoa; phylum Chordata; order Ceratodontiformes; family Protopteridae; genus Protopterus; species Protopterus annectens. The sequence goes on along the minus strand of NC_056745.1, from coordinate 1,049,423,433 downwards.
ATTTGCAACACATATGGTGTCATGTTGTTTATTTTTCATTTATATAAATGTATGATTGCCTATGCCATATGTTAAAATGTAATAAAGATGCTTGTTGGAGGGGAAAAAAATATATATATATATATATATATATATATATATATATATATATATATATATATATATATATATATATATATATATATATATACATATACCAACTCCGAGGTTGTACCACATTGGGGAAAATCCCAAAAAGTATGCCGCCAGCTCACACAGTACTGTACATTGTAGTGAATCTCACCACAATACTACATTTTTCACTAAAGCCACTTACCCACCTGTAACTATGTCTCTATATACTGTTCTAAAATTCATGAATAGGACAGAAATTCTGCTTCATACAGAGAGCATCACAGACATATTAAATGATGATTATATTTCAGCGTTTAACATAATTTAGTAGTCATATTTGTCAGTTGTGGCATGGAGAGTTTGGTAACATTCAGAGTGAGAAAAAAAGTTGTGTGTAATATGACGTCTGCTTTGGGTGTCTCCACAAAAGTATTCTTATCTCCAGGCATGTGCTTTTAACTGGTTTGTATGCAACTGGAACATGCAAAGTTTTTGTTTTCTTTCTTTCTTTCTCTTTTTGTTAAGTAGGTATGCTGCTGGAGGGTGAGGGGAATATGTGGCATTAGCAATAGTCATTTTAATAGAGGAAGATTTGTATTGGATATAGTACATAGTGGAGATGTCTTGTGTACTGACCATGTTAATATTGTTTGCCAAACAACTAAGGAGTTAAAAATAGAAAATGCTTATGTAGTGATTTAATTCCCTTCTGCTTACTACTTTTATATGAATATTTTACCTACAGATGCTTAATTCCATTCTTCATTATTATAAAGTATTAACTAAAATAAGTAGATAAAACCATAGAGAGTATTAGAATCCTGCATTAATGTGGTCACCCAGATGACTGTGTCAAAAATCCCTTCTAAGACAGCAGGGGATGAGGGTTTAAGCTTTGTAAGAAGCATTTTGATGTAATTAGTCTAGATTGGCGAGATAATAAGAGTTGAGGGAATTGATGGGATTAGGGATGGTTAAGGGGGTACGTTGGAGTTATTTTGTATGAGGGATGTTACTGAGTTGATGAAGTGCAAGCTGAATTATGAGGCTAGGCTATCTATGGTGTTTGAAGTGGTGCTGGTGGGGGGGGTTGCTTTGCCAGGCTTTAGGAGGTGATTAATGATTTGTCAAAATTTTAGGGGTTGTGTACATGCGATCGAAACATGAAAACCGCGAACACCATTTGGGCGACACCAAGTGGTGTAAAACAGAAAATGTCACGTGCGTAAACGGAAATCGCTGTAGGGAAATTCTTCCCTTCACTTTAATGTAGTGCAATCTTGGGGTTGGAATATTTAAGTAGGGGGTGGGCGGGTGCAGGGGGGCTTGCCCCCCTGCATAAAACAGTTAGTTAGACATTTGGTTTTGTTTTTTTTCTGGATTCGATATTTCACTCATTTGGTGTTGCTCAACATGCGTTCGCTGTTTTCGTCTTTTTTTGTTTTCATGATATAGACCCGTATATGCTTCTGCTGGGATTTAAGGAATAAATATTTTTTGTCAAGTAGAATCTGTGTTTTAGCTTGGTTCTGTAGTTGTTTATATGCTTGCAGGTCTGATGTGTTTTTTGTTAGATGGTAGGTTGACCAGGCTTTGTCACAGTTTTAGTAAGGCTTTGGAGCTGCTAGTTAACCATGGTATATGTTTGGATTTGGTACGAATTTTCTTAATGGGGGCCAAGTTATTGAGTGTATTCAGGAAAGCATCAATGAAATATTGGACCGCAAGATCAAGCTGGAAGGTGTTTAGAGGGCTGTAGTCATACTGCTGGAGAATAGTGTTAAATTAAGGAGGAGAGAAGTTTATTTTTGTTGTGAATGAGTTTGTAAATTATATTGTTGGGGTTGTGAAATTTTTTTCTGAGGATGAAGGTTGTTGCATAGTGTTAGGAAGACAGCTGGCAATGTGACCAGAAATTGATTTAGTTATGAGAATCCAGTCAAGTATGGACTGCTTGTTAGAATGTTTATCAATACAGGTTGGGGAATGAATAGTTTGGGTGAAATTGTAGAGATTTATGAAATTAGAGGGGTTTTCAGATGAGCATGTAAGCCAGTCTAGGTTTAAGTCACCAAGGACAATGGTTTCTTTCGTGAAATTAGTGGATATCCAGTACAAGAGGTTTTCTATTATGGTTAAGTTGTTTCCATGGGGAGGTAAGTTGCTGTGATGGTTAGAGTTTTGTGGGAGTTTACTTTGAGGCATGCTGCTATTAGTTTGATGTGGAGGAGGTGCAGTTGATTTGTTCCAGGATATTAGTGTCTTTGGATAAGATAGCTACACCTCTACCATGTTTTTCAGTTCTGTCAAAATGAATAATGATGTAGCAAATGGGTAAGATTTCTTGGTCTTTAATATGTGGCTTAAGCCAGGTTTCAGTTACGATAGCAATGTCTGGAGAGTAGAGTGTAATGGCAGCCTGGAATCCATGACGCTTATTAAGAATACTTCTCAGCTTGAAGTTAATTAGGACTAGGTCAGTATTGCTGTTTTTGATATAAGGTAGATTGTTTGAGTTGTTGTTCTGGGTTTTGGGAAAGTGTGGTGGATTGGGGGTGAGGAGAGACCAGGGTTAGGGTGGATGTCAAATATGTAGTATGTCAAAGATCTGATCATTAGCTACATTATTGTCTCTCAGCCTGGTAGAATTTCTCTTTACCTTCAAATAATTTCTAAAGAAAAGTGCTAGAGATGAAAGGGGATGGAGAATGCTGTTAACCGTTAAAGAAATGAACTATATCTTCAGTAGTACTAATAACAGTTTGCACACACTTTACCATACAAACATGCATGCAAAAAAGAAATAGATTTGGAATTTACTTCCTTATTAAAAAGGTAAGCCATAACTATTATTTTGTAAAAGTGAAGCAGAAAATTGTAAAATATATTTCATACATAATAGAAAATAAAATTCTAAATATGACATTCAAAGAAGATGGCATCAAGACTTGTACATAAAGTCATTTGCATAATTAGGTGCAATGTGTTTACCTATTGTACAGTTTTTTGAAGATTTCTCTTCTCATTGAAAAAAAAAGTAATAGTGAAACAAAAATAAATAAATTCACAGTGAAAGTACTGCAGGTGTATTGTGCAAAATGCATGATACTGCTTCCAGACCATGGGGAAATCTTGTAGAAGTATATAAGAAACGTAATTCATCCACTGTAGCTGCTAGTAAATTGATTAGCACATTTTAGTTAATTTACTTAAAATGTTGTCACATCTCTAATACGAGATTCCTGTTGTAATACATATTTTAACAAGGAATCCAAAGGGATGCCTTCATCATCTATAAACCCTTTGTAGGCTGACTTAGTTGGGTGACCTGGTCTAAAAATGTTTCGGTAAGGTCAAAATGTAGTTTTACATAATTATGTGAAAGAAAAAAATCTGTACTGCAACATCAGAAATGAAATAGATTACAATCAGGCTGAGGGAGCTATAGGTAAAGAGACAAAAATCTTCACTGTGTAAAAGCTGATTACATATCTGTGCATATTGCTGCCTATCCAGCCTCACAACATTGCCCTCTCATTCTGATTATATACTATTGTTTATTTTCTTGTCTTAATAGTGTTAATGTGTTTGCAGTTGTTATTTGATTGTTTGCATTTACTAAAAGTATGTGGTATGATACTGAGATATTTTCTGTCTCTTTTCCATTCATAGCAAATTACCAAGCTGATTTGGCTAACATAACATGTGAAATTGCTATAAAGCAGAAGCTAATCGATGAACTAGAAAACAGCCAGCGAAGACTGCACATACTAAAGCAGCAGTATGAAGAAAAACTAATGATGCTTCAGCACAAAATTCATGATACACAGGTGGAAAGAGATCGTGTCCTTCAAAACTTAGGTAAACTCAGCAGTAGCAGTAACTTATCTTAGGCATGTATTAGAATAGCTTGCTTATTTTCTGGCATTAATTTAATAAAAATGTTTGTTGTAATACTTGGACCAGTGGTTGTGGCCTCATATGACTAAATAGGTTTTTATTTATAAGACCACTGCAAGAGAAGAGAATGTAGGTTCTGATTTGTTGTTTGGTATATTTTGGCTATTCTTTAAGGAATATTTAGTCACATAGAATACCTGTTGTGTGTGTTTGAGTACGTGTGTGTGCACTGCTGTGCATATTAAGCTCAGAAGTCACAGAACTGGGAAGACAGAGACCTAGATTATGATGGCAGGAAAGAATTGCATAACCCTTCTAGCCTGCTAATCGTTCTTTGGATAAGTTATATGTTACATGTGTTTAACAACTTGACTCACCAGTCATTGTAAGGATGGCATCATGTTTGTCCAGTACATGCTTTAATTCCATCACTGTTTTTGACCATTACTCCTTTTCAAGAAATTACCCACCATCTTTTTTGTGAAATAATTTTGTTGCATCTTGTTTGAGCTTACCCATGTTGTGTTCACAAGTAGTGTTCTCTTGTCTTCACGTGTGTGTGTGTGTGTGTGTGTGTGTGTGTGTGTGTGTGTGTGTATATATACATATATATATATATATATATATATGTGTGTGTGTGTATACATATATATACATCTATATATCTATATATCTATATATCTATATATATATATATATATATATATATATATATATATATATATATATATACACATACATACACACATACGCACATATATTATGTTCACAGGTAGTATTCTCTCATTTTAACAATTTTTAATAGCTTTTTAAAAGTGGTTCTTTTTAGGTATTTTAAGTTTTTCTGTCATACCATTTTATGTCTAATTACCTCAGCACTTTGCATACTATATATTTTAGTTTTGTTTTATGTCTTTTCTGAGAAAGACCATTCACAATTTTATTCCCATCCTCTCTGCAGTAGCTAGCCTTTTAATGAGGTCTCCAGAATTGCAAACAGTGATTTAGAGAGGTTTCCACTAGCTGTTTATAAAGATGGTAAAGGTGCAGTTTCATGGAAGGTCACTAACAGTAAATCATAATTGTATCTGCACACCTTATATGTTATGTCGATTTTCACAACCAGAAATTCAGTATGTGTATGTAGTGATTATTCCCTCTGAGGAATATTGCAGATATTGTGCTCACTTTAGTGCTGCTTTAGGTGGCACAATATACCCTTTTAATTTCCTGTTATTCTTTGATGTTTCTTCAGTTCTCAGCTTTTCAGTTTATAGAAGAGCCCTGTTTAGAGTAATCTTCTACTCTGTAGTGATCTTGGCTAATTGTTTTTGGTTTTGTTTAGTATTATTTTCTAACCATCTAAACTGATGGCAGAATTCATTAATACAGTTGTTTTGCAGTAGCAAATATAACCCATATACTTCCACACAATGTTCATTGTGCTTACTTCCTGTTTGTAATTGGTGAGTATAAGCACTGGAGTAGGTCTAAGCAGGTTAAAAAAGGCTTAAGCATTTAAATGTTTTTTTTTTCCTGAGAGAAACATCTTCCTTAAATCCCTTTAAAATAAGTCAAAGAAAAACATGCTGTGCAGAATCATCTGAAGCCAAATAAATTAAGTTATTCATTCAGTAAAGAGCTAAATCTTTAAGAATGAGGAGTCACCTTCAGATCCCATAATTCCCTGCCTTTAACTAGTACTTTAGATGCAGATAAAGATGTTCTTAATAAGATCCCTGTTATGGTAGCCATGACTATGTGGGACATTTCCTGCCAAGGATACTGGACATCTGGCATATCTACAAAGCTTCAGGCTGCTGTGGAACACTGTATATCTGACCTTTAGTTTGAATTTGCTAGCTGGTGGTAGAGCACTAATCTCATTGGACCTCCTTCAGTTTCAGTCCGTAGCATGAGTGTACATGCTGATGTATGAGGAATGCACCTGTATGGCAAATTTCTGAACTTTATTGCATTGTGTAAGCTTATGCAGAGTCTCTTCACTTTAGAGGCATTAGAGTTGGTGGTCAGCTCCAAACACATTTCCCTCAAAATCTTTGAGGTCAGATGCTTTTGAGTAGACATTTGGATCAGAGAGGTTTCTGATGAATCCTAGATGTCTGCATCTTTTCTGTTTGATACTGATGACTTTACGCAGGTGTCAAACTGTCAGTTTGTCTCTCTTGATCTCTCTAGCACATCCTCTCAGGAGGCCATTAAGGTCCAGGAGCATCTTGTATCCATTCAGACTATACATCAGGCAGAAGTTGTTAGGAAAAGAGAGCCATGATTTATCTTGTCTGAGATAAGGAAAGCAAACACCATGTATTGATGAGGGAATACATTGGTGGGTTGTTTATGGAAATCTAGCCTGAGTAGTCTTCTCCCAAAGCCATAAGCCTTAACCCCCCCCCTACACACACATACATAAAAGACAAACCATCTGTCTCCTCTGGTGGCCTATTTCCAAAATGGTCCATAGGGGAATTGGTGTAAATTTGTGCAGGGCTTATTCAAATCCACCCCCATCATTTCAACCTTCTTTTCCAGTTTCTGAGATTAGAGAGAGAAAACACCTTCCCTAGAAGAGGAATGCTATTCTGATTCTGATAATGAGGCCTTAGACTTTGTCTTTGAAATATCTTATCCAATATTCTAACTGATCATGAGTCTGAATCTGAGGATGCTCCCTCCTTATAGGAAATCTCTTTTGGAGAGAGAATCTCCAAAATAAAGGATTTTTGTTAAATAGGAAGGAAAAAAAATTAGGTATCAAGAGTCATAAAAGAAATATAACAACGTCCTTAACATGGACTTTTCAGTGCCTCTGGCCATCCCACCAATCTTGTGAGTTTTAGAGGACATCTTCACTGCAGCATCTGTTTCCCCAGATTCCCAAACTCCTGTTCCCAAGAAGCTTAATACATTCTACAAAGTAAAAGATTCACTCAAGCTTCTTTACAAGAAACCTGTAGCACATCTTTCTGTTTTTCCCTTAGATGGGGACAGAAACTTTAAATCCTTGTCTTTGGTCGATCTCATCTGAAATTATAAGGATTTTCAAGAAAAAGAAAGTCACACCACCAAATTAGTCCAAATCCACAGACAGCTGAACATACTACCATGAACAGAGCACAGATTTCACATAAAAACTTTAATGCAACGCCAATAAAATAGGCAAGCAGGACAAGCGCTTTCATCCTTAGCCTTCTTCAGATCCTGTTTACTGGGCCTAAAACTAAATGTTTAAAAACTTGGATAAGACCAATCATGGTCTTTTGAAAACCATTGCATCACTTCCTCATGCAGTAGTTGTCATTCAAAGGGACCACTCCTTCAGTTTACATCACTTCCTCATAGTAGCTATGAAGCATTCCCTGTAGTAGGTGTCACTCAGATGAGCACTCCCTTATTTTGGGCTAATGGTGTTGAAGCTGTTGCTATCTCCTCCCACTTAGACCACATTCTTTCAGAATTGGTTTCAGCGGTACCATTCCATTCAAGCCTGGAGGGCAGTCTTCCCTTAGGTCTATTATCCATTTGAGTTCTTCTACCGCCTTTCTATTCTGAAAGTCACCTCCTCTCAGTGTTTCTTTTACAATAGAGATGACCATAAACGAGTGGGTGTTATTAAGCTTCACATGTGAATAGAGGGCAATTTGTTTCTACTTTATTCCTTATATCAGATAAATGCTGTAGGATACTCTTTTAGCATTCTATTTGTTTTGCCTATATAATAGGCTGAGCAAAGAGAGCATGTAGCGATATAAATCACAGTTTTGATGATACAAGTAGCCCAACTTTGTAAACTATAGCATTTTCCTCTTTTCGGATGTTTGAAAATGTTACTTGTATTAATCAAATGACAAGCCTTACAGCAGCCACATTTCCAAGTGCCTCTGAGTGTATATGCAATATTATTTGCTCCTTTATTAATGCCGTCCTTGTGGCATATAACAGCCTTTTCAAGTTTTTCTTATTTCTGAAAGCAAAGCTGGGGTTATCACCAACGATTTATTTTATTTTGGCATCAGACGTCAATACTGGCCAATACTTTTTAACGACATCACTTATCGTCTCATTGTCAGTACTATAAGTTGGAGTGCATCTTACTTTATTTGTAGTGGTTACTGCTGAACTTGTTTGCTCATAATTTTGATGGCTGGAATAGTAGCGTCTTCCTTTACTAGATCTCAACTCACTTGTTTTCATAAACATTCGTGCTAATGGCTATTTTAGTATAACCTCTCTTTGATGTTTTTTAATAGTTCCTTATGTTCCTTCAGGAAGGTTTCCTCTTTGGGACATATCTTCGAGATGCATATCGTTTGGTTATCCACTATGTTCCTGAAAATATGCCTGCTGGTGGAATGCAACATATGGTTGCGCCACATCAGTATCAATGCCTGTAGAACCCAGATATACCTTCACATCTAAGTACTCCATCTCTTTATCAGATGACTTAACATAAAGTTTCAGAAATGTGATCATATTCAGTAAGAGATCGACAAACTCATTTAGCGTAGCTTTGTTCCCTTCCCACAGAAGAAAAACATCATCCACAAATCCATTGTTGAATAACAGTTGGCCTTTCCATCGGTTTCTGTCATCTGCAAACCATTGTCCATTGTGCCAAAATGAGGTTCGCATAGGTGTTTGCACAGGGGGTGCCCATGGCTACCCCCCATTTCTGCCAATAGTGTTTATTTCCATATATAAAGACATCGTTCTCTAGCTCTAAAAGGCTACATAAAAGATCAACATCCGCCAGTTCATGATCAACATAGTCTCTTATGGCCTCTATTCCATACTCATTCGAAATGCATGTAAATAAACTGTTCACATCCATTGTGACCAGTAAGAGCCCTGCATAAGACTATCTCAGCTCCATTATGTCAAACAGTTGCCTTAAGAGTTGTGATGAGTCTTTTAAGACTGTCTTTGCTGCACGTAATTTTTTAAGCTCACCTTCTAGGTAGATGTAAAGTGGCTCAGTTATCCACTCACTACCTGCCACTATAGGGCACACAGGCGGATCAAAGCAATCTTTGTGGATCTTTGGTAATCCGCTTATGACGGGTACAGTGGGGAAAGCTATTTAAAAAAAATCATATAACTCTCTGTTGATACATCTGCTCATCAATTTCTCATATAATGTATCTTGTACATTTAGTACCAGTTTATCTGCATCCTTTTTGCTGCTCACAACATAAGTATTCCTGTCACTCAACATTTCTTCCGTTTTCCTAACATAATCATACAAATTCATCACCACCAGAGCACCACCTTTGTCTGCTGGTTTTATTATTTTATCTGCCCTTTTCTGTAGTTCATCCAGTTTACCATGACTTAAATTATAGAAATGTTTGGCGCTTCCTTCTTCTCTCTGAGCAGTTATTTCATTCATACGTAAGCGTTGTAAACATGTCAACTATAGCTTTATGATATTTTTGAAGTAGCTTTCCCCACTGTACCTGTCATAAGTGGATTACCAAAGATCCATAAAGATTGCTTTGATTCGCCCATGTGCTCTACATTGACAGGCAGAGGGTAGATAACTGAGACACTTTCCATCTTTCTAGAAGGTGAGCTTAAAAATTGTTACCTGCAGCAAAGACAGTCTTAAAAGACTCAGCACAATTCTTAAGGGAACTGTTTGACATAATGGAACTGAGAGCGTCTTATGAAGGGCTCTTACTGGTCACAGTGGATGTGAACAGTTTGCTTACATGTATTCCGAATGAGTATAGAATAGAGGCCATAAGAGACTACGCTGATCGTGAACTGGTGGATGTTGATCTTTTATGTAGCCTTTTAGAGCTAGTGCTAGAGAACAATGTCTTCATATATGGAAATAAACACTATTGGCAGAAATGGAGGGTAGCCATAGATACCCCCTGTGCAAATATCTATGTGAACCTCGTTTTGGGGCAATGGGAAGAGCAATGGTTTGCAGATGAAAGAAACAGATGGAAAGGCCAACTGTTATTCTACAATAGATTTGTGGATAATGTTTTTCTTCTGTGAGAAGGGAACGAAGCTATGCAAATGAGTTTGTTGATTTCTTACTGAGTATGACCACATTTCTGAAATTTGATATTAAGTCATCTGATAAAAGAGACTGAGTACTTAGATGTGAAGGTATATCTGGGTTCCACAGGCATTGATACTGTATTGTACAGCTTTAATGCTGGACTGATTTTGTCCATGTAGTGCATTAGAGTCATTGATCTTTTATTTTTCATCTAAGACTTTCAAGCAGAGCACCATTAAAACTCTATAATAAAAGGAAAAAATTGCTGTCCAGGACCAAGAAGGAGCAGGTGCCAAATTGGAAGCAATCTGTCCTTTGTCTGAACAAGCAAATAAGGTCAGTGGTGAAATCCTCTAAGGCTAGCTTTGAGTCCAGATTGGCCACATCCACAAAGAACAATCACAAGGCCTTCTTCACATATGTCCGCAATCTCAAAGGTCACACCCAAATCTACTCTGAACTGGTGGACATTAACACCACATACACAAACGCCATATATATAGTCAACCAGCTGGCAGACAGGTTCAGTGAAAACTTCACCCCTCTGCCCCCATCAGTAAACCATTACATCCCCAGTACCTGCCCCCCTCCCCTCATCACCAGGGTGTAGGTCTTTAATGCCCTCTCAAAGGCAAAAAGTCTAGTCTCCATGGGACCTGATAACATCCCTGGCTGTATCTTACATGAACTCTCAACTTCATTAGGCACCCTAGTCAACCAAAGCCTGAGCACCAGCTTCATCCCAGCTGAATGGAGGACAGCCACGGTCATCCCTCTACACAAAGGTGGAACGTCCACTGACCCAGGCAATTGTAGGCCCATCAGCCTAACTAGCCTGATCTGCAAGGCCAAGGAACGCATTATATTGGGCCTTATAAGCAAGGACATTGGCAACCTCCAAACTGTTGACCCCACACAGTTTGGTTTTGTCAAAGGGAGCTCTTGCCTGTTAAATTTGGTCCACTTCTTTGAAACAATCACCAAAGCCATGGACGAGGGGAAGACCGTGCACACCACTGCCTACCTTGACCTAGCCAAAGCCTTTGACACTATTCCCCACTTGGGCATAATAGATAAACTCTCCCAGATAGGCATCAACCTGTATGTTACCAGATGGATAGCTAACTGGTTCACAGATAGAACCCACACAGTAAAAATAGGGAAAACCACCTCTAGTGAATCAGTCTTGGGACCTCTACAGTTTGAGATATACTTTTCTGAGGTGCAAGCCAAAACCAGTGGTCTGTGGCTGACCAAGTTTGCAGATGACTGTAAGCTGGGCACTGTCTTAAATTCCCCTAGTGATGTGAACATCCAACAAGAGTGCCTTACTGAAACTAATGACTGGTGCCAGAAGCATGGCCTCAAACTGAATGCCAGGAAATGCATCATTATCCCCTTTGGGGAAAATGGCATCCCCACTAATTATCACATTAATAACAATGTACTAAGCATGCAGTCAGTCGTGATGGACTTGGGCACCCAGGTTGATAGCAACCTGACTTTTGACCACCACATTACCTCTGTTGTACAGAAGGCTTTTTACATGGCCCACCTCATAAATAAGGGTATTTCATCCAGGAGCAAAGAGTTCATAACATCTTTGTACTCCTCCCTTATCGGACCCATTATCGAGTACAGTGCCCCATTCGGTATGTACCTTGCCAAGCACTTGCAGCAGCTGGAGAGACCACAGATGTTCCTGACCAGGAAATCCAGGGTCTCAAACTCTTATCCTATACAGATAGGCTAAAAGCCCTGTCCCTCTACTCAGTCTCAGACTGCTCAGAGATGACCTGTGTCTGGCATACAGGGCCATCTCAGATCCAGCCTTGACGGAGTTGCTGCATATCCGTAAGTCAAACTCCACTCATGCAACTCACACACAAGGCCTTAACCTGGTCTGTGACATTAATAGAATTTGTTGGCAGGATAGATTTGTGTCCCAAAGATGCCCCCATCTGTGAAATAGACCCCCTTTCCATGTCAAGCAGAGTACCTTTCTAGCCCTCTTTAAGAGGAACCTGAATGGCTGGATGGGAAACCAAAACTACACCCCTGGGATCTCACCAGTGTCCCTGCTGGACAGGGGAAACAGGTGCTGACTGAGGGAACATGGGTGAAATTCTTGGCTAGACTTAAAAGAACCTTCGGGCCAATAGCCTAGTTTTATCCTACGAACCTATAAAATATTTTCTTATAGCATTGTTAGACTGTAGTGCCTTTCTTATCATAAAATGTGTTTCTGCTTTCTGTTTTCTTTAAATCACCGATGTTATTAAATAATAGATTCCAGGTTGTCTAATAAGGAGGAGAAAAACAATAATGTGGTGAAGACTAGTAAGGGAGAATTGTCAAATTAAGCTGTAGTACACTCGAAGAATCTTAAATCTCCTTGATGTCCATCTAGGATCACTGTTGAAGTATTCCAGTATTAATGGGTTATTCTGCTGAGATACCATGATGTCCAGCTGGCGTACAAAAGCCAAAACTTTTGTGATGCACCATACATGAGGCGTATGATCTTTTCCTGTGGAAGTAGAGGTATATAAGTGGATGTATGGGTGTAAGATCCGTAGACTATCTTGCTGCCAGCCTGAATGAAGGATGTTTGCTCCCATTGTTCTGAACATTGCATTGTTATTGCCGCTATCACTGTCTTAACATACTCAGATAAGTACCCCATTGGGGAACCTCCTTGTTCTTGATTTTGTACTTAAGATTTGTTCATGTTAGGAAAAAGTGTGAAGTACTACAGTGGCAGGCAGATCCCATAAAAAGACTTCCATTCCCAGTGTCAGTTTTGTTTAGGGGCTGAGGATGATTACAGAATCTGTGAAATCTGCCAATCATTCATTCCAAAAACCCTTCAAACCAGACTTTACTCAGTAGATACTTAAAGACCCAACATTTGAAGTACCTCATACAAAGCAAGATGGCGGAACCCTTGACTTTGGGCATTTCCCACTCAGCCCAAAAAGGAAGATCAAAGTATATCCAAAAAACGGCAAGAGACTCCACGACAAAAGCGAAAGAGGCAAGGCTTACTTAACCAAAGTTTATTCAAATGCGTGTTTGCCTGAAAGCGCTTAGGGTATGTTTGCCTGAAAGCACTTACTGTGTACGCATTTTAATAAAGTTTGGTTAAGTAAGTCTTACCGCTTTTTCTTTTGTTGTGGAGTCTCTTGCCATTTTTTTGGATATACTTTGTGCTTGTTTGGCGGAGTGACCTTGGTGCAGGATTCCACTGTTCTTTGGAGTTTGAAAAAGGAAGATCAACAAATCAAGCTCTGAATCTTTAGCTGCCCATTCTGATTTGGATGCTCCCACTGAGATGCACCAGGAACCTACAGTGTGTCTGAGTCTTACAGTGAACCCCTGCTATCAGAGATCTGTCGTAGAAAAATTAAAGAAAATCTGCAGTCTGTTCCTAGCAATAATGCCATTCACAGAGCACAGATAGGTTAATTACAATAGCAGGCAGGCTAGGAGTGCATACACTGAAATGTTCATGTGATGCTGTAGCTGTTGCAGTGAGAACTGCCAGGTCTAGGATAGTTTTGATAAGGCTAGTATGCCTTAGAACAGAGTCTAACAGCAGGGACATTAGATTAAGACTTCTGAATGCTCGTGTCCCAAGAGCTTTTGTTTGGTAAAACAATAAATGGTATTACTGATGGTGTGTGTGTGTGTGTGTGTGTGTGTGTGTGTGTGTGTGTGTGTGTGTGTGTGTGTGTGTGTGTGTGTGTGTGTGTGTGTGTGTGTGAGAGGGGGTTAAAAGGTGAACAAGGTCCTCGTTAATAGAAATTTATGTCTCACCTACATTTCATTTTCAAGAGAGTCTCACTACAGTTAAGAAACCGTTTTCTAAGAAACTAATTTCCCAGTATTCTCTTTATTCTTTCCCATTCCTAGTACCCCTAGGAGGAAAATTGCAAAGCCATGTTTCTGGGAGTAGATAAAACTTAGGCAATCAGTCAACAACTGTTTGAAATAAAATTTGTGAGAAACTACAGGCACTGCATCTTATTATGTACATTTAATGCTAAAAATGATGAATCAGCTTATCCCAAAGGAAGGTAGTTCAACGTTTTCATCCCGTTCAAAGTGGGAAAGTTATTTATCCCAGTCTTTCTGCTCCCAGAAAAGGGCTACATCTCAAAACCAGTATTAGACTTGATCTAATCTGAACAGGTTCATAAATTCAAGGACATTCATGATGGTGAATCTAAAGACTTTGCTTCACATCATAATGAGGTCTCTTTGCAAAAAAAAAAAAAATCAAATTCTAAATAGTTCATTGTTTTTTTCCAAGTTTATAACACATTCCCCTAGGCTATTTAGCAAATGATTAGTTCCACTGTTAGCTCTCATCAAAAAACAAAATAGAAGTTATAGTGGCAAAACAAGGGGACTATTAACTTCACACAGTCATGCCATTATTGTTTCAATCTTTGTGAATAATAGCAAATTGCAAGAAATGTTTTCTGCTTTCCTTATTGTTAGTAACTTCACTGGCAGGCATGGATTTGATACTAATGAAAGCCTTTTCATATCGATAAGTAGTCATCTCCACTTGGTCCTGCTAAAATGCATTTATTATTATGTATTTATTTTACTTTGTATTCTGGGATAGAGTACATGTCCTGCCAAACCTTTTTAGTCTGTATATTCTATTAAGATGTATTTATTATTATCTTATTTATTTACATTTGTTTTGTGAGTTAGAACACAGTTCTGCTAAATGTCTTTCAGACTCGTCCAGTGGGTACAGCCAAATAGAGTGGGTATAGCCAAATAATTGAATTACATTAGTGAACTGTACAGTCTAAGATTGTCCAAGAAAGAGTAAAATTGGTAACACACACATATATATATATATATATATATATATATATATATATATATATATATATATATATATATATATATAAAAATAACATTTCTCAATATACATCATTTTGTGAATTTATGCTTAATAAGAAATGCAGTTTTCTATTAATCTCAGGATAAATGGTAATAAATACATATATCATATTTGCTTTTTTATAAGGGGAGGGAAAGAAGAAATATAGAGGATGAGGTAGGAACCGGAAGGAAATAATATAACAGGTTCAGTTATGACTTGTGTTAGGAGTAAGTGAAAGTTAAATTAGGATGAAATGTTTAAGGAGGTAACTGAGTTGTTCAGAAAAAACAGTATATTTAGCTTCTTCATTGAGAAGTCTATAAAGTGTGGGCAACAATTCGTGACAGGAATTTTAACGCTTTTAAAGTATTTGGCAAATATTACCATGACTGAGGAGCAGTAATAGAAAATCTGTGGTCACAGCATTGTAGTTCATTCTGTGAGAAATTTAGTCCAGGTCAGATGGTGGCAGTAGCCAAAAGGATCTAATAGTTAAGCAACTTGGAAGGAAAAGAAATGTCTCTTCATTTAATAAACTTAGTAGAATTCCTGACTCCTTGTCCAAGCAGCAATTGGAATTTTGTTTTATTGGGAGTCATTTTGCATTGGAAAGGGTATTACAGTGATGCCCTATCTTTAAGGAAAAAGTATTGAATCTGCATATTTGATTACTATGGCTGGTAACTCAAATGAGTTTTTTCTTTCAAGCTCTGGATATAATGGACAGTCCATACTCCAGCTGGGCTAGAATAATTGACGGGGTTATTTTCTTAGTCCAGAATATTTTTTTTTTTCATTTTTTTTTTATTTAGCCTCATTTATGCCAAAAGTTCAGTTGTTGGTTTAAGCAGTGGTCTAGACAACAGAGTAGTTGGTTGTTTTTAATGGCAAGATTATTGTTTAGTATATGCAATTTTTTTTGAGGGGTGGTAGTCTAAGCACAGTTTCTGTTTAGTAATAAAGTACATCTTTGTGTAAGAACAGTTTCATGTTTATACCCACGTTAAATGGAAGTAGCATATATATATATATATATATATATATATATATATATATATAGAGGTCCCCTTTAGTAGATTGAACTTTTACAAGTTCGAACCTCGTATGGCCGAGACCATATGTTCGAACTTGTAAAAGTTCGATTGGACTGAATGGAGATCTCCGTACAGTGCAGAACGGGAAGATTTCCCATTTCCGCAATGTAGTGCAATCTCGGAGATGGTATGTTTAAGTAAAGGGGGTGGAGGGTGCAGGGGGCATAGCCCCCCTGCTTTTTTTTTTTCCTTTTACTTCAGTGTTCAAACTTTTACAAGTTCAAACATATGGTCTTGGCCATATGTGGTTCAAACTTGTAAACGTTTGCTCTACTGAAGTAGATCTATATATATATATATATATATATATATATATATATATATATATATATATATATATATATATATATATATATATATATATATATGATTATATAATTTGTCATCAACTATTTTTGACCTGAATGATTGATCTAGGCAACTCCAAAGACTGTAAGTAGCAATAAGATCTGAGCAGAGCACAATAAAGTATCGATATGAAAATTGTCTTGGCCCATATTTTTAAAATCACTTGGTGTTTATGTGCCATGCTATGTGGCTGTCTTAAATACATGACTGAAAGCTAGCTAGTGTATGTTCATTATACATCTACCAGGAGATAAATGTAGTGGGGTAGGGTTTGCATAATGATTAAGTTCTTTACCTTACAGATACAAGATACAGGGTTTGACTCTGATCTCTGGTTGTATACTAAGCTTATCATAGTCTACAGACTGATAACTTAGTATTTACTTATGAACATAAAAACTGGAGCTTTTTTTCCCATGACAAAGCCAAAGGGTGGTACCATAATTGGAGTAGAATGTTCTTCATTAGTTTTAACTGAGTAGCTAGAAGACATTATGGACAACTTATTCATTAAGAGGAAGTATCATTCTAATCTAATTAGCTTGTACATTAGAATGGCAAGCATAAAGTTCCTCAACAAATGGGTTTGGATCCAATCCTTGGATTTGACTCTGCAACATTACTCTAGATTCTAGGAACCGACTCTTGCGCTCCTCCCTTTACCTATGATCACCCTGACCACTGCATTACCTCTGATCTCATTTGCCGCTCTACGGTTTGGTCGGGTTTGCGATCTCTCGAACTTGTTGTGAGTTTAGTGAGTTTAAAAACTTTATATTCTTAGTGTTGTATCTTCTTCCCTTTAATTTTTTACTAGTATCTCCCTTACCCTGTATGTAGAATAGTTAGGGTACTAAATTTAAGAATTTTTCTTGGTAATCTGCATTACCATTATTGCTAACCTTTTTTCCTTTCCTTTAATCCCCTTGGAGGTATTTTAGTTATACCGTTGCTGGCATAAATCTTTTCCTATAGATGGAATTGTAAAAAAAAAACTTTCTTTTTCTTCTTTATTTGTCTAACTTTCTGATGTGTATTGTTCTCTTATTGTATGGCTGTAAAGCTTATTGGCTTTAAAAAGTGCACTTCCTTTGGGCATAAGATACCCAACTCTGATGCCCAGAGCATCTATTGTTTAGGCCATGCTCTCCTGGGCACTTCCTCTAGTATCTGTGCTGTATTTAACAGTATCAAAGATAGACAGCACAAGCTGGTTTTCAAGGGTCATATTCCTGCTTCTGCTCCTTCTTCTGGTGCATCTACAGCAGGGGGCTCAGACCCACTCTCATAAGTCTAAAGGGCCCAAGGAACACTGAAAATGCACCCCAAAAAAGTTTTCCAAGTCTCCTTTGGCTTCTGAACCACCAATGAAAATTTCTAAAAGTTCAGATCCAAAACCCTCGGATGTGACACCTGCAGCTTTGAAATTCCCTTGACTCTGAAACCCACGATTCTCCCTGGAGCCAGTGTCCATAAGACTGAGGTCTCTCTCCTTCAAGAGACTCCCAAAAAATCTTCCAGACTGCCTTCCAACTCCTCTTCTCTCAGGTCTTCCTGATGTCTTTCCAAAGCAGAGGTAGATATGATGATGAAAACATTTCTCAGAGCACAGATCCAGATGAGAGTATTTTCGTTTGTATCTCCCATCAGCTCTGTGAACCTCAAACCATCCTCTCATAGAGTTATCACTCCTTCTCCAATCTGACCTTCTGTTTTGGAGCTGTCAGATCTGTGATCTCCAAGAGTTGAATAGTCTGATCCAAAGTTACCTCTTTCTTCGACTTTGCCACCTTCCCTGATCAGTTTGGATCTAACCCCCTAGAGCAGGATGTGTCTCAGAGGTGGGATGTTGGATTTGGAGGGGAATGCCTTTGACTCCAAAGTTTTTGAAGCCATCACTTCCCCTCAGGGCCTTGGCACTGGACAGCTTAGCTCTGACTCCTCCCTTGGAGTTGAGGGTCAGGGCAGGCCCTGGATTGTCTGATCAGAGAGTTTCAGCTCCGGTTGGAGTGTCCTCGTCTTCTCCTGGCCCCTCTGCTTTCGAGGTGGTGGAGAATTTTCTCCTATCTGAGAGCAGTATCTGCCCTTACATCTTCAGATCCAGTTCCTCTTCCCCTTCAGATGTTGTGTTTGAGTCTACTCATCCTATTCTCCAGGGACAGCCAGCCTGTATGAGCTTCCAGGCATTTCCAGTTAGGGAACTCCCCACCTGTTTGGATACTTCTCCAGAGCATCTCACTGAAGAGGTTCCCTGAAAGAGGTCATGCAAAAGGAGGCACCTGGATTTCCCACAGGAATTCCTCACAGACGACACCAATTTTGATGAAGGGGAAGGGTCCCCTAGATCACCACCTGAAGATACCTCCGTTGGAGACAATTTAGAGGGACTGTCCCTCAGTGCAGAGACCTTTTTTAGGAATCAGTATGGTGATAAAAGATGCGGTTTCAAAAATCTCAAGAGCCTTTTCAAGAGTCACGTAGAGATTTTCCTCCCAGAGGCAGAGGGGGAAATAATTATAATGCAAGACCCCACCTATATGGCAGAGGAGGGCCGCAGACCCTAGGGTCTTGGGATTCCTTCTGTGAACAGATCCTTTCAGCATTTCTGAAAGGTTGCCTGACTGTTCTTCTTTGGAGGCAGTTGAGGGGGGGTGCTTATCCCTGCACCTAAACACCTGGGGAGCCATCGCAGAAGACTTATGGGTGCAAAGGATTATATCCAGAGAATATTTCATTCCCTTTGTACAACTTCCCCCAATTAAAAGAAAACCTCTCCTCGATGTTCACCCCAATCAGTGGGAGTCAACAACTCTAGAGGTTCAAAAGTTGCTAGACAAGAGAGTCATCCAAGAGGTTGCTCCTGACCAAAGAGGATCTGGAACTTACTCAGAGCTCTTTGTAGTGCCAAAGAAAACAGGGGACCTGAGACCCCATCTTGGATCTCAGTTATCTGAACCAGTTTGTAATGAGTTCCAAGTTCTGGATGATCATGGTTCAGTCCATTCTGCCTCTCTTACAGTCGGAAGACCGGATGTGCTCCTTAGATCTTCAGGATGCTTACTATTATTTCAAAATGAACAGGTGATCTTGAAGAAACGTATGCTTCCAGCTGGGAGCCAGTCACTACCAGTTCAGAGTCCTGCCCTTTGGTCTCACTACAGCCACCAAGGTGTTCACCAAATGCATGGCAGTGGTAGTAGCTCACCTAAGGCTGCACAGAATCAGTGTCTCCTTATTTAGATGACTGGCTCATTACCACTGCAACCAGGATTGCCTAGAAAAAGCCAGAGATTATTTACTTCAGTTATCCCACTCCCTGGGAATCACAACCAATCTGTCGAAGTCCCACCTACAACCAATTCCAAGTCTTGGAGTTTATAGGGGCTCGCCTAGACACAGTCAGTCATCTCCCTCTCTTACCACAAAACAGAGTTCTTGTTTTAAGACTACATGTCAGACACCTTCTTTCTCACGCTCTCCCCCAGCAAAGTTGATTCTCAAAGTCCTTGGATCGATGGCTGCTGTAATCACCTTGATACCTACAGCTCGCCTTCACATGCAACTCCTCCAATGGACTCTAGCAGTACAATGGTCCTTTCATCGACTGTCTTTACAGCACCCTATAAAAACTATCTCAAGTTTCCAAGGAATCCCTACTGTGGTGGATACAGTCTGACGATGTTTGTCTAGGACGTCCCTTTTCCTTCTTCCCTGAATCTCCACGTTGACCATGGACACCTCCCAATTGTGGTGGTGGGGGGGCATTCTTGAGATGGACAGCTCAAGGTACATGAGTAATAATATATTAGAGATGAGAGCAGCTCTTTTCGTGTTGTAGGCACTTTAGAACTCTCTTCCTCTGGAGAAAATTGCTATCCGAACGAACAATATGTCAGTAGTTTGGTACCTCAACAGACAAAGGGGAACCAGATCTTACCCACTTTACTGAGAAGCAATGAGAGTTTGGCAGTGGACAATCTCCTCCAACCACTTTCTTGTGGCAATGCATATACCAGGGAAATCCAGTGTTCTAGCAGACAGGCTTAGCAGGTCTGTTCTGATGCTTCACGCGTGGTCTCTCAATCAAACAGTTGCAAATATGATTTTCTACAAGTGGAGCCAGCCTTGCTGCAATGTTTATGCCTCTCCCCTCAGCAACAAATACAGCAGGTTCTTTGCCCTAATTCCCCATCAGGAGCTGTCACCCAGAAATGCTGTAGTCCACATTTGGCTACTTGTTCTATGTGCTTATCCTTCCCTACTTCTAATTCCCAAATTCCTTCAGAAAGCACCCCAGTTGAAGAGCAAAGTAATCCTCCTTGCCCCATTCTGGCCTCAGCAAGTGTGGTTCCCCTTTCTATGGTCTCATCTACTATGTCTCCCTTCGACACTGGACTCTACTCCAGACCTCCTTTCACATTTGTTATAGATGACTCATCCGGACATTGTAGGCTTCAGATTAACCGCATGGTTTCTCCAATTCCAGTGATGGCTAGATATTCCAGGCTGTTCTCTCCTGTTCGGCAAATTTTGTTTTCATCCCAAAAGCCCTCTACAAGAAAGATTTATGAGAGTAAATGGAAGAGGTTTTCTTTTTGGCCTCATCAGAGAGAATTTGATCCTTTCAGTGCTCCAGTTCGGCTGTTTTAGATTTCCTTGCTTCTGTTTTTCAAAGTGGTGCCAATTTCTCCACCATCAAAGTTCAGCTGGCAGCCATCTCTAACTACCATATCGGAGACGATGCTTCCCCTTTAGCCTCATCCAAGTTACGTAAAGCATTTCTTAAAGGTACCTTTTTACTTAGACCTCCGATTAGGGATCCCACTCCATCTTGGGATCTTACTGTCATATTGCAGAGATTAGTACGATCACCCTTTGAACCCCTGGCTAAAGTAGACCTCCATTTCTCTCTTGGAAAACAGTTTTTCTTGTAGTTATAACTTCTACGAGATGAGTCTCTGAATTCCAGGCATTCTGTTCTATTTTCATAAAGACAGGGTTACCGTGCGTACTAACCCTTTCTTTTTACCTAAAGTTGCCTCTGAAGCAAACATTAATCAAGTGATCAATCTACCTGTATTTTTTCCTAAATTTGACAGTAAAAGAGCATACATGCTTCATCTTTTCGATGTGCATAGGCAAATTAATTTCTACCTTCATAGGACTAAGGAATTTAGAAAATCTGGCCAACTGTTTCTGTCCTTTTCCAGTAACAAACTAGGATCACCTGTTTCAAAAACTACA
The DNA here is from genome assembly GCF_019279795.1 of Protopterus annectens. Classification (NCBI taxonomy): domain Eukaryota; kingdom Metazoa; phylum Chordata; order Ceratodontiformes; family Protopteridae; genus Protopterus; species Protopterus annectens. The sequence continues at coordinate 1,049,401,787 of NC_056745.1, read as the reverse complement.
CTAGCCATATGGATTACAGATTGCATTTCATATAGTTACTCCTCTAGAGGTTTAAATGTACCAAAACAGCTAAGAGCACACTCAACTAGGTTGATGGCTATGTCATCTGCTTTTTGAGCCAGAGCTTCCATTGATGATATTTGTGCAGTTGCTACATGGTCTAATGCTCATAATTCTATTACTCATTACAAGCTGGATGTCATTGACAGAAAAAGAGCTGCATTCAGTTCTGTGGTTCTCAGGAATATCTTTCCATGAAGGCTATCCAGAGTTTTCGTAGCTGGGGACTCTGTCCCATTCATTGAGGAATGAATGAAAATGACACCAGATATAAAAGTTGCATACTTGTCATAATTATGGATCTGTGTTTTCCATTTTCATTCTTCCTCAACTTTCCCCCACCTTCCCCAATCCATGTTTTTCAGAGTGACCTGATGTAGTTTTTGTTAGGAACCACAGTTCCTGTTTGAGCCCCTGCTCTGTTGATCTCTTACCTCCTCATGTCTATGGTAATTTCACTAGTTTTTATATTTTGAAAGTTAAATATTAGCAGCAAATTCGATCTGAGGTAATTCGGTGGTCTGAGGCAGCTTGGGTAAAGGGAACAGCTCGAGAGTCAGATCCTAGAATCTAGAGTAATGACGCCAAGTCAGATCTGAGCTCATTCATTGAGGAAGAATGAAAATGGACAAAACAGATGCATAGCTATGGTGAATACATAAGTTTTAGTTTTCATTGCCACAAGCATCTAGTTGACCATTTGTCTTAAAGTGCAGTGGTGAGTTTTGTGGTCTATCAAGAAGATAAACCTGCTAAACTTGTTGGCTGCAGACTGGATAGACGAGTGTTCTAGGCAGAATTTAGTGTCACTCCTGGCAGAAAACATTCTAGTTTGGAGGGTGGGAGTATTGAAGACCAAGGCCTTTATGGCTCATGGTTGAAGACGTTGAAAACATTGTAGCAGTGTTTATATTGGAAGCACTTTGCAAACTGATGTTTGAACATGAACTTTAGAATTAGACATCCCGCACTAACCTCTCACAACATGTTTCTACTACACATAGCCTCCTTATTCATGTTATCATCAGTATCACTCCTTACATCTTACCACACACACAAGAACCTCTTCTTTACTATAATACAGCTCCCATACCTATCAACACCAGACTACACCACTTTAGTATCTCTTCTGCTATATTTAATATTTGTACCACTGACTTTGCCCCTTACACATTACTACTGCATCACCACTCCTCCTCACCCTCCCAACAATATCACAAGGACATTACAAAATTCTTGAAAATTGTTTTCTACCTAGCCTCCAAGCTGTCTTGTTGTGAAGACATGCATCCAAATCCCAGACCACCACCCAAATTCCGAAACACCCCATCAACTTACTTAATCTCCTTAGAAAAACATCTGACCTGCTCCTATTTAACGTTAATATTAGAAGCATCTCCAATAAGATTCATGACCTGGACTTCTATCTCTATACACCCCAGACTTAGTTGTTATAACAGAAACTTTCCTTAAACTACATATCACCAATAATGAAATTATACCACCAGGATGCAATATTCTAAGAAAGGACAGGACAGATAAAACAGGAGGAGGCATTGCTTTACTTTATAAAAATCATCTCACAGTTAAGACTTTAATTATTAAAACTCTCTAACCTAGACAAAGGAGAAATACTTCTTGCTCAACTAAAACTCAACTCTAGCAATCTAATAAACATAGTCGGATGGTATATACCACCCAGAAACAATATAGCCACCCTTGAAAACCTACTCCGTTGGTCTTGCACATCACTCCTACAGGAAACTATTATCCTGGTAGATTTTAACCTAGATTGGCTCTCATGCCCCCACCAACCATATCAACCTTCATGGTTTTACTCAAACCATCCAAACCCCTTCCAGAACTAACAAGGCGACCAACAGAGACTCAATCCTTGATTGGATACTAACCGACCACTCCACCCCTCTAACACAGGTTGCCTCCCTGAAGGACTAAGTGACCATCTAATAATCTTTCTCCTTAGAAAGCATTCCCATTGCAACAAAGGAACTAGCTACCAACTAATCAGGAATAAAAAAAAAATAACGTCAACAACTTTATCACTGACCTAAAAAAATTTAATTGGACTCCATTAAAATATCTTCATTTAAACGAGACTGTAAAATACTTTGACTCTACCTTTCTAAACATCCTGAACCGACATGCCCTCCCAGAACCATCAGAATCAAAGCTTACCATGCACCTTGGTTAAGTAAAGAAACCAGATCCCTCCTCAAAACCAGGGACAAAGCCCGGGACCACTGGCATAAAGTCAAATCCCAAGCCACTAAACAAACCTATCACGAGCTCAGAAATAAAGCTAAAAAGCTAGCAAAACATGACAAAACAATCTATTACCATAATCAACAAATAAAGCATAAGAATAACCCTCAAAATTTCTGGGCAGCCATAAACAAAATTTTCTTGCCAGGTAAAAATAGTACTTCCACCCCCTACCACAGATAACACATCAGAGACCATAGCCACTGTAAATCACTTAGTAGCAATAACTCATTCTACCGCCAACCTGTCCCCACTGACTAGATTAGAAAACTACCTAAAAAAAAACTCAAGCCCATGACACTAGTGTTTGACAAATTACCAGCAGAATTTCTACAAATAGCAGCCGATGCCATTGCCCTCCCAATATCCATTCTTATTAACAGATCCATAACTGAAGCCTTTGTCCCCGAAATATGGAAAATATCACATATCATCCCTCTTCATAAAAGAGGGAATTCTACAGAATTTACAAACTATCGTCCAAGAGCTGTCTTATCCCCTATAGCTAAAATCCTAGAGAGATGTATACATTCTCAAATTATGGACTACTTGCACACCCACAGTCTCCTATCAGCCACCCAGCATGGCTTTTGTCCCTTTCACAGTACCACCACAGCTTTTATGTCCTTTACCAGTATAGCAAACAACCACAGAAACTGCGGCAAATTTGTATCAGATACCTTCCTTGATCTGTCAAAAGCTTTTGACATGGTTGTGCATAATGCACTTATTAAAACTCTTTCTGACATAGGTCTTAGTGAATCTTCTTTAGCTTGATTCCAAAGTTACCTAGCCAGCCGCCAACAAGCAGTACTGTGGCAGCATGAACTCACATCACTGCTTCCTGTCACACTCAGGGTACCACAAGGCTCCATTTTAGGCCTCTTTACACAAACAACCTTCATAATTCCACTCCACGTGCATCTGTCATACAATATGCAGATGATTCCACATTAATTTGTGCAGCATCTTCTATAAATGAACTCCAATCACTAACTCAATTTTCCTTCCTATCAGTTGAATCGCTTCTGTCCAACATCCAACTTATTTTGAATCCTAGTAAAACAAAACTACTTCTCTTTAAACTTACTAGATCCACCTCCTTTGACCCCTCCTTCAATAGCATGTCAAGTAATAAAACTGTAATTTCCCCCATTTCACACACAAAACATCTTGGTATTGAGATTTGACATCCACATAGCCCATGCTACTAAGAAAGTACATAAAAAACTGGGTATCCTCTATAGGAATAGATAAGTTTCTTACTAAACACACAAATACCACAATATCACATACCCATCTCATCTCCACCCTACTTTGCGACTTCCCTATCCTTACCAATCTCAAAAAGACTGATTTAGCAAAATTAGAATCCTGCTACAATAAAATTGCTAGGTTTGCATCTGTCTCCCCATACAAAACACACCACTGAACAACTTTAAAGCAACTTAATTGGATAGAATTTCCCAGTCTCTTGTAGCACAATCAAGTTATGCTAGCTCATAAAATTCTGCATCATCATCATCATCAGAAAACCCCCTCACTTCAAAACCTACTTCAACCTTAGTCTAGTAAAAGAACCCCCCACTCTAACAATAAATTCCTTCTAGAAGTTACTAAACCTAACAACACAGCAGGTGAATCTCTCTTTTCTAATTTTGTCTCTAAAATATGGAACTCCTTACCACCTTACTTAACCTCCATACCATCAATATCTTTGTTAAAAAGTCACTAAGAACTCACTTTACAGCTACGTGGCTCTGCTCTTGTACTGGTCCAGGATAGTCCTACCATCATTTTCACTGTCCTACTCAATCTATGATAGATAATAGATCATGTCTTTCATTAAAAGTAAAAGTATGACTCTTCTATATCATTACTTGTCTTATCAAACTAAATTATATATCTGTATGTACCATTATTGCATATTTGCAACTACTTACAGATGATGGATTCTTCCAAAATGTTCATAACTATTGTATATTCTCACTTGTATTCATTTAACACTATTATTATGTATAACTACATCACCTTTTTACTTTATTGTTTTTTGTGCGGAGCTTTTCTCCCAGGCCTCCACTGAAAATGGACATGTGTCCAGTGGACTTTCCTGGTTAAACGCAAAATAAATAAACTTTAAAGGAAATAGATTGGTTGAGAACAACACCTAGGCATGTTATGCTGAGTAACCAGTTTAACTGAATTATCAAGAGTATATTTTGGATGGGTAGGACCCACATACTCCTTGTACTGAGCAGTCCTAAATGTCATGACTGCAGAATTACATGAGTTAATACAGAATTTGTTACAGTCAAGCCAGTACAACAGAGACATAAATCCATTTTGTAATTTATTCTGAAGATTCTGAAGGAAATGTAAAAAAATAAACAGAGATGTGGTACATTATAGAGAAAACAAAGTTTATAAGTGGTACAAAGAAGAGAAAAAACCTTACAATGTTCTTCATCTCACATTGCTGCAGTCCTTACACTTGGGTAGTCCGCTGTCCTCGGTCGGCCCGAATATCAAAGTATAAGGCTGACGTCGGTCAAGGCGCTGAAGACTGACATCAGGACGTCAGGGTACAAATGCGCATGACCGACGTCATATCCTCAGTCTTTTTTGCCGCATGGTCCAATGCAGAAGCAGCGTTGCAAGTGCCGTTCGGCGTTCTGAAATTTTTCGAATTCGGAGTTTCAGACCGAGTCAGAGTTGGGGAATATTTTAGTTTTTTCTTGCCACAGTGGTTTACCGGATGTCAAAAAAAGTGAATAACTGTATTTCTTGTGGGAAGCAGATACCGCATAGGGACTATCATACTTTGTGTATTCCTTGTTTGGGGCCTGAGCACAACGTTGTTGGGTGTCGCTTTTGTGCTAGGTTCAATAAGCGCACTATTGAAGGTTAGATTGTGCCAGGTTGGTCTTGAAGCGGTGCACAATATGCCGTCGGATGTTCCGCCCGCTTCTTCAAGAAGCGCAAAGACAAAGCAGCTAAGCCCAGGCAAGAAGAGTCGTCACGCCGGTTCTTTAGAGAGTGGAACCGGTGGTTCCACCGGAGGCTTCTTTGGAGTCCCAGGGGGAGACTTTGATATTGCAGGATGTGGCCTCTCAGGAGGCAGGTCAGGCTGAAGGGGCTTCTCAAGTTACTGTACCCTCCCTTCCTAGGGTGGTTAGGCCCTCTCCTTCTGTTTCCAAGGCTTCTCCCAGAGGCAGGCCAGGTTTAGCTTCTGTTGGTGTCACTCCTAGTTCTACAGGATCTGTGCCCAAGAAGCACATGCTTAAAATGGCAGAAGATTTAATCACTTTGATTAGAGGTTCTTTGCCCCCTCCTGATAAGAGGCCTAGGGTGGAACCAGAGTTGGAGAGTTTTGAGCAGGCTTCGGATGTTTCAGAGTCTTCGGCTGAAGACTTGCAGGAGTATTCTCCTTATTCTGATTCTGATGCAGATGATTCGACTCCTTCTGCTTCTCCTCCAGAGGATTTTTCTTTTTCAGAGACACTTCATTCCATGAGGGAACATTTTAAGTGGGAAGGTCAGGACTTCTCTGACTCCAGGAAAAGGCTTAGGGAGTTTTTGCTTTTACCCCAGCATAGGCCTTTGGCTATACCACCTGTTCTGGATGTTGTGGAAGATGTTTTGCAGAGGCTTAATCCTGATTCTTTGCCTCCTGCTCCTGTTAAACCAGATAGGTATTACAGGATGCCTGAGGCTCATAAATACCTTTATAAGAGTCCTAGGGCGGACCCAGAAACTGTTAGTCAGGGACCTAAGGGTGTCAAGGCCTCTGTTGTAAAAAATCCGGTTCCTCCAGATAAAGAGGCCAGAGCTTTGGATAGATGGGGAAAGAAAGTCTATACTTCTTCCACCTTAGCTATGAGGGCTTTGAATTGCCAGTTTCACATGTTGAAATATCAAAATTATCTTCTTACACAACTGAAGTCTAAGGTAGATGCTCGAAGGCATTGAATGTAAAGAGTTACAAGATTTGGTACATGTCTCTGAACAGGTGGGTAAGCATTCTTTACAATGTGGTTTTGATGCTGTACAGGCCTGGTGGCTGCCACTGGGTCAGTTCTTCGCAGGCACGCCTGGCTGAGGGATCAGAATTTATCTGACCATGTTAAGACAAGGATTTTGGATGCTCCTTTACAGTCTGGTGTATTGTTTGGTTCTCCTGTGGAGTCAGTCTTGAAGAAAATGGAAGACAAGGCTAAGTCTATGCAGGCTGTTAAAGATTTTTTGCAAGTTCAGCCTCCAAAGTTTAGTAGGAATTGGCCTGCTAAGGGGTGGACGTTCTTATGATTCACAGTCTAGGGGTAGATCTAGGCGTGGTAGGGGCAGAGCTCAGAGCTCCTTCAGACCTAGAACAGGGAGTTCACCTGCACAATCTTCGGTGAGGGCAGGGGCCAGTCCTTTCGTAAACAGGCCCAATGACCTACCTTTTCAGCTGCCAGATCCTTCTTGCCTGGCAGCACCTTTGGGAGGACGGTTGGCACTCTTCAAGGAAAATTGGAGTTTGATTACCCAAGACAAATGGGTATTGGATATCATACACCAAGGTTACAGGTTTTATTTCCATACCTTGCCTCCTTTCAAAGGCATGCCGGACGTTCCTTCTCAGCAAAGACTAGAGGCTCACAAACAAATTTCTCTGTTGCTTCAAATAGGGGCCATACAACCGGTCCCTCTGCCAGAAGTGGGCCTAGGATTTTATTCTCGCCTGTTCCTAGTACCAAAGAAGGGGAACACGTGGAGACCAATTTTGGATTTATCTATCCTCAACACTTATCTGGACATTCCCAAGTTCAAAATGTTGACGTTACAACAGCTTTTACCTCTGCTGGGCAAAGATCACTGGATGGTGACTCTGGATCTCAAGGAGGCTTACCTTCATGTTCCTATCAGGCTAAGTTGCAGGAAGTATCTGCGTTAGCTGGGACTTCTCATTATCAGTTCTCTGCATTGCCCTTTGGCTTATCTACTGCGCCCAGAGTGTTCACGAAGGTTCTGGCTCCAGTGATAGCTTTCTTTAGGCTAAGAGGAATACAGATTTATCCTTATTTGGACGATTGCCTGATTCTGGCCCAAGGAAAGGACGAACTTCTTCATCATTTACAATATGTGATAGCAGTGCTAAGATGCCTGGGGTATTCTGTGAACGAAATAAAGTCCAGTCTAGTACCCTCTCAGGACATGTGCTTTCTGGGTGTGAGACTGAATACAGCATCCCAGATGGCCTTTTTGACCCCAGACAAACAAAAGAATCTTTCTCTTTACTTCCATCACTTGTCTCATCAGTCCAGGCTGACTGCAAGGACAGTCCTTCAAGCCTTGGGGTTCATGGCATCTTGTATTCTGGTGCTTCCCAATGCCAAACTGCATATGAGGAAGCTGCAATGGTATCTCAAAATGTATGGACACAGCACTGCCAAGATATGGACACTGTCATTCAGATAATACCTTGCATTCAAAAGGAATTTTTGTGGTGGGCTCAGGAATGTCACCTAAACAAGGGACTCTCTGTGACCCGGCCGGAGGCGAGTCAGATTCTTACGACAGATGCCTCAGACAAAGCTTGGGGAGCTCATCTAAATGGAAAGTGGGTACAAGACACGTGGCCTGCCAGACTTCAGCATCTACATATCAACTTGAAGGAGATGTTAGCAGTCCAATTTGCATTAATAGCTTTCAAGGATTTACTTCTTCCAGGGCAGGTGTTGGTTCTAACAGACAACACAACTGTCATGTGGTCCTCTATGCAGACAAGCAATGATTTTGTGGGAGACTGCTCTCAGTTTACAGCTAAATCTTCAGGCAAGGTTTCTGCCGGGAGCACAGAACTTCTTAGCAGATGTGTTGAGCAGACAAATTATGGATCCCCACGAGTGGAAATTGGATCCTCATGTATTTCAGAAATTGACAGTGTTATGGGGAACTCCAGACATAGATCTGTTCGCTTCTCCACTAAACTACCAGCTGCCAAAGTTTTGCACAAAAAGGTTTCATCCCACAGCTTGGAAAGTGGATGCTCTTTCATTCAATTGGAGCAAGCTTCATGTGTATGCCTTTCCACCTCTGCCTCTCCTCCCAAAGGTACTCCTGAAGGTCAGACAGGACAAGCCAAAGATGATTTTAATAGCTCCAGATTGGCCTCGACAGCACTGGTACCCATTACTGAGAAGTCTGGTACAGCCTCCATGGCCTTTACCTTCGATTCCACACCTGCTGTCTCAGGAGAACAGTCATTTACTCAATGTCAAACTTCACTCTCTTCACCTAACAGCCTGGCATATTCTGTTTTGAACCCTAGAGGGTCTCAGCTTCCACAGCAAGTTTTGAATGTTATTTTGGAGGCCAGAAGGCCTAGTACAAGGAAAGTGTATGCAGATAAATGGAAGAGATTTTTATTTTGGAGTACAGCAAAGGAATTTGATGTTTCTGAGCCTAATTTAAGTGTGGCTCTTCAATATCTTACTGAGTTACTGGACAAAGGTTTGTCCTTCTCTTCTATTAAGGTTCATGCTGCAGCAATTTCTGCTCACTATGACTGTGACCCACCATTGTTTTCTCATCCTTTGTTTAAGCAATTTCTCAGAGGGGCAAAGAATATAAGACCCCCAGAGCTCCTACTCCTGCTTGGGATCTCAATTTTGTGTTGGAGAAACTCACTCTACAACCTTTTGAGCCTGCAGCTACTGCCGAGTTGAAATATTTATCATGGAAGACTGCTTTTTGTTGGCCATTACCTCTGCAAGAAGGGTTTCTGAATTACAGGCCATTATGGCGGTTGAGCCTTTCTTAATTTTCCATAAGGATAGGGTATCTTTAAGGTACTAATCCTTCCTTTATGCCTAAAGTGGTTTCTAGTGTGGCTTTAAACCAAACTATTCATTTGCCTACTTTTTATGCAAACCCCCAAAATAAAGGGGAAAAGATTTTGCACACTTTGGATGTACACAGGCAGTTGCGATATTATTTGAGCAGAACTAAAGGGTTCAGGCAGTCTCAGCAGTTATTTGTTTCATTTGCTTTGGGTTCTCAGGGCAAGCCTGTGTCAAAACAAACTATTTCTAAGTGGATTGGGTTTTGTATTGCTTTCTGTTATTCCCATCATGGTAAGGAGATTCCAGCTGGGATTAGGCCTCATTCCACTAGGGCTACTGCCATTTCTACGGCTTTTTTAAGGGGGGTGGCAACTAAAGATATTTTGGAGGCAGCTACTTGGAGTTCAGTGCATACTTTCTCTAAGCTTTATCACCTTCCACTTTACTCTAAATCTAGGGCTGGTTTTGCCACTGCTATTTTACAGGGCATTTTGGCAGCTCCTACTGCTTTATAGTTTTGCCATCCTCCCTTACCTCTGCTTTGGGATTCTACCCAAGTGTAAGGACTGCAGCAATGTGAGATGAAGAACATAGTACAGTTTTGTACCTACCATAAATGTAGATGTTCGAAGATCCACATTGCTGCAGTCCAATTTACCTCCTCCTTCCCCTCTGTAGTTAGAGGTGGTTGTGTGGGTTGGGGTGTAAATATTGTGGATATTGTATATATTGTACATATGGTTGGTGCAAGGGTGGTTGGTTGTTTTTTGCTGTCTTTTGGTTTTGACCTTTCTTTTGGGTCTTCTGACATCTGGGGCAAGAAAAGACTGAGGATATGACGTCGGTCATGCGCATTTGTACCCTGACGTCCTGATGTCAGTCTTCAGCGCCTTGACCGACGTCAGCCTTATACTTTGATATTCGGGCCGACCGAGGACAGCGGACTACCCAAGTGTAAGGACTGCAGCAATGTGGATCTTCGAACATCTACATTTATGGTAGGTACAAAACTGTACTTTTCAGATGACACACGGGACAGGTATGGGGAAAAAAGGGGTTGGAACGATAAAGGGGAAGATGTAGATGGTAATTATGACAAGTATGGACATCAAGGGGGTTACAAACAGAATTTTCAAAGGAATTGGAACCCGCAATATTGGAAGAAGAAAACAGGGAACACTATGGGTCATTACAACAGAGGGTACAATCAACAAAGGAGATATTACCAATAGTGAAAGGGAAAGAATTAATTAATGTGAAGTACAATACGAACAATAGTAACATTAGTAACAATATAAAGAGGGATGGGGTAGTGTACAGTCTGGATAATTTTAAGATTTATAATTATACCAATTTACAAGTGGAAGATGTACACTTTAAGTTACTATCCAAAGGAATGAAATTTATACCGACACCTAAATTTGAATTGGTTGACCACTTGGTTGAAACCAAATTATGCACTCGTAAATTAAATTTGACAGTTATGTTTCAAAACAAGATTAATAGAGTGGATACAGGTGTTGACAAAGGTGAAAATATATTAAAAAACAAGAGCACTTTTATACCTTATATGAACCCTATGGTGGAAATTTTTGAAAAACAGGTCCACAAAGATATATATGAATTTGCCAATAAAATGAAAAAAATTAAAGTGAAAAGTAATTTAACTAAGGAGGAAAGTGATGAATTAAGGAATCTAAGGACTAACCAGAATATTCGTATTATGAAACCTGATAAGGGAGGGGGAATTGTATTATTCGACCAAATGGAATACAGTGTCAAGTTAAATCAACTTCTTATGGATTCAGGTAATTATGAAGCAATATCTCTGAATGAAATTAACATAGCCTATCAGAGAATCAACTCCTATATAGAGGAATTTTGGATTGACATATAATTATTTGAAAGTACAATATCCTATAACAGCTGTTTTGGTGGGGATTCCAAAAATACATAAGAGTATTGACAATCCACCTTTTAGACCTATCATATCAGGTAGTAGGTCAAAGACCTCCCCTTTAGGTAAAGCGATAGATATCTGGTTAAAGGATATCTACCAACAAATTCCTCACCTATTAAAAGACTCATGGGACTTCCTTAGAAAATTTCCCATTCATTTGAAAGCTGAAAATATTTTTTATGTGACCATAGATGTCATTGATTTGTTTTCATGCATTCGTAATCGACAAGGATTGGATATGTTTTGTGAAAGTATTAGAAAACACACCAACCTGGATTGGGACAAAATTTGTCTGATTATGGAATGCATGACTTTAGTATTTGAACATAATTATATATTATTCGAGGGTGAGTATTTTAAACAGAAAAGGGGAGTGGCAATGGGATCTGCGAGTGCCCCCATATTCGCCAATTTAGTTATGTTAAATTGGGAAGAAGAAGTATTATTTAAAAGTCACTATTTTTCTCATGTCAGTCATTACACAAGGTTTTTAGATGACATCTGTATGTTACGGAAAGGTAATGAGGAAGAATTGGACCAATTTATTAGTTTTCTTAATGAGAGTAGTGATTTTTTAAAATTTACACACTCTATTAGTGCCAATGGTATTGCATATCTCGACACTTTTGTTTCACATGATGACAGGGGTTTTAAATCAAATATATATAGGAAGAGCACCTTCTCAAATGACTATCTACATTTTAACAGCAACCACCCAGAAAGATGTTACGTAACATTTTTAAAGGCCAGATTATTAGAGTGGCCAGGATGACATCTAGAAAGAACGAATTGTTAGATGAGATAGAAAATATAACAGAGATGTTTATAGAGAGGAAGTACAATAGGAAGATGTTATTTGACGTCAAAAAATATGTGATCTCAAAGATAGATACAGTATATTTACCTATATTGGGGGTTGGTGACCCAATACAAAATGTTAACGAAAGTCTAGGGGTAGATAAATATCAGAGGGGTATGTCAACACAATTAAGGAAATTTTGGTAAAACATTGGGCTATTTTTAGAGTTAATCCAGAATGAAGTAAATTATTAGGAGAAAAACCACTCCTTGTTTACAAGATGACCCATAATTTGAAGAGAATTCTTGAATTCGGGAAGGACAATTGTAAATATAAGGGTGAACAACAAACTTTATCATACACTAAAAAATGTGGCAATTGCAAACAATGTAAATTTATTATGGGACAACTGGAGATAAATTTGAGGAACATCAATAACACTACAGTTAGGTTAGTAAATGGAAATTGTAATACATCATACGTTATATATTTGGCTAAATGTCAAACATGTACAGCATTTTACATAGGAAAAACGGAGAGGGCCTTGAAAAAGAGGATTTACGATCACACCTACTGTATTAGAAAAAAGGACAAGAATAATGCCCTCTATAGACATGTTGACAAGGAAGGTGACAATCATAGTTTCAAGTTTGGAATAGTAGAACATATTAAACACAATGAGGGGGGGGGACATAAAAGAAAGATTAAGTTTTAAGGAAATATGGTGGCAATTATTTACTGATTCAGCCACAGAACCTGGATTAAATGACACTATTGCGGTGAAACCCTTGTTAAACAGGTAATAGAAAATTTTGTATCATAAAAATACCAAAACATTCCATTCACAAGATTTAGTACCACTGTTTATAATAAATGTTTTTATTAAAAGTTTTTATATAGTAAGTTAATATGAAATATTTGTTCATGAGGTATTTTTTAGGAAGTATTTATTTAAAATGAGCAAAGGTAATAATTATGTTATTTGGACAGATTATTTTATAAGTGCATTTTAAAGTTAAGGAATAGTTAGTTGGTACAAGGACAACTATTTATGAGGAAATTTCTTAGTCAGTATTAGAATACCCATTATAGAATTATGATATATCCATTTTTGGATGTACGGGTATAGAATTTTTTGTTTTTATTAAATATGAACTTGTAGACATTCATAAAAACTTTTCAATTTACACTCAGTGTTTTTTTAAAAATATTTTTTAAAAATATTATTTACATAAATTAGAAAAGGTTATATCATTTGTACAAACTATATTTGACTAATATTATTGTCCTTCTGATTATTTTGAGATGATTGAACGATTATATTTATAGTGTATTCTGTATGGTTGTAACTCAAAAGCTAACACAGGACGGGAATACATTGTATTTAAATGTCACATTATTCATGATGTTTAGATGAATTTTTAGTCATATATATTTTTATATAGTAGACTAGTTATATGTATCTTTGTTATTTTGTAGGTAACAACGATCTAACTAGTGTTATACACCTTTATTTTATGTGGTGGATATAGCTTTAAATTAGTAGCAGTGACATTTCCTTCGCGCCAAAAAAGTTATTTAAACAGGGAGTAAAACTGTCAAAAGAAAATGTTCTTTGGTTCTGATGAAGCCTACTAGTTAGGTGAAAGCGCTTAACCATTTTTTATATGGATTTGTACAGTGTTGTATTGTGAGTACTTCAATAAACCCTCTTAATTTGTTGTTAAGAGAAGATAGCGCTGGTGCACTCAAGTAATTATTCTGAAGATTAGTTATAGTTTTCCTGAAAGCTAAACGCAAGGAAGCATCTGTATACGTGGTCATGTCAGCTTTGTTCTGGAGCTGAGAAAAGTGAAATTAACCCAGACGTGTGCCTTAGGAAAGGTACCCACTTCAGTGGGGATGGTCAAAGTAGACACCTGGAAGGTCCATACCAGAGATGAAGCTCTTGAACTACTACCCCGTGTCTTTTGTATCTCTGTAACCAGACACTGTTTTGATTGGTCTACTCCTGTCTCATTTGAGTAAGGTAAATATGTATGGATATTCATGGTGTGTTCAACATTTGGGATTGGTTGCTTTCTATGTAATTGAACTTTTTATTACATTTTTACCATTTGTTTTCTATATAGCTCTGCACTTTTGTAGATTTTATGTTTTCGGATGAAGTTCCAGGATATTTAAGGAATGAAAGTGGTTAAAACCTACTGTTCGTGTGTTGACTCTTTTTTTTCTTGTCCTTCTGCCACTGAAGTTTTTTGTTTTAATTAATAATTTTCTTTGTGAAATTTTCTCTCAGTTTTTGTAGTGTGTGTGTGTGTGTGTGTGTGTGTGTGTGTGTGTGTGTGTGTGTGTGTGTGTGTGTGTGTGTGTGTATATATATATATATATATATATATATATATATGTGTGTGTGTGTGTGTGTGTGTGTATATATATATATATATATATATATATATATATATATATATATATATATATATATATATATATATATGTCTGGGTCTGCTTCTTCCTATTGAAATTATGCTCCACTGAATGTTCGTTAGCTGACTCCACTTTGACAAAACTGCAGTTAAATGAAAACACGGTATGCCGAATCACACTTCTCTGAAATTACAAGTAGAATTTACATTACAAACACATTTTTGTAGGGGGAGGGGGCAAGCCCTCCTGCACTCCAACCCCCTGCAAATTATATATACCAACTCCGAGATCGCACCATATTTCCTTATCCGCACTGTACCGTGATCCATGTCAAGAAGCTGCAACGGCTGAATACAGTCTACTCCCTTTACTAATTTAAACATCACAGAAACAACACCATACCTATTCTGCTACATACAAATGGCATTGACGATCCTCTTTCAACAAGGTGCGATTCAGCATACTGTGTTTTCGTTTAACTGCACTTCATCAAAGTGGAGTCTGCTAACTAGCATTTGGTGTAGTGTAATTTTGATAGGAAGAAGTAGACCCATATGTCTGTATTTTTATATAGCTATGTGTATGTATATGTCCATTATCTGGATGATACATTTATTATTTATTTATTTTAACATTTGTTTACCGGGAAAGTATTCCATTTTCAGTGGAGGCACAAGGAGAAATCCTCCAGATGCATGTCTGTGGAATGTGGAAGGAAATTGTCGCACCCAGAGGAAATCCACACAAACGTGTAGGGCTTTATTATCTTTTTGGGTGGAATTAGTAATTGCTACTCCATTTGCTATGGATTGTGAGGATAAATCCACTTGATGTCAGTCTTGTTGCACTTTGGTTCTGATTAAGTCTACTACTGATGTTCATAAACAAAAGTGCTCAACTGTTATTGTTTCAAGAGTGAATGAAGTTTTAACAGAATACATTTTTCATGATTGATATTACCAGCCTTGTGGTTTTATCCTTGTGCAGTCCAGTCCTGGCAGTTTATTTTTATGAATTTATTTCATTTTGTGCTTTTACTTTATATTTATATCTCAGCATTGGATTTGGTCTCTACTTCCGAGTGACATCAGGTAGTGGTATTTTATTTATTTGTGTGTGTTTGTGGTCGCTGCTGTTATACATGCATATATATATATATATATATATATATATATGTGTGTGTGTGTGTGTGTGTGTGTGTGTATCTGTCTATACATATCTGTGAAGTGTGTGGGATATCAGGAAAATATTTCCATGAAGTGTGTGGGGGGTATCAGGAAAATATTTCATTAAATTTGCTATTTTTAGTATTCCATCTAAAGAAGTAAATATAAAGGATTTGAGAATACTGATGTTTTTTTAAATTGTATATAACCAATAACTGGTTTAGTCTTACATTCTAAATTGGAATAGTTTGATAAAATGCTGTAAAATCATCAAAACATACAAAATCAGACGACAGATGTATAAATAGCCATATACTCTATTTACTTGAATGTTAGTAAAGTACTAGATATAGTTAATTAAAATTGATAGAACTATGCATATATGTTTATTAACACAAATTCACTATCTCACAGTAATTTATTACACTGAAGCTCATAAAAGACATGACTTCTGGACACTCAAAAGATCATTAAAAAATTGTAAAAAGATCAAACATGCAAAAGAGTGAAAAAAAAATAAGAACAGTATTTTTCGCAGGTGGGCAAGCAACCCTTCACACCCCATACCCCTGCTAATTATATATACTTACCAACTCCAAGATCATAGTACAATGTGGGCAGTACATATTCCCAGACCCTTCTGTAGCACAGTCTTGCAGGAAAAGCTGCTGGGAGGCAAAAAAAATCATCCAAAAAAGAGTTCGCTCTCATGAGCATTTGCTAATACCTATTACACCTATCTTATGATACTTTGTAATCATGCTTGTGAAACTGAATAATGTACAACTCGTACTATATGACCTAGGAGTCTGAAATTTATATGAAACCTTGCAGTGCATTATTTACAAAGGCATGCAATGTAGTTGTACATTGTTGTATATCATTTATTGTTATAATTTGATTGCTTTGTCATGTATACATTGTTATTCCTTACTTTTTTCTTTTTATATAAGCTGTTCTTTTAAATTTTGACTTGTGCTGGAAGTGTGGTTCTATTTAAAAAAAAAATCTGTCTGGGATAAGGAGCTTAAATCCAATTGCTGCAGTTTGCTGTTGAAGCTCTTCTGTGATGGTAGGTGCCTTACACACAGCTATAGCCTGTTGTTGGATGAAGATGGTGTTTCTTTTAGTGTGTTTCATCATTGCAGCAGTCTTCCTTGCTACTTTTCCAAACTCCTTTCATTCCTTCATCTCCAGATGTTACTGTACATAACTGAAAATGTTGCACATCCCCTTGTAAATATCCTGAATAAATGTAACCTGCTGTATATACTTAATGCCATACTTAAAAGTATCACATGTATTCTCTTAATATTTATACACACAGACACACACATATTATATTAGTGTTCAATATATGCTTCTGCTGTGGGTTATATTGCTGAAAAGGGTAATTTGACCACCCTGTCTACTCAGTTAAATGCATTTATATTTATATTTATAAATGCATAAATAAATAAATGAACAAAACTGTGTGCCCAATTTTTCTCTTTTATTGCTTCTGTTCCCCCCGGCTGTTCAGTAAAGTGGAACAAATTATTTATATGGTTTGTTCTGTGCATAGGCTGTATCTTGCCAGAACCAGCTAATCTCTGCAATAACCCCAAGGTCTGTTCATCTTCATTTATTAATTTTAATGTGAGAAAATAAATAAAGGAAACAATGTAAGATGAAATCATTGAACACCTAGTATTTTTGGTGTATATGGGACAGATGTGAAAAATAACTTTTCAGTAAATTGTTTATTTTTGTTCAGGCTCAATGGAATCTGGTTCTGAAGAAAAAGTAAACAAAATCAAGTCAGAATATGAGAAGAAACTTCAGAACATGCATAAAGAATTGCAAAAATTGCATGCTGCACAAAAGGAGCATTCACGACTTCTGAAGAACCAGTCACAGTATGAGAAGCAACTGAAGAAGCTGCAGCAAGAAGTAACAGAAATGAAGAAAACCAAGGTATGATTATAGAGGTTATAGTCTTGTAAACCAGTATGGCTCCAGACGGATATGTTTTGTTACTACCATTCAAACAGATAACGGAATAGGTTTAGGATAAACTCGCAATGTAAGATAATTTCAGTTTAGCTGCATATCTTACCCCACTACAGTGACTGTAGAAATCAATAGCTGGGTATATCCATAGAATGCTAAGATGTAAACATTCTAAAATACTACTACTTAAACATCACACGTTCTGCTACAGTATGGAGCTTGTACATCTGTATAAGAGAAGTAGTATAGTCTCAACAGACTGTTTTGTGAGACTAGTGGACTGATGGACAAGTGTGTGTAAACGGTACTTCTCTGAGTAATGAGGTTGAACTGTACAGGGGAAATCCTGTTTTTCCTAAGGTGGATTATTTTAAGTAAAGGGATATGGTGGGCCAAGGCACCTGTTGCATATATTTGTGTGCATGTGTGTTTGTGTGTGGTTCCCCAGCAAATATGTAATAATGGGAACTGTAAGTTTTACTCTTGTCTTTGTGGAAATATTTATACAGACATTACCTACATTTCTTGCATGGACAGTTATATAAAGGGGAGCTAAATTATATAATGTGAAATGTTTTAACATAGGATGTTGTGAAGTATTCATCAGATTGCTTGATGAATATTTTTTGTTAAGAATTGATTGCATTCTTCGAGGAAATCAAGCACATGTATGAACTCAGAGAATGAATGTCATTTGTAGATTTTGACTCTGTGACTAGAAATGGAAGGAAACGTCAGAAACTCCAAAGTTGCAGAACTGAATCTTTTGCTTCCTTCCACTAAACGCACAACGATGTCTTGATTAAATCAACTGAACTATCTGTTTTGTTTGTATTGTCATTTTTCTAGCAGTAGTATATTCTCTCAGTTTAGTTGATCATGTTTATTTATTTATTTAGCTCACCCCAGGACCTTGTTCTGAGACCATGAAAACGTGGACTTCAGGGATGAGCGACACCTGTATATCCCGTTTGTTTCCACCCTGGGAGTCCCAATAAACTGTTCATTCCCTGGTGAGAATCAAGTGGTAGGTGTCCCTGGTGAGAGTCAAGTGGAAGACGTCAGGCCAGCTTACTGTTCCTGAAGGTTAGGCTACCCTCTGCCCATCTGTGCAGCCTCCTGAGAGGAATCCTGCATCTGAATGCTGGATTCCCCTCAGCTTAATAGTGCTAAGCACCATGAATGGGTAAGCTCAGCTGGCCCAGAACTTCACTGGGCGACACCTAGTTGTCCCACAAGATGTCTGTCTGTGTGAAGAACAGAACCTCCTCCCTCCACCCAGGATTGGTTTGCCAGTAGCAGACTCATTTTCATCTTCTTCAGCAAGTTGCTACAGGTGCATGAGCCACTACTTGAACTCAAGTCACTTGTGACGTATGTCAGGCATCATCTCTATGCAGTGGAGTTTGTTCTCAGTTTAACTCAACTTGTACTTGTTCAGTGGTTGTAATTTTACAAATTGAACCAGACCCTCTGATCATCACCTGTTGTTGCTAGTTCATAGCCAGAAAGATGCAGCCTAAGAAAATTTGATGTAGAATATTAACAATCGATTAGCTATTTTGTTTTATAGTAACTTCTTACTTAAAATTAGCACTTAGAAATGTTAATGTTTATTGGCATTAGTTACTTGAGTTGCTATAATTAACTCCTTAAATTATACAGATGTGGATGTCTTTGTGTGCAGCATGGCATTAGATTGTTCATACAGATTTCAGTTATTTTTCTTGCAAATGTCTCCAAATGGAGGGATTCCTGTTTTTTAATAAGTACACCAAATAAACTAGGCAGCCAAGCCATTTTAGCTCACTGGCTATGGTAATACTTCAGAGGCTGTGAATGAGGTCATATAAACAAAAATTTAATTTGTATTTGAGGTTTTGTTTAGAAAACTCCAGGTCTTAAACATATATGTATATTTGTAAAAACTCAAAATTAATACTTCAGTTATGGCTGCATTTAGGAGTGCTCTACTTTGGGCTTATGTCACTTTCATGAACAAGATCATTGGCCTATATGTCAGTTTCAGGATAATACGTATATTTTTGTATTGGGAGGGAATGTTAACTTAATTCCAAGCATGTATTGGGTTTTTGTCTGCTTTATGGCACCCCACAGCATAAAACCAACAGAAACCTAATGACCAATGAGCAAGAGTCACCAGACCATCTACTGATGCTCTGTGGCCTCAGCAGCCTATGTAGTGCACTTTTGTAATGGTGCTTTGTTTTAGGTAGCCAGCATCTGAGTAGCATTTTCTGTTTTATTACAGTCTCCTCTGTTTGGAATAAGCTCTATTTTAAGGATTATTTTTGTCAGCAAAACTTGAGAAAAGAGTTTTACCATTTGTTTTAAGGAAGTCCTTATCCCATAATATTAGAAGAACCATTGTTTTAATCCTTCATTAGGCAAGCATTTTGACAACCATAGTGAGTGTAGATTTCTAGTAAAGAAACTTCAGAGTAGAGATGCATATTGATATTTAATGGAATTGTGCTGGTCTCAGCAAGCACTTGACATATAAATATTTTAACACTGATTTGTTTAATTTTAACAATTATGCTGTTAGAAGACCTATCCTTATCTTAACTGCCATGGAACTGCAAGGGACAACAGAGGAGTGGCACACTTACATACCTCTGTGTTAAGAAATATTTTTAATGTTACTTTTGAATGACTGCTAGTCTAAAACGAAAGTGTTCACTTTTGTTGTATACCACTGTAAAGTGTCTTTGAAGGTCTTAGAGTGGAACCATTCAAGTATTTGCTTTAAAATGCACCTTGCAGAATAGTGAGTTCATACTTTTATGTGTATTAAAGGCTTTTCTTTCAGAATGAGGAGTAGAAATAGTTGTCCCCAGAAATAGTATTTGGAGACCTGTTTGAAAATTTCAGTGGAGTTTTAGCATCTCAGCTAATGTAGAATAAAGGTAGTGAGAACAACTCCATCCATTCTTGACGCGTGTGACCTTTAGATTTTAGCACTGTTAGAGGCAGGAAGGAAAAAGGATACTGTTAACCAACTCTAGTAGTAATGAGATGATGATATTTTGGTACCCTTTTATTGGGGTGTACAGCCTGTCTATTATGATAACCTGACTGCAGATTTCGTAATGCCTAAGCAATGTGAAACTTTTAAACTACAGAAAACAAGGAGAGACCTCCAAATCAGAAATGCACTCGACCACCACAACACGGTACAAATCACAAGATGCATAGCTCACCTACACAGTGTGCCCCTCAACCTAAGCCCCTAAGGCAAAACAGCTTGCCCAATACAGTACTCATAGGTGACTCAATAGTGAGGCACACTGATGTCCCACTCACTAGGTTGAATAAGGAAGTGGTAACAGTCAGCTTTCTTTCGGGTGCCAGGATCCGACACATAACGCACGCATTCAGGTCACTCCACAACAAGTACAAGTATGACTCTGTCATTGTCCATGTGGGTGTGAATGACCTGAGACGCACCTCCCTGGACTACATGAAAAGAGAAATTGAGGAGCTATCAGATTATGTGGCCCAAGCAGGTATGACCCTAGCCCTGAGCAGCATCCTACTGTCACCCAGAATGATACCGCAGTACAAGCAGAAAATGATTGACTTCAACAATTGGCTAAGTTTTTGGTGTCATTCTTAGGGGATCCAGTATCTGTCTGCTTGGGATGACATGATCGACATACCTCAATGCTTTGCCAGAGATGGCCTGCATCTGTCACCCCTAGGTTTCCGGATACTCGCTAAGGCTCTTGCCACCCCTATAGTGCCTTTTTTTAGGTGGTGTTTCAAAGACCAAATTACCACTGTAACGGCTATAAGTAAATGCAATCTGAGGGTCATGCTGCTCAACGCTAGTTAATCTCAAGATGCACTCGCTCGAAGCACTCTTCAAAATGGAGAACATTGACATTTGTGCTGAAATGGAGACCTGGTTTAAAGCAGCAGAAAGCACCCCTGTGCTACCATGCTATAACTCATTCCACACCTTTTGGCCCCAGAATGTGGACCGTAGCTCCAAAGGCGGTGGTGTCTCAATCTTCATAAAGGGATATGCACACCTCCAGACTAGTAGCCCAGCATAACGCATCAGAGATACTTCAGGTACAACTAGCAGTGGATAAGACAGCTATTCAGGTCATAGCCTGCTATAGGTCCCCAACTATGTCCCAAGACTCTCACTTCACATTCCTAAGCACCCTGGAAACTGTTAGGGTCCAACCCAACACTCTCATACTGGTTGACTTCAACTACCCCTCCATCAACTGGGAAAACTACTTATGCATCAATATACTTGCCCAACGCTTCCTGGAATTCATTAATTCCAATGCGCTGGACCAGCTCATTCTAATCCCCAGTAGAGGAAGTAGCATCCTTGACCTGGTTATTACTAACATGGGCAACCGTTGCTCAACACCAGTAGTCAATTTCTTCCTGGTTAGATCCGACCACAAACTAATTACCAGGGAAATCCACATCTCACCCACACCACCAGCAAAGGTAACCACCATGAAAATCTTCTCTAAAGCTGGCTGACTTTGGGCTCCTAAAAACAGAGGTGGCTAACTTCACGGCACTCATGCAAATGGAAAATAGGTGCATGACTGCCGAATCATACACCAGTGCACTGTACGAACATAAATGCATGGAACTAGCCATACCCAACAGAACCAAGACGCTTTCCTCCAAAAAAGGAAGCCAATGTGGTGGTCGCCTGCCATTAAACTCTACAACCGAAAGAAGAAACTGTTGCAGAAAAAGGTGAAGTCCCAAGACTGGAAAAACTCATTTATTAGCCTCAACAAAAAGTTGAGATCCCTCATCAAGACCTCTAAAGCTATCTATGAAGGCAGAATTGCGGCAGACACTAAAAACAACTACAAAGCCTTCTACAGTTATATCAAGAATCTCCACAGCAATACCCAGATTTGCTCTGAATTACTGCACAATGGTACTTCCTATACTGAGCCAACAGATATTGCCAGCATACTGGCTGACAGATTCAGAAGAATGCCAGGCACCCAGCATTACTACAGCACAGGTTAAAGCTGCATTGTCCAAGGCCAAGAATACAGCTTCCATGGGACCCGACAATATCCCTGGCTGTGTTCTACATGAACTGCAAAGAGAACTGGCACCCCACCTGTGTGCCCTGTTCAATTACAGCCTCACCTCAGGCTTTGTTCCTACATAATGGCACACTGCTACAGTCATCCCTCTCCAGTCAGACCCTGGGAATTATCGCACCATTAGCCTGATGAGTCTGACATGTAAGGCTGTGGAGCACATCATCATGGACTTAATTAACAAGGATATAGGGAATCTCCAAACTCTGGATCCCATGCAGTTTGGTTTTTTTTGAAGAGTAGATCATGACTGCTCAACCTGGTTGACTACTTTGAGTCAGTCACCAGAGCTCTGGATGAGGGCAAGGCAGTTCATGCAGCCTACCTCTATCTGGAAAAGGCCTTTGATACCATTCCCCACTCAGGAATTACTGATAAGACTCACCAAACTAGGCATCAACCCCTATATCACTAGATGGGTTGCAAATTGGCTCACAGATAGAACCCACGGTGTAAAAGTAGCAGACTCCAAGTCAGACTGCTGACCAGTCACGAGTGGGGTCCCACAGGGATCAGTCCTGGGTCCTCTCCTGTTTGTCATTTACTTCTCAGAAGTGCAGGCCAACATGGAGGGACTCTGGCTGACCAAGTTTGCTGACGATTGCAAGCTGGGAGCCATTATTAACTACCCAAGTGATGTAGACATCTTACAGAAAGGCCTCACTGAGACCAACAACTGGTGTCGAAACCATGGCCTTAAAGCGTAATGCCAAAAAATGCATAGTCATTCCCTTTGGGAAAAACACAGTCCCCACTAAT
Source organism: Protopterus annectens (assembly GCF_019279795.1). Lineage (NCBI taxonomy): Eukaryota > Metazoa > Chordata > Ceratodontiformes > Protopteridae > Protopterus > Protopterus annectens. The sequence goes on along the minus strand of NC_056745.1, from coordinate 1,049,378,391 downwards.
TACCACATTGATGGTAGCCCACTGAACCGTGAAGGCATTATAAGAGATCTGGGGACACACGACACAGGTCGGCAGCAACTTCTCCTTCGACTACCACATTACCACTGTGGTCAGAAAGTCCTTCTATGTGGCACATCTCATTACCAAGGGTTTTACATCCAGGAAGAAAGAGGTCATCATCTCTCTCTACCCTTCCCTCATTAGACCAATCATCAAGTACAATGCCCCATTTGGCATGTATCTCACTAAACACCTGCAACAACTGGAGAGGCCACAAAAGTACCTCACAAAGAGGATCCTAGGCCTTAAACACTTGTTCTATAGGGACAGACTCAAAAAAACTCCAGCTATTCTCTGTCTCATATCATCTACTTAGAGGCGATCTCTGCTTGACTTACAAAGCCTTGTCTGACCCAGCTCTGTTAGAAATGCTACATCTAAAGAAATCTCAGTTCCTCCGCACCACATGCTCCAGGGACCTCAACCTCATTACCACAGTTAACAGAACATGCTGGAGGGGGGGCAGGTTCATAACCCAAAGACTGCTTAAGCTATGGAACAGACTTCCTATACATGTCAAGCAGAGCACCTCGCTGACCCTCTTCAAGAGAAATCTTGAGTGGATGGGAAACAGAAAATTCACCCCGGGGATAACTCCAGTGGCTTTACTCGACAGACGCACTGGGAACTAAGGTCGGGTGGCACTATGCCAGGGTAATCCTATGGCTAGGCTTGTAAAGGCCCAATGGCTATTAGCCTAGTACACACCTATGAACCTATAGAGTGTGTAGTATCTCGTTTATGCTCCTAAACATTGACCAGTAACATCTTAAGGTTGCTTTGAGGGTTTTTTTTTTTTTTTTTTTTTTGCTGTATTGGTAGATTTGTCATTTTGACATTGCGTAAAAAGGGCTGTAAATAGATGGATACAGTTTTAGTCAATATCTGAAAGTCCAGGGGGGACAGATGCAGACCATCCTTGGCAAAGCAAAGTGGTCTGTTAACCATGTCCTGCCATGCTAATAGATATTAGATTCCCCTGGAGTGACACCAGAAACCAAGCCAATTAAAATCAATAATTTTCTCTTCATACCATGGCATCATCTTTGGTTAAGGTAGAATGCGGCTCAGTGCAAGGCATGTATCTGTCTCTGACACATATTCAGAGAGATTATTAATGCCTCTTTTCATATAGTCCAGTGAGGTAAGCCTCAGGTCATTTACAACCATATGGACTGTGGTAGAATCATATTGGTACCTGAAGTACAGTGACTTGAGTGCGATGATATTGTGAATACTGGCTTCAGATAGACAACTAACCATTACCTTTTTGACCAGCCTGGCAAGTGGAGTGTCTGTGTGTCATACAATAAAATCCCCTATGACAAGAGATGGTGTTTTGCTTGCCTTATGGGCTTTGTTCTTGGTAGATCAGTAGGTGTAGGCTTATGTGTGCTTTAGTGATTGCTTAGGGCATGTGTTTCAGTTTAATGGCTGAGGAGGTCTTTTAGGTTTGGAGAGGTTTCTCTTAAGTGGGGCAGCCACAGTGGTACAGTGGTTAGCATTGCCGCCTCACAGCAAGAGGTTCTCCGGTTTGATTCTCGGCTGGAGTGCCTTCTGTGCGGAGTCTGCATGTCCTCCCTCTGGTCGGGTGGGTTTCCTCCGGGTGCACCGGTTTCCTCCCACATCCCAAAGACATGCTGTAGGTGGATTGGACACTATAAATTGGCCCTAGGTGTGAGTGTGTGCGTGTGCCTTCTGTGGAAGGTTGGGCGTCGGGCTGTCAACTCGACACTGTAAAACTCCACTGCCAATCATGAGCGGACAAGTGATCTGCTGTGGTAACCCCTAACCGGGAAAAAGCCGAAAGAAGAAGAAGAAAGAAGAGGTTTCTCTTAAGTGCTTCAAGCATAATAATGTCTGTGTGTGTGGTGAGCAATATGTATGAAGGATGTAATGTTGTGTTTGTTTGACATCCTTGTTTTTAAGCAATATTTTTGCTTAAAATAAGTTATGTGTGTACATCTGTCACACACTGTGTTAGTTTCTTTAAGGTTAAATGTCTGAGTACACAAGACAATTGCTACATTGTCTCAGGATGCCAATATCTACCAAGTTATCCACAGAGACATTGGGGAATTGCATATCCATGTTATCAGGATCTGTGTTAGGGTTGGGCTGTTAGAGTTTAAGATCTTGGTTTTACAGGGGTCACCTGAGTGGTGTCTACGGAGAAAGCTAGAAGTTGGAGAGTACAATGATGTTAGTGCTGTTGCCCTAAGCTTAGCTCCAGGTAGAGCCTTTGTGTTACAGGTTAAAGTGTTAAGTACTAGCTTTATAGGTTTGCTACTGTACGGTGTACTTCTAATAACCACTAAGTTGTGAACACCACAGCAAAAGCTTGCCTAATTTATAGCAGACAGAAAAAAGCTGAAAATTAACTCCCGTGTCCATTGGCCAATAGACAACTACACCTTAAGCTTCCTGGAGTGCTCCCAACTCAGAGAGACCAGGTATACAACTTCTGCCACAAGATGGCTGATCCTGGAACTTCTTATTGTAAAAGCAGAAGAAAAGTCAGTCCCAAGTGCAGATTAACACCCAACCAAGTCCATAAAAAACCCTCTGGCTGATGAAACAATCTTACTTTAAGCTTCCCACATTATTTTATTACTGCCACTAGAGTAGAAGTCCCAGTCTTTTTATTTTTTTTTTCAAGCATCTTTATTGAATTATCACTTGTGACATAGGCACATTTACATTCATATAAAAGTAATCAAACTATAATTAACATAAGAAACGTTGTACTTCACATAAATTGCTATATATCATGAAACCTAAGCAACATTACATAAATTATTCAATTCCTGCCTTTTTCTTTTTTTTTAACTGAGAAACATATTTAATAAACCTTCACTTACTACATAGGCAATTGTACATTTATGTAAATAAAAAGAAACCACACTGACAGAACCCTAGTTTCAAGCATTTCACATCACAAACCATACTGACACACTCCCATTTGTAATCATTTTACATCACTTATAATCTATCCAATCTTTTTCAGTCAAACATTGCATAGTTCATTAGTCCTGCCACCTTTTAAACCTCATTCCACCCTTGCATGTATTGTTCCCAGAATTCCCATTTTCCTATGTAGTTTGCTCCTACCCTTTTCTATTGTGTGATTGTTATTCTCCTTAAATGCCTGTATCCAAATTCCCAGTCTCTCATGGTTTCTTGAGCTTCCCACCCTGTTTCATCATTATCCTTTTCCACTTTGAATTACAGTTTTCTGCTTGTGCTGTGTATAGGAGTCTTAACTGTGTAGCTCTGAAATACCCCTTCAAATTTGGTAATCCCAATCTGCCCTGTTCTACTGGACAAATCAGCTTATCCCATTTGACTCTTTTTGTCTTCCCCTCCCAGATAAAGTTCTTCAGCTCTTTATTAACTGCTATCCACAGCTTATCCTCTGGTTGATAAAAATATGCCTGACCTGTGTATAAGACTAAAGGGACTGAAAACATTTTCACTGCTTGTATCTTACTATCTATATCCATATAACAAAGCTTCCACTTTCTCAGTTTTTGTATCATCTTTTGTTCAGTCTCTTCCCACATAGCCTTAGCTGCCACACTAGAAGCATTTTTAATCCATACTCCTAAATGCTTCATTTTAACATGTCCCCATAAATATGGATGTTATTGAACCAAATTGTGTGTGGGTATGTAATTTACTGCTACTGCCTTTAGTTTAGCTTCATTAATTTTGTATCCCAAAAAGATCTGAAACTGTCTCAAAATGTTCCACAACACTGTAATGTCTCTTTCTAGTTTTTGTCAGGTATAAAGTAATTTCATCTGCAAATAAAGCCAGCTTTTCTTGACTATCATACCAATTATATCCTTGAATTTCTGAGTCCATTGTTTTCTTTGCTAGTGGTTCTAAATATAATGCAAATAATAAAAGGAAAAGAGGACACCCCTACTGGTTCCTCTGCTCAAGCAGAAATTATCAGAGAGGACCCCACCAACTTTAAGTTTTGCCTCTAATCCCTCATATCTCCTCCTAATCAACCTTATAATTTTTTCAGGAAATGCAAATGCTTCCATTGCCCAGCTCATAAAGTCCCAACTTATTCTGTTAAATGCTTTCTCTGCATCAAGACCCACCAACAAAAATGCTATTTTCTTACATTATGCTTCCCAGTGGATTATCTGTTCTGTTAGTGTTGTCAAATGTTTGCTTTCCCTCCACAAAACCTCACTGATCCATATTTTTCAGTTTTGCCATTATTTTAGCCATTATAGACATGAACACCTTATAATCATGGTTTAGTATTGAAATGGGCCTGTATGAAGCTGGATCTGATGAATCTTTACCCTGTATAGGTATTACAGCTACCACTGCTTTCTTCCAGGACATTGGTACTTCTCCTCTTAAAATACTGTTAAACAAAACCTTCCAGATCTTTATTGTTTTTTTTACTCCTAGCTTCCAAACTTCCACAGGAATGCCATCTATTCCTGAAGGCTTTCCTGTAGATTGGTTGTACTTCACAATTTTTATCTAATCTCCTCCTATGCTAACCATTAGTAATTGAGCCACAACTACCTCTGACCTAGGCATATTTAATTCTTCCATAAACATTTCCATTTGTATCTTTTCTGGATTTTCATATTTCTCTGCTTTATAGAGAATCTCATAGAATTTCAGAAATATTTCTAGTACCTCTACAGGATCTGTTGTTACCATCTTTGTTTTAAGCTCCCTAAGTTTGACTATATCCCTTTCTACTCTCTGTAGCCTGGGTCGTTATGCTAAAAGTTTTTGTGCTGTACTGTTTTCAAAAAAACAGTTGCTTAACATCAGTCTTTCTAAACTTGTGCGTATTATCGAGATAATTCCTTATTTTCTGTCTAGCATTCTGCAGCTGATTCTCTTCTTGTCGTGTGAGATTCCCCCTATACTGCACTACTTTAGTCCTTCTAAGTAATTATTGTTGCTTCTTAGCCATAGATCCCTTTCTTTTATTTCTACCCTATTTTTAAACTCCACCTTAATTTTATCCCACTCCCTAGTTATATTTTCAGAAGAAATTTCTATCCTGCCTAACAGCTCCTGAATAATCTCCATTACCCATTCCTTAAATTCCTCTCTTTTCAACAGATAGGTGGGAAAGCTCCAATGTCTCATTTTTATTTCATTACCTTGTGCTTTTATTTTAGCTGTTTTTGGCACATGATCTGAAATATTTATTGGGTGAGTATCAAGACCTTCAATTAAATGCAAATATTTATGTGAAATGTAAATTCTTTTTAGCCTAGCCCAGCTTTTATATCTTGGGGAATCATATGTAAATTCACTTCTAACTCCTGTTACTGAATTCACATCTTCCATGCCAAATATTTTTATAAATTTCTTCAAAAATCTATCCTCCTTTGTTGGCACAACTTCACTGCTGCAGATCAAATTCAAGTCCTCACCAGTAAGTAATATTCATTGCTGAAAACTGATTTCTCCCAGAATTTTCTTAAGCTCCATTATAGCAGTTTTAGGTGGAATGTAAATACATGCCAGTGTAATCCTCCTCCCTTGCCAGCAAACAGTTATTATTCCCACCTTTTATATATAGCATGTTTGTTGTTAGATATCTAGTTCCAGTTTTTGTGTTACATGCATACACTATTTGGCAGATTGAACTTTTATACAGATGTTTCTTGTCATATCCATTTGAGCCTGTGTCACATCTTATCAAACTTTTTCTTTTATTGAAAGCCCTCAAAAAATACCCACCACCAATACCTCCCTAAAATGTATTGTCTTAATACTAACACACAAAACTATGTACACTTACAAATATTTAAGTTTTACCCTCTTAATAGGAACAAAGATCCCAAACTAACAGCCACACTCTCAGACTTGAGTTAACCTAAAAGAAAGAAAGGTTATCCACATTGAGTATGGTGCAACCTGTACTTCTACTAAGTGCTGGTTTTGTCTTATCTTTATAGCTCTCCTGGCTGGGAAAGCCCCTGAATGCTTTCAGAGAACATTAACTGCTTTGGGAAAAGCCCCTGAATATTTTCTGAGAACATTGTATACATTGGGAAAAACCCCTGAATGCCTTCATAGAACATTATCCCCTAGTTAATTTCTCTTTTCTGATTTTTTCCCTCAGCCAATCACCCTTCACCAGACTGTAGCCAGTTTCTCTTTATTAGATTGTCTCCATGGAGACATGAGAACCAGGTAGCCAGTTTCTCTTTATCAGATTGTTTCCATGGAAACATGAGGACCAACTGCAAAATTGTTACTGATCATGTATGTATTTGCTAGAAAAAGCCCCGTAATATTCAGTGTTCTTTCTCATGTACTTGCTCTCACTTAAAACGTGTTACTAAATCAATCTAAGATCTTTAATCCATTCATTCCCCATGGAAGAATGAGAAAAAGCACATTCATTTTTCTTTTATCATGCTTTTTTAACCAGGCTTTTTTTTACACTGCAGTGCCTACATTTCTTTAAACTGAACAAGAAGAAAGAGACAAGAAAAGAGAAGGAAAATAAAAAAAGAACAGCAGACCATGTTTACAATCCCCATTACACTTAAAAATAACTGAACAAAATTACTTTGTAGCACGTAAAGAAAACCACATGCCACAAAATTAGTACTATTTAAGAAAATAAAATCTTTACTTACAGTTAACTTTCTACCTCCTCTTCCCCTCTCTAAAGCACTTTTCTGAACATTAATGACATGAAGGAGGGCATATGCTTTAGAGTTCCCCACAAGTCCAACAGATTCTGAAAAAGTCCAATATTTCCAGATTTTCTTGTTTTGTCATATTTTTCAAATATAATTATTGCATTGTAATCCCACATTAAGCTACTGGTTTTATTACTGTTCATATCTACAAATCTGTCTCTCCTTCATTTCCAATGTACTCTCATTTATTCTAGTGAACTGTCATGCTTCCTTCCTTCTCTGCAACATTTTCAGTTGAAAAAAAACTTGAAAAGATTTCACAGGTACAGTCCCTCTGTGCTCTTTCTTATCAGAAGAACAAAAAGCAGAATCTCCTTTTTCACAGCTTACTTTTTGTTGGTGAAAGTTTTGTATTTCCTCCTTAGCATGTACATCATAAAAATATGATTTTGCCCCTCCAGGGAAGAATACTTTGAAGACAGCTGGGTACAGCAGTTTGAATCTTACACCTGCATCTCGACATTCCCTAAATAGTAGAATAAATTTGCTCCTTTTCTGTCTGGTGTACAATGAATAATCAAGCTCCACAAACACTCTGCTGTCTCCCACCTTTAGTACTTTGTCCTTCTGCCACAGGTTTGTCAGAATCAGCTCCTTCTGCTGGTAGAATTGCATCTTAAATGTCTAGGTTGCTTTCTTATCAACAGGTTTGGAGGATAAACATGATGTGTCCTTTCATTTAATAGCTCCTGCTGTGGAATATCAGTCCATTTGCTTATTTGTGCTTTCATAACATTAATGCAGTGTGTTCCTTACAGCTTTTCTTGTATAGCTGAAAATCTCATGTTTTCCCTACATGATCTGCCCTCCAATTTTATTATTTTTTGAAACTTCTCTTCCTGAGCAGTCTTATATTCAGCCAACCTTTTCTTCATTTTTGACCTCTGATTTTTGCAGCTTTATCATCTCATCTGCATATCTGTTTAAAGCCTCTTATTTTTTCATACTTTTGTTGTTTGTGTTGATATACTCCATCAGTATTTTGTTTATTTTAAGCAAGTCTGTATGCAGTTGTTTTATATTTTCCTGTAGGTTACTAGAAGTCGTGTCTGGAGGTTGCACTGCTTTTTGCTAAACAGCGAAGAACTTTCCCCAGTCAGTGTTTATTCCTCATGTTTTGTATCTGATTTTTTCCAGGTCTTCTTTCTTTATTACTTGCATCCAGACAGTGCACTTACTAGCCAGTTACTGAAATTTACCCATAAACACAAGTCTACTTGCCTTCACTACCGAGTTTCTGTTTTCACACTGGGAGAGCTAGAAGTAAGCTGTTACTTATTCAGCAGCCATCTTGGAAGTCCACCAGTCCCAGTCTTCTTAATGTAAAGACACACTTTAGTTAGCCAAAAGTGAAAAGGTACCAACTCGACTAGCTACAACAAGTAATTCTCAATTTAAGCCACCCTGTGCATTTCCCAGCTTAGACAGACCAGGCTACCTTTCTGCTCCCAATGGAACTGCAGTTGCAGTCTATTTTTTAACACCTTTATTCAATTATCACTTAAGACATAGGCAAACATGCATTAGCAGAAAAGAAAATAAACCATTTTAACATTTTTCCGTGTAAATACCATTTACATCACATGTATTTTCTTTGTTGCTGTTATCCGTTCAACATTACAGAAAATTGCTGAATTACCTACCTTCCCTTAAACCACTCTTCCTCCCCTGAACATTATTATGCATATATCATTCCCACAATTTCCATTTACTTCTATGTAATTTGCTCCTTCCCTTTTCTAAAGAAGTATCTTCCAGTTCTTTTATCTCTCTCATAATATTCAATACCTCAAATACAGTCAGTGTAGACTTCAGTTTCTGTTTTCTAATAATTGTTTGTTTTGGCAGCCAACAGAATTAAACTTAATTAGGCCTTACTATTTTTAGGCAATTCAGATCCTGAATCCTACGTCAAAATAATCATTTCCTTGCGTACTGGGATTTACTCGCCCAGTATTTCTGATAAAGTACTCTGTAAGGGAAGTTCTAAAATCTGCCAGTTCTCAAAACATATGATATCCTTCTACATCACTGTTGCAGTATTCTTCACCGTATGGATCTCCTGCCAAGGATAGCCCAATGTCTGGCCAACATACCAAAGCCTTTAGATCTTGTATGCACCATACGTCACATGTATGCTTCCTATGCAGGACCTAGGGCAAAAGGGTGACATATGGACACATTTACCCAGAACTTCTTTGCCACCAGTCCGAATGCCATCATCCGTCTGCTGATACCAAGCCATCAGATGAGTACCTAACTGGGGTCTTTTTTCTTTCCTACTGTTAGTCTTTTCTTTTGGTTACCTGGAGTTCATGTCATCCATGAAGGGGTAATGTCAGTGTGGGAAGCAGATTCCCCATAAGGATTGCCACAAACAGTGCCACCTTTGTTCCCACAACCATATTTCCTGCAGTAGTTGTAAGGCATTTGTGCCTAAGAATCTTAGAAGCCGGTTGTCTTCCCTGGCCATCTATCTCAAGAACTAGTGACTTAAACCGTTATCCCAGGGTAGCATGGCAGAAACATTTAACCCCGAGGTATTGCCATTAAACAAGAAGGCCAAGAAATATCTGCTGGATTCTTTGGCTGTCCAGCCACCACCAGACATCTCTCTAGAAGTGGGTGATAGCTCTTTAGGCCATCTGGTGTCGACTTTGGGTTCCTCTACCGCTATTCCTTTGGAGGCCGGCATGGGTCCTTCCTTTCACATATACTCTGAGACTTTGCAAGTGCCTTTTCCAGATGTTGAGGTGGAACAATGGATGTTCATCGTGTTTCACTGTTGCAGTCATTACACTTGGGTTATTCTGCTGGCAGGCTATCCGCAGTCTACCTGAATTCCAAAGTCCTGGTCCAGCGTTAGTTGCTGTCGCCTCTTCCCTGACATCAGTGCGCCAGGGGTATAAAAGATGCAGCCGGCACCATTTTCTTCAGTCTTTCTTGCCGCGCGGTGCCCTAAGCAAAAGCAGTTCACAAGTGCCGATCGGCCGACTCCTGAGATTTTCAAAACCGAATTTCAGATCCGAAGTCTTCATTAAAGCTAAGTACCCCGTTGGGGAAACTTTTTTCTTGCTCCAGACTGATGTCAGAAAAAGTTAACAATTGTATTTCTTGTGGGAAGCAAATACCTCATAAGGATTTTCATTATTACTGTATTCCTTGCCTAGGCCCTGACCACGACGTTGCTAGATGTCGGTTTTGCGTTAGATTTAACCAACACACTATTAAGCATCGGTTCGATTTTGCCTTTCATTACTTTGGCCGAAGATTTAATTATATAATGCCATTGGAAACGCCGATGACCGGAGTTTACAAAAAGTGCAAGGAAAAGGACAGGCATCCTAGGTCCAAAACCAATGAGGCCTCTGCTAGGCCAGTCTCTGGTTTGCCGGTTCTCAGTGAGGCGCTTTTGCAGCCCCTGACGCCCGCTACCTAGAACCACAGGCCGCTTCCGACTCCCACGTGGAGCCGACTAGGCCTCTGGATTCTCAAGGTATTGGACATTCGGAAACTATTCCCTCAGATGGTCCGGAGCCGCTGAGCAGGCATTGGCTTCTGAGGGTGTTTTCAGACCTACACAGTTATATGTTAAGCCAACCTCAGCTTCAAAGGCAAAGACTAAAGCAGCTCTAAAGACAAAGAAACGAGTACAGCATTCTCCTGCACAGACTTCCATGCCTAAAAAACAGATGCTTAAAATGGCCGAAGACCTAATTACTTTGATCAGGGGTTCCCATCCCCCTCCAGATAAGAGGCCTAGGCAAGAGACAGAATATGAATCTTCAGATCAGGTTTCCATTTCTTCTGATTCCTCTTCTGAACGGGGATACTCCATTCCTCCCTATGAGGATTCTGATACTGAAGATTCTATTCCTTCAGCCTCTCCTGAGGATTACTCTTTTGGAGAAACCCTTCACACCATGCGGGAACACTTTCACTGGGGGAGCCAAGAATACTCAGAATCTAAGAAAAGGCTCAGAGACTTTCTTTTACTTCCTCAGCACAGACCTCTTGCTATTCCACCTGATGTTCTTCGTGTTTCACTGTTGCAGTCATAACTGTAGGGTGCTCCTGCCGGCAGGCAGCCCGAGGTCGGCCAGAATCCCAAAGTCTGGGTCCGGCGTCGCCTGTATAAGCTAGTACCCTGACGTCAGTACGCTTTGGTACATAGCCCTCAGCCGACGCCATCTTCTCCAGTCTTTCTTGCCGTGCAGTGGAAAGCAGCTCGCAAGTCGTTGGTTGGCGATTTTCGAACAGCGTATTTGGTTGTTGTCAGTCCGAAGTTCTTACTTCTCTTCTCAAAGCTAAGTACCCCGTTGGGGAATCTTTTTCTTGTTCCTCCGATGTCAGAAAAAGTTAATAATTGTATAGCGTGTGGGAAACAAATACCTCATAAAGATTTCCACTCTTACTGTCTACCTTGCTTAGGCCCTGACCACGACGTTTCTTGTTGTCGGTTCTGTGCCAGGTTCAACTCTCGTACTATCAAGCGCAGGTACGATTGGGCTTTAAATTATTTTGGCAGACGCTTCAATTATAGAATGTCGTCGGACACTACCGGAGTTCAAAAGAAGCACAAAGACAAAGACAGGCCTCCGAGGTCCAAACAGGACTCGTTGCAGCTGGAGCCAGCGTCCGGTTCGGCTGTCGTCAGTGAGGCGCTTTTGCAGCCCCTGTCGTCCGCCACTTCTGAACCGATGGCTGATACGGACTCCCATGGGGAGCCATCAAGGCCCATTATTTTAACTGCTGCAGGACCTTCGGACGTCGCTCCTTCAGATGGGTCCGGAACCGCTGTGCAGGTACCTGCTTCTGAGGGGGTTTTCAGGCCTACTCACATCACTATTTCAAAGACAAAGACAAAGACTCCTGTTAAGTCTAAAGTTCCAGCTCAAGCTGCTTCTGAATCCACTCCCAGGACACAAAAGCAATTATTGAGGATGGCTGAAGATTTGCTTACAATGATTAGGGGTTCTCACCCCCCTCCTGAGAAAAGGCCTCGACAGGATGTTACTCTGGATTCCTCTGATCAGACTTCTGTATCTTCTGTTTCTTCCTCAGATCAGGACTATTCCTTTACCCCTTATGAGGATTCGGATGCTGAGGACTCTTTACCCTCGGCCTCTCCGCCTGAGGATTTTTCTTTTGGGGAAACCTTGCATGAGATGAGGGAACATTTTCATTGGGAAGGTCAGGAGTATTCTGCTTCCAAGAAGAGGCTTAGAGAATTTCTTCTTCTTCCTCAGCATAGGCCTTTAGCTATCCCTCCTGTTTTGGACATTGTTGATGATGCTTTTTCTGAGGCTAATTTGAATCCTGATTCCATGCCTCCTGCTCCTTCTAAGCCTGATAGATTTTATAGGGTTCCTGACTCTCATTTATTTTTATTTAAAACCCTTCATGGATCCTGAAACTATTTCTCAGGGCTCTAAGGCTGCTAAGGTTGCTACTTCCAAAAATCCTATTCCCTCTGAGAAGGATTCTCGGGCTTTAGACAGGTGGGGAAAAAAGGTATATACTTCTGCTACCCTGTCTGTAAGGGCTTTAAATTGCCAGTTTCATATGTTTAAATATCAGCAATTTCTTTTGTCTGTTTTAAAGCAAAAGCTTGCTTCCCTTCCTGCTTGTGCAGAGGATAAGGAACTTCAGGATGTTTTGCATGCTACTGAACAGGTGAACAAGCATAGCTTACATTGTGGTTTTGATGCTTTGGATGCTTCTTGCAGGGCTGCTGCCTCTGGTACTGTTATTAGGAGACATGCCTGGCTTCGTGAACAAAGTTTACCTGAACAGGTTAAGGCTAAGTTATTAGATGCCCCTGTTCAACATGATGTTCTTTTTGGATCCAAGGCTGAGGAAGTTATTAAAAAGATGGAAGAAAAGGCAAAGTCTATGCAGACTGTAAAAGATTTCTTGCAAGTCCAGCCTCCTAGATTTTCCAGGAATTGGCCCTCTAAAAATTGGTCCTTTCCCACGTCTGACAGGCCTCAAAGAGGAAGATATAGGCGCTCCAGAGGTCGTGGTCAAGGCCGGGCCTCTTACAGATCTAGACAATGGACTGCTTCTTCACCTAGAAGGGGAGAAGACAGATCCCAATCTCAAAGAAAGCAAACTCAATGACTCTCTCGGTTGGGCTTCAGGACCCCTTCACCTGGATGCCCCTCTCAGAGGAAAACTGTCTCTTTTTTACAGAAATTGGACTCATATTACCCAGGACAGATGGGTATTGGACGTGATTTTAAAAGGTTACAAATTCCACTTTCACACTTTGCCAAGGACTCACGGTTGGCCAGATCTGACAAAACATCAATGGTCAGAGGCCTTAACTCAAGTGGATGCTCTTCTGGCCATGAGAGCCATAGAGCCTGTTCCACTCTCGGAAATGGGAAAAGGGTTTTATTCAAGACTGTTTCTGGTTCCCAGAAAACAAAACTCATGGAGACCTATTCTGGACCTTTCTGTGTTAAACACCTTTTTGGAGATTCCAAAATTCAAGATGCTTACTCTGCAGCAGCTAATCCCAATGCTCTCTCAGGACGCCTGGATGGTGACATTGGACTTAAAGGAAGCCTATTTACATATTCCCATCAGGCAGGAACGCAGGAAATTTCTCAGGTTCAAGGCAGGCTTGAGGCACTTTCAATTCTCTGTTCTGCCCTTTGGTTTATCTACTGCACCCAGAGTCTTCACCAAGTGCCTGGCACCAGTAGTGGCTTACTGCAGACTTCAGGGGATCCAGATTTACCCCTATTTGGACGACTGCCTTATTCAGGCAGACAGCAAAGATCTTCTGCTTCAACATCTGGACTTTGTTCAACGTCTTCTCCTCCTACTGGGATTCTCAGTGAACATAAAAAAGTCACATTTGATCCCTTCTCAACAAATGGTATTCTTGGGAGCCCTCTTAAATACAACCTTACAAAGGGCTTTCCTCACTCCAGAAAAACAAACTCAGCTGGCTTCTACTTTCAACACCTTGGCAACTCTATCTCAGCTCACTGCAAGGAAATTCCTGCAGGCTCTGGGCTACATGGCTTCCTGCATTCTGTTGATTCCAAACGCAAGGCTTCACATGAGAAAGCTTCAATGGTACCTGAAAAGTGTATGGTCACAGCATTACCACGATCTGGATATTCTGATTCCTCTGATCCCCTGCCTTCAGAAGGAGTTCCTCTGGTGGTCCAGGGCATGCACTTTAAACGAAGGAAAACCTTTTCGTCTTCCTCAACCTACTCAAATCCTAACCACGGACGCCTCGGATTATGCTTGGGGAGCACACTTTCTAGACAATTGCCAGCAGGGAACCTGGACAAAGGACCATCTTCACTGGCACATCAATCTGAAGGAAATGTTGGCAGTTCAAAATGCCCTTCTAGCCTTCAAGAACCTTTTACAACCAGGGCCTCTGCTAATTCGCACAGACAACACCACGGTCATGTGGTACATCAACAAGCAGGGGGGCTCTCATTCATACCCCCTCTGCAGACTAGCTATGGTTTTATGGGACACAGCTCTAAATTTGAATCTCCAGGCTCAATTCATTCCAGGGAAACAGAATCTCTTGGCAGACAGTCTGAGCAGAAACATTTCAGATCCTCACGAATGGATGCTAGACACCAACTTATTCAACAGGATTACTGCAGTTTGGGGATGTCCCCAGATAGATCTGTTTGCATCCCATCTCAATCATCAGCTGCCTCGCTTTTGCACCAGGTCCTTCCACAAAACAGCTTGGAGAGTGGATGCCCTGTCCTTCAGCTGGAGAAGCCTTTCAGCATATGCCTTCCCTCCTCTTCCTCTACTACCTCGGGTATTACTGAAGATAAAGCAGGACAAGCCCAAGTTCCTCATCTTGATTGCTCCAAATTGGCCTCGACAGTTTTGGTATCCAACTTTAAAGCTCCTGTTCTCGGGCCTCCTTGGATTCTCCCACTGAATCCTTCTTTTTGTCCCAGCATCAGGGTCAGTTACTACATTCCAATCTCAAGACCCTTTGCCTGGCAGCTTGGCTCTTCAAAGGAATTTGATTTCCTCTAGTCTTCCCAAACAAGTTTTGGATGTTCTTTTGGAAGCTAGACAGCCTAGCACTAGGAAGTCCTATGCCTCTAAATGGAAGAGGTTTTGTATTTGGATGCAGGACCGAGGCTCGGATCCTCAGGTTCCTGATCTCTCTTCTATTTTGCTTTACCTTTCGGAACTTTTATCTAAAGGACTTTCCTTTTCTTCCATTAAGATTCATGCTTCTGCTATCTCTGCGCATTTCAGTTCTGATCCTCCTGTTTTTTCTCATCCTTTGGTGAAACAGTTCTTGAGAGGGGCTAAAAATTTGTGGCCTCCTAGGACCCCTCCTGTCCCTGCCTGGGATCTTAATTATGTTTTAGAAAAGCTTACTTTGCCTCCTTTTGAGCCTGCTGCATCTTCGGATATTAAGTTTCTATCCTGGAAGACTGTTCTTTTGTTAGCATTGACCTCTGCCAGAAGGGTCTCAGAGTTGCAAGCTCTCATGGCTGTGGAACCATACCTTATTTTCCATCAGGACAGAGTATCCTTGAGGACCAATCCTACTTTCATGCCTAAGGTGATTTCGAAAGTGGCTTTAAATCAGACAATTCACCTTCCTACTTTCTTTCCAAATCCTCAAAATAAAGGGGAAAGGATTTTGCATTCATTGGATGTGCACAGACAGTTACGATTTTACCTGGACAAGACTAAAGATTTCAGAAAGTCTAATCAATTGTTTGTTTCTTTTGCCTCCAGTTCTCTTGGAAAACCTATTTCTAAACAAACTATTTCCAAATGGATTGCTTATGGAATCAGATTTTGTTACACTCATCATGGGAAACAGTTTCCAGGCACCCTTAGAAGTCATTCTACTAGAGCAGCTGCCACTTCTATAGCTTTCCTCAGAGGAGTCCCTACCAAGGATATCTTGGAAGCTGCCACTTGGAGTTCTGTGCATACTTTTTCCAAGCACTACAATCTCCCCTTGTTTTCTAAGTCCAGGGCAGGCTTTGCCTCTGCTGTCTTGCAGGGTATCCTTGCCTCCCCTTCTATCTAAAGCCTCCTCCCCCTTTTACACTGCTTTGGGATTCCATCCTACAGTTATGACTGCAACAGTGAAACACGAAGAACATAGTACAGTTGTGTACACCTACCATAAATGTAGATGTTCGAGTGTCTTCACTGTTGCAGTCGGGGTTTCCCTCCCTCATATCCCCTCTGTTTTTTCTCTCTCTTTCTTTTTTGTGGTGTATTTGTGTTTCCTTGTTGGATTCATTTTTGATTTGTTGGGGACTTCTGACATCTAGGGCAAGAAAGGCTGGAGAAGATGGCGTCGGCTGAGGGCTATGTACCAAAGCGTACTGACGTCAGGGTACTAGCTTATACAGCCGACGCCGGACCCAGACTTTGGGATTCTGGCCGACCTCGGGCTGCCTGCCGGCAGGAGCACCCTACAGTTATGACTGCAACAGTGAAGACACTCGAACATCTACATTTATGGTAGGTGTACACAACTGTACTTTCTAGACATAGTAGATGATGTATTTTCAGAGTCCAGCCTGTCTCCTGACTCTTTACTCCCTGCACCGGTTAAGCCAGACAGATACTACAGGGTTCCAGATTCCCACAAATTTCTATATAAAAACCCTGCTGCTGACCCAGAAACTATATCTCAGGGTCCCAAAGGGGTCAAGGCTTCCACTGCAAAAAACCCTGTCCCCTCTGATAGGGATTCTAGGGCACTGAACAGATGGGGGAAAAAAGTTTACACTTCTGCTACCTTGGCTGTAAGGGCTTTAAATTGTCCATTTCATATGCTTAAATATCAGTAATATTTAATGTTACTGCTAAAACAGAAAAGGTTGACAAATTCTGAATGTGCAGATAACAAGGAAATGCAGGATTTATTGCATGCAGCTGAACAAGTGGGAAAACATACTTTGCAATGTGGTTTTGATTCACTGGAGGCCTCTTGCAGGGCCACTGTTAGGGGTACTGTCATTAGAAGGCATGCTTGGTTAAAGGAACAAAATCTGCCTGATCATGTTAAAGCAAAATTATTGAATGGTCCTTTACAGCATAATACTTCGTTTGGTGTTAAGGCACAAGAGGTGTTGAAGAAAATGGAGGATAAAGCAAAATCTATGCAGACAGTTAAGGATTTCTTACAGGTACAACCACCCAGATTTAGCAGGAACTGGCTTTCAAAGAGTTGGTCCTTTCCAGTGTCAGACAGGCCACAAAGAGGCAGATACAGATGCCCTAGAGGCAGATCCCAGCCCCAAGGCTCATACAGGCCTAAACAATGGGGTGCTTCTACCTCCAAAAGCGGAGAAGACAAATCACAGCCATATAGAAAACAGTCCCAATGACTTTCCTCTGCCAATACCAAGCACTTATCTTTTGGCAGCTCCCTTAGGGGGGAAACTAGCACGTTTTTCACAAAGTTGGCATATAATCACCCAGGACAAATGGGTCTTGAATATAGTGTCCCAGGGCTACAGGTTCCACTTTTACACCCTGCCAAAGGCAAAAGGTATGCCAGACCTGCCACAAAATCAGTGGGCAGAGGCGCAAAAACAAGTTGCATCCCTCATGGACATGAGGGCCATTCAGCAAGTACCACAGCAAGAGCAGGGACAAAGATTTTACTCAAGACTATTCCTGGTACCCAGAAAGGACAAAGCATGGAGACCAATACTGGACCTGTCTATTCTAAACACTTTTCTGGACGTTCCAAAATTCAAAATGTTAACGCTGCAGCAGCTTCTGCCCATGCTGGGCAAGAAGGCTTGGCTTGTAATGTTGGACCTAAAAGAGGTATACCTGCATGTCCCAATCAGACAAAATTGCATACGATAACCTCAGATTCATAGCTGGTTCAATGCACTACCAATTCTCTGCACTGCCCTTTGGCTTATCTACTGCGCCCAGGGTCTTAACAAAATGCCTGGCACCAGTAATTGCTTTCTGCAGACAGAGGAATTCAAATATACCCTTACTTGGATGACTGCCTTATTCAAGCAGAGAACAAAGACATTCTACTGAAGCATCTGGCATTTGTAAAAAGATTACTAATTTGCCTAGGGTACACGGTAAACGAAAAAAAATCAAAACTAGTACCCTCTCAAGAGATAATATTCCTGGGTGCAAGCTTAAATACAACTGCCCAGATGGCTTATCTCATGCCAGACAAACAAAGGCAACTGACTTCTTACTTCGAAATGTTGTCAACAAAGACCCAGTTATCTGCAAGAAAAATTCTGCAGACTTTGGGCTTCATGGCTTCCTGCATTCTACTAATTCCATATGCAAGACTGCATATGAGGAAACTACAATGGTATCTAAAAAGTGTTTGGACTCAACATTGCCACAGCCTGGAAACATTAATTACCCTCATTCCCTGCCTGCAACAGGAGTTTCGATGGTGGGCACAGGCCTGTCACCACAACAAGGGACAGCCATTCACTCTACCCATGGGCAGGCAAACACGAACAACAGATGCATCAGATTATGCCTGGGGGGCCCACATGGCAGGAAAATGTATTCAGGGAGTATGGCCAGCAAGCCAAATGCATCTTCATATCAGTCAAAAAGAGATGCTAGCTGTTCAAAATGCCCTGACAGCCTTCAAGGATCTACTTCATTACTTCATCCAGGACAACTGCTGGTAAAGACGGACAATGCTACAGTCATGTAGTACATAAACAAGCAGGGAGGCATACATTCCTACCCCCTCTGCAGACAAGCCATGACTTTGTGGAACACAGCATTGATTTATCAAGTACACCTGCAAGCACAATTCCTGCCAGGAAAGACAAATACTCTAGCAGATGAACTAAGCAGAAATCTCAAGGATCCTCACGAGTGGAAACTAGATCCACAAATCTTCAGCATGATAACAAGGAAATGGGGATGCCCAGACATAGATCTATTTGCCTCCCTGCACAACTGCCAACTACAGAGATTCTGCACAAGGACTTATCACAAACAAGCATGGAAAGTGGATGCCCTATCATTCAGCTGGAAAACCCTTACAGTATATGCCTTTCCTCCACTGCCTCTCCTCCCCAAGGTACTCCTAAAGGTCAGACAAGAGAAACCAAAAATGATATTGATTGCCCCAGACTGGCCACACCAGCACTGGTACCCAATCCTAAAAGAGCTTGTCTCAAGGCCCAGCCTGGACATTACCCCAAATTCCTCATTTGCTGACCCAACAAAACAATCGGATCCTGCACAGCCAACTCAGAACCCTAAATCTGGCTGCATGGCTGATAATTTAACCATTCAGAACACACCTCTCTCTAAAGCAGTTATGGATGTTATTTTGGAGGTCAGGAGGCCCAGCACCAGAAAATCTTATACAGAAAAATGGAAGAGATTCTGTGCTTGGAACCAGGCACAAGGAATGGATGCGCTTGTACCAAATATTCCTCAGATTTTACAATACCTAACTGAGATGCTGGACACAGGCCTATCCTTCTCATCAATTAAGATCCATGCCTCTGCCATTTCAGCTCATTACAATATGGATCCACCTATTTTTTCACATCCACTGTTAAGGCAGTACCTCAGAGGGGCCAAAAACATAAGGCCTCCAAGGAGAGCTCCAACACCTGCATGGGACCTCAATTTTGTCTTGGAAAAGCTCACACTGCCTCCTTTTGAGCCATCCAATACAGCTGAGATAAAATACTTATCATGGAAAACAGCTCTGCTCCTAGCAATAACCTCAGCAAGAAGAGTCTCAGAGTTACAGGCACTAATGGCTGTGGAACTTTTTATTATTTTCCATCCGGACAGGGTTTCTCTAAGGACAAACCCAACATTTATGCCTAAGGTAGTGCCCAGTGTGGCTCTTAACCAAACCATTCATTTGCCTACCTTTTATCCAAACCCACAGAATAAGGGGGAGAGACTTCTGCATTCTTTGGACATATACAGACAGCTACACTTCTACTTGGACAAAATTAAAGCCTTCAGAAAGACTGAGCAACTCTTAGTGGCATATGCTGCAGGATCACAAGGAAAAGCTATTTCAAAGCAGAATATTTCAAAATGGATAGGCCATTGCATTCGTTTCTGCTATTCACAACATGGCAAATCAGTGCCTAAGGGCATTAGGCCACACTCAACCAGAGCAGCAGTCACTTCAGCAGCCTTCCTCAGAGGAGTAACAACCAAGGACATTTTGGAGGCTGCAACTTGGACTTCAGTGCTCACTTTTATAAAGCACTACCACTTACCTCTTTACTCTAAATCCAGAGCAGGCTTCACCACTGCAGTTCTGCAGGGCCTCATAGCCACTCCTAATTCTATCTAGGCCCAGCCACCCAACCTCAGCTTTGGGATTCAACCCAAGTGTAATGACTGCAACAGTGAAACACTATGAACATAGTACAGTTGTGTACCTACCATAAATGTAGATGTTCGAGTGTATTCACTGTTGTAGTCCAGGTTACCCTCCCACCATCCCCCTTTGTTTGCTGGGACCTATCTGTACTTCTCTATTCTATACAACCTATGTGGTGTATTTGCTTGTAGATGAAGGTAATGTTTATGTTAGTGCATGCTTTTTTATGAGCAGAATTTTAACCTACCCTTTTGGGGCACCTGACATCTGGGGCAAGAAAAACTGAAGAAGATGGCGTCGGCTGCATCTTTTATACCCCTGGCGCACTGACGTCAGGGAAGAGGCGACAGCCGGACCAGGACTTTGGAATTCAGGCCGACTGCAGGTAGCCTGCCAGCAGGATAACCCAAGTGTAATGACTGCAACAGTGAATACACTCAAACATCTACATTTATGGTAGGTACACAACTGTACTTTGGTTATCTCAGTGGGCCCTAGAGGGATTTCACAGATTCTGAGCAGGGAAGAAGATCCAGGTACTCTTATTGAATCTCTTCAAGGGTCAGAACCTCCGATGTTTATTAGGGCTGACATTCCTACCAAGGAAAAACAGAAAACTGAACATTCTTCTGTACTTCCTAAGGACTCTGAAAGGGAATGGCAGGAGTTTATTCAGGTCCTGATTAATGCCTTAATATCCCTGAAGCCTCCCCAAGGGGTTTCTCTGTCTAATCCACCTTGGACTTCAACTCCTTTTAAAAGGCCTAGGGAACCTGATTCCTCAGATGAGGATTCAGAGTCTGATTCTTCTCAGATGCTTTCTCCCTTGGCTTATGGCTATGATAAAGAGGAATCCATTAGCCCTTAGTCTTGTTTGTAAGAGCTGTCTTTTGGGGACACAATGGCCAGAATGATGGAATGCTTTAAGGGGGTTTCTTCTCAGGTGTCTGGTATCAAGTAGAGGTATTACGAGTTGCTTCAGGTGGACATTCCTAAACTTTCTGCAGTACCTTGTGTTGGCTGTTTAGTTAGACACCTTTATAGCTGCCTCTAAAGCTCCAGAGTCAGAGCCCTCAGCTGCTGAGAAACCTGACAGACTCTATAAGGTTCCTGAGAATTGTCACTTCCTGTTTTGCCCTCCTGCTGATTTTGTTGTTGACAGTCTCCTCTGACAAGCCTTATAAGCTTTTATCCTGTACCAAGCTCCTGCCTTCGGATGAGGATAGTAGGGACATGGAGAGGATTGGAAAGAAGGTCTATACTGCTGCCACCTTGGCCTTTAGATCCATTAATTACCAGACCCACATGATAAGATATGCTCTGGCTTTGATTTCCCAGGTGTGTCAGGTTATTTCTGACCTCCTTGATTCAGAAGGAAAGTCCTCTGCTCTCTCTGTATTGGATTCTACCTCTCAGGTGGCTCACCAGTTTGTCAAGTGCAGCTGTGATGCTGCTGATGCCTTTTCCAGAGCTGCTTCCTTTGGGTCTGTCATTAGGCATTATTCTTGGCTTTGTTTGCAGTCATTACCTAAGGACATTAAGGCCAAGCTGCTGGATGCTGCTTTCGAAAATACAAATATGTTTGGGATTGCTACTAATATGTCTAAGTCTCTTCAAGAAAAAAGTAAAGCTTTGCAAGACCTTAAAGATGTTTTGTGTCTGCCCATCCCTAAGTTCCAGAGGAACTGTCTTATTAGGTTTGTTTTGTTCACAGGCAGCCTTGTCAGGACACTAAAGGCAGGAAGGATGGTATGAGAGCTCCTCCTGCTAAGTCTTCTCAGGCACCTGTGGCCCAAAAGCCTCCTTTTTCTGACAAGTCTACCTTTGTTTGACATTTTGACCCCCCACCCCTTATTCTTGGCTAGATTCCCTTGTTTTTTTGGTTGTTCCTCTGTCTTCTAAACTGGCAACTCTTCACCTCAGATTCTTGGGTTCTGTCTGTAATCCATCAGGGTTGCTTCATTGTGTGGAAGTCTCTCCCTGCTTTTTCAGGGATTCCTCAACCACATCGAGAGCAACTTCCTTATTTCTCAGAGTTTCTTGAGTCCCTAGTAGACCGGAGAACTATTCAGTCTGTCCCTCCTTCCCAAGTAGGACAGGGATTCTACTCCAGAATGTTTCTGCTTCCTTGAATGGAGGGCACTTAGAAGCCTGTTTGGGATCTCTCCTTGCTCAACACCTTTCTCAAAGTTCCTTCCTTTTGGATGCTTTCTCTTTAAACCCAGTTTCCTCTTTTGCTACCCTAGGCTTTTCTGATGTCCTTGGATTTGAAAGATGCTTACCTTCATATTCCTTTTTAGCATCTTTTCAGAAGGTTTTTGTTTTTTTTTTAAATTTTCAGTTCTGTGTTTTGCTGTTTGGCCTCGCCACTGCCCCAAGAGTAGTCACAAAATGCCTAGTTTCTGTGATTGCCTTTTGCACACTGCAAAGCTTTCCGATTTTTCCTCATTTAGACAACGTGGTAATTCAGGCACCTTCTCCCCTTTGCCTGTTACAGGCTCTAGCGTTCACCATGTCTCTCCTTCAAGGTCTGGGACTCGCTATTAACTTCTAAAAGTCTGTCCTGACTCTTTATTATCAGGATCATGTGCATCTGGGCTGCAGAATTAAAGTAGTGCCACTGTCGGCCTCTCTTCCACTTCCAAAAGTTTTGTCCTCAACAGCTTTCTTTCACTCTCTTCTTCCCGTGCCTACTATTCCAGCCAGGGTTTTTTTCAGGGCCTAAGATTCATGGCTTATTCTATTCCAGTGCTCCCTCTTGGCAGACTGCATATGTGGAAGCTTCAGTGGTACCTCAAGTCAGTTTGGCTTCAGCATTGATTCCCTCTGGATTTCAGAGTGCCTCTCCTTCCTTGTTTCAAGCAGGAATTTGAGTGGTGGAGTAAACAACTTAACTCGCAACCCAGGCCTGCCCTTTCAGCCTTAGGCTCCTTCTCAAGAACTGTTCACTGATGCTTCAGACATGGGGTGGGGGGCTTCCTGTGGTCACCTCAAAGTTCAGGGTCTCTGCCCACTCCCCATCAGAAATCAGACCATATCAACATTAAAGAGATGAGAGGTCTATTCTGGCCCTTTAGGCTTTTCACCCCATGCTTTTTCTAGCCCCTTAAAGGTTTACACATACAATGCCACAGTGATGTGGTATGTCAACAAATGGTGATGGGGGGGCACAAAGTCTTACCTTGTTTGCAGGCAGGCTCTTCTGCCCTGGAATCTATCAATTAGTGTACATTCCTTCAGAGTACAATCTAGTGGCAGACTCTGAGCAGGTCCAAAATACAGGCTCACAAATGGATATTTCGCAGAGACTTGTTTCTGGACGTAGTCCATCAGTGGGGTATTCCTCAAGTAAATCTTTTTGTCTGCCCTCTAAACAGCCAGCTCCATCTTTTCGGTTCGAGTGCCTTGCTATGTGGGGTGAAAGATGGATGCCCTTTCTTTTCCGTGGAAGGGGATGTTTTTCTATGCTTTCCTTCCTCCCACTTCCTCTACTTCCAAGAGCCCTGCAGAAGATTCAGCTGGACTCCCCAAAAATCTTGCTATTGACTCCTTTTGGCCAATGTAGCACTAGCTCCCCCTCTTAATGCATCTGGCCAAGGCAATCACCACAAGTTACCTCACCAGTTGGACATCCTCACACAGGACAAGATGTCACTTATCCATCCTCACTTGTCCACTCTTCAACTGACACTGTGGGTGATTAGGTTTTGATCCCTTTTTAGGCGCATCTTTTCTGAGGATGAGTTCAGTATTTTACAGAAGGCAAGAAAACCTGCAACCAAAAAGTCTTATACATCCAAATGGAAAATATTTTCTGTCTGCCATGCCTGATAACCAGGACCCTTTTTCAGTGGGGTCCCTCTGGTTCTCCCCTATTTTTATGAGTTGTTCCAGTATGACTTGGCCTTTTCTTCTGTGAAGGCCCATTTGTCAGATATTTCTGCCTGCTTGCCATTGAATCCTCCTTTGGCTTCTTGTTTTGAGGTCAAACAGTTTCTTAAAAGGTGGAGTCCTGCATCTCAGGCCCCCTAGGGAAGCTTACTCCTCCTTGGGACCTTAATTTTGTTTTGGAAAAAATTGACTCTGGCTCCTTTTGCGCCTGCAGTTTTAGCTTCTCTGCAACACTCTAGCTGGAAGACGGTCTTGTTGCTTGCTGTTACTGCTATTCAGAAGGTTTCTGAACTTCAGGCCCTCATGGCCATCATTCCTCCTGTTTTTTTAACAGAGAAAGGGGTGTCTGCTCATACTAATCCTTCTTTTATGCCCATGGTTGTTAATGAGTTGTCCTTAAATCAGACAGTACAACTCACTTCCTCTTTTCATTCTCCACAGTCAGCTAGTGAGAGGGTCCTGCATACCTTGGATTTGCTCAGACAGTTCGCAAGTATTATTTGGAAAAACTAAGACCATCTGTAAGTCTCACCAGGTTTGTGTTTATTTTCATCCATCTCCTCCTGAATATCTAAGAGTATTTCCTTTTGTCATCCTTTTCATGGCAAATGTTTTTCTGCTTCAGTTAAAGCTCATTCCACTAGGGCTCTTGCATCTTCTGGTGCTTTCTTCAAAGGTTTGGACACTATTTCTGTCCTTAAAGATGCTACTTGGTCCTCAGTGTATTCCTATACTAAGCATTATAAATTAGATGTGGTTTCTAGGGCCAGAGCAGGTTTTGTTAGGGCTGTCCTGCATGGGTTTGTTGAGGGCTGTTCCCAGCTTTCCACCACCCACTCCTTTTCTTGAACTTTTGTGCTTTCCCTAAGGTGAAGAATACTGCAACAGTGATATAGAAGGAAGTAGTACAGTTGTGTAAAATTCTACCATAACCGTAGATGTCTTTCTCTTCACTATTGCAGAATTTGGTCCTTCCCTCCATCCCCCTTTTTTCCTTTGGGGTTTGATTTGGTTACCCCCATTTTCCAATGCCTTTTCTCCCTTTGGATGTGCGTAGCCGTGTCAGCCACACTCACAGAACAGCCGATGCAGGAGGGAAACCTTTACTCTGGTATTCAGGCCTGCCGAGGGCTAACGACAGAAAAAGCCAGCACAGCGTGGAATCCACAAAAAATATATTTATTTAAAAATCAATGATAGGAGGAAAAATCTCCACTATCAAAAAATCCAAACCGGTTTCGGCTAAACACAGCCTTCTTCAGTGGGTCAAGCAATTATAAATTACAACCAAACAATTCAGTATAAATAGTACAATTTAAATAAGGCGTGTAACAATCATTGGTCCTTCAAAATTGGTCATTAAGTCCAGGTGGAAATAAAGCTCCAAGTTTGATCATCCATTTTCTTTCTTTGACATTTAGCAATTCATGCCATCCTACCTTATCCCTACATCGACACTTAATACAATCAATAACAATAAATGAAAATGAAGCTGTATGATGTTTAAGAACATGTCTGTAAAGAGCATTGTTTTGACGTTTATTTTTTATATCACTAAGATGTTCCCCAATTCTCAGACGCAATGTCCTAGAGGTTTGTCCAACATAGAATGAATAACAAGTACATATGGCAAGATAGATAACCCACTCACTGCTACAATTGGCCCAAACATTAATATCAAAATCTCACTGGTGAATTCACTAGTCTTTGGCACCCTAATACAATATGAACAATGACCACATGGCATAGAACCAATGATCGGTCCACCAGTTAGAACCACCCTTTTATAGTGACTAAACATTGAACCTAATGTTTGTCCTCTTTTATAAGAGAACAAACATTTGTGTCTCAAGAAAGGATGTAATCTATCCTCTGCCATCAAAACATTCCAATGTCTATTAATTATATTCATAAAACCCCTGGTATTACTTCCATACGTTGTTACCAAACGTAATGGTTCAGAAGAATGATCATGACTTTTAACTTTGTAACTTAGTAAATCCAATCTATTTTGTGTAGTGGCCCAGTTTTTGGCAAAACTAATAGTACCTGGACGATAACCTCTCTCTTTAAATCTACGAACCAGATCTTCTTTAATGATATTGAAAGTTGAATCATTAGAACAAATCCTCCTAGCCCTGAGAAATTGGGATTTGGGGATATTCTGGATGATATGTTGTGGGTGGAAGCTGGAAGCATGTAAAAGGAAAATGAACCCAGGAAATTTCCTATAAAGAACTGTGGATAAAGTATCATCATGATTCCTGATGACCTCCACATCAAGGAAAATCATCCTAGAAATATGATAATTTACCTTGAATTCAATTCCCCAAATATTATCATTAAGATGATCAATAAACTCTAAAAGATAAACCTCATCAGCCTTCCATACCAACCAACAATCATCCAGATATCGACGCCAAATCTCCATCTCACACATATAGATGTTATGTTTATGATCATAAATCATAACCTCTTCGATGTAAGCCATAAATAAGTCAGCATAAAGGGGTACGAAAGACGCACCCATCGCTGTACCTTTAATCTGCAAAAAGCACTGTTTCTGAAAATAAAAAACATTACTAATCAGTACATATTCAACTAAACAAACCAAAACGGTATTGAATCCGGGTGAATAAAGACCGGATCGAGACAACCAATAATCCAAGGCCTGCAAACCAGCCCAATGTGGAATATTGGTATAGAGAGAGGTCACGTCCAGAGTACATAATAACCAATGTGACTCAAGTTGTGTATCATTAATGATGTCCAAAAACTGGGTAGTGCCTTGAATCCTAGACCTAATAAACGGCAAAAGGGGTTTCAAAAAATGTGTCAGATATTCAGATAAGGGTTCAGTCAGGGACCCACGTCCCGAGACGATAGGTCTTTCAGGCGGATTTAGGGCATCTTTATGTATTTTTGGCAGTAGATAAAAATACTGTTGTTTTGGTGAAGAAACAATCTATGAAGATCTGGTTCGTAGATTTAAAGAGAGAGGTTATCGTCCAGGTACTATTAGTTTTGCCAAAAACTGGGCCACTACACAAAATAGATTGGATTTACTAAGTTACAAAGTTAAAAGTCATGATCATTCTTCTGAACCATTACGTTTGGTAACAACGTATGGACATAATACCAGGGGTTTTATGAATATAATTAATAGGCATTGGAATGTTTTGATGGCAGAGGATAGATTACATCCTTTCTTGAGAGACAAATGTTTGTTCTCTTATAAAAGAGGACAAACATTAGGTTCAATGTTTAGTCACTATAAAAGGGTGTTTTCGGATGTTAAGGACCCTACTCAATTTTCTCTAACTGCTGGACCGATCATTGGTTCTATGCCATGTGGTCATTGTTCATATTGTATTAGGGTGCCAAAGACTAGTGAATTCACCAGCCGAAACACCCCTGAGATTTTTGATATTAATTTTTGGGCCAATTGTAGCAGTGAGTGGGTTATCTATCTTGCCATATGTACTTGTTATTCATTCTATGTTGGACAAACCTCTAGGACATTGCGTCTGAGAATTGGGGAACATCTTAGTGATATAAAAAATAAACGTCAAAACAATGCTCTTTACAGACATGTTCTTAAACATCATACAGCTTCATTTTCATTTATTGTTATTGATTGTATTAAGGGTCGATGTAGGAATAAGGTAGGATGGCATGAATTGCTAAATGTCAAAGAAAGAAAATGGATGATCAAACTTGGAGCTTTATTTCCACCTGGTCTTAATGACCAATTTTGAAGGACCAATGATTGTTGCACGCCTTATTTAAATTATACTATTTATACTGAATTGTTTGGTTGTAATTTATAATTGCTTGATCCACTGAAGAAGGCTGTGTTTAGCCGAAACCGGTTTGGATTTTTTGATAGTGGGGATTTTTCCTCCTATCATTGATTTTTAAATAAATATATTTTTTGTGGATTCCACGCTGTGCTGGCTTTTTCTGTCGTTGGTTGCTGTTTCTTAGCTGAGCACTAGCCTTGCGTGCACCTTTTTGTGTTTCCTGCCGAGGGCTACCCAGCAGGGGTAATCCACAAGTGATGACTGCAGCAGTGAATACACCCGAACATCTACATTTATGGTAAGTATAGACAGCTATACTTTCCATCTACTGGATGTGCATAGACAGCTTTGCTTTTATCTCCATAGAACCAAGGATTTCAGGAAAACTGACAAGTTGTTTCTCTTTCCCTTTAAACAGATTGAGCAAGCCAGTTTCCAAAGTTACACTGGTAAAATGGTTAACTGATTGTATCTCCTTTGTCTGTAGTAAAAGAGGATTGTCCTTGCCTAAGCCTCCTAGAGCTAATTCCATGAGATCTGTGGTGGTTTTATAAACTTTTTGGTCAACAGCTTCCATAGATGACATTTGTGCAGCTGCTGTTTGGTCTAATGCTCATACTTTTATTGCTTATTACAAATTAAATTTGGTTTCTAGGAACAGAGCTACCTTTGACTCTGTGCCCTGCAACATTCTTCCATGAGGACCACCCAATGTTCAGCTAGCTAGGGACACTCTCCCATCAGTTGAATGAATGAATGAAAATGACATAATCAGATTAAAAATTGTGTACTCACCATAAAGTTCCATCCTTGTTGTCCATTTTCATTCTTCCTCAGCTCCGTGCCCACCTACCCTTTTCCCTTTGCTTCTGGAAAGACTTTGTTTTTCTTTGGGAACTACTGTTCCTTATTTGAGCTCCAGCTCTTTTTTATTATTCTATTCTTTATTATTTTTTAAGGTATTGATCCTTACTGATCCTTAGCTATAAGGGCAGCAAACTCAATCTGAGGTGTATTGGGTTGCCATGGCATTATGGGTAAAGGGAGGAGCTTGATAGTTTGAATCTGAAGGTCTGGTAGAAGCAACAGCATCAGATCTGGGACCCATCAGTTGAGGAAGAAAGAAAATGGGCAACACAGAAGGAACATTATAGTGAGTACATAACTTTTTTATTCTAATTGTGAAACTATGAGGAATGTTTAACCTGCATTTTCATCTTCTGAGCAAGAAATCTGCTTTAAATAATTTAATTTCTTCTGTTGCACAAGTCACTACTCATTTACTGTGTGTGTGACTCTGTTGGTAATGTTTGATGAGATTTGCATGGCTACATTCTCATAACCATCCAGACGATGATAAAAACAAGATTTTAAATTCCCATTTGGATAGAAATTTAGTTTGTGGCCACTCTGCTGCAGGGGTGATCAAAAAATGTGATGAAAGGGGTAAGATGATCTGGGAATCTCTAAAATTTTTCAGCTCAACTTTTCCAAATTTTCTAAGGGATTCTCTTAACTTTTCACCAAATTTTGGCAAAAATAGAATAGACACTCTCAGCAAAATGCAGGTAAACAGACTTTTAAGAAGAAATGGCAAGGATGTTCCAAAAAGAAGCCTCAAACCTTCTAAAACCAAGACTAGTCCACCAAGTCTGAATGACTATTCAAGAGACCTTGTGACCCCCTCCCACCCTAGTCCTTTTTTCCTCCAGAAATTCTGATTCTCTATATTTTTTTGTTTGGCAACAGATAGTTTCAGGCAAATGGGTTCTGAAGGCCACTCATCAAGGTTACAGATGGCAGTGGGGCAGAATTCCTCCTTTCTGGGGATCATTCCTCTTCCTGCAAACTAGACTGTCTTATTTCCTCCCATTCTCCATCACATGGTGTCTCAAGGAGTGATATAATCAGTTCCTCCTTTCCAGGTGGGGAAGGGTTTTATTCAAGTATGTTCCTTTATTCAAGTATGTTCTTGGTGTCAAATAATGAAAATGCTTTGAGACAAGTTGTTGATCTTTCTTTCCTAAACTTGTTTGCGGTAATGCCCAAATTCAGAATGATGTAACTTCACAACCTATTAGCTGTTCTTCCTCTTTCAAGTTACCTGATAGCGATAGCCTTAAAAGATGCTTATCACATCCATATTTATCCAGACTTCAGGCATTTAAGAAGGCTTTGTGTATCAGAATTACATTATCAGTTCTTTGCTTTACCCTTTGGACTATCCACTGCACTAAGAGTGTTCACACAGTCTAGCTCCAGTTATAGCTCATTGCAGGCTAAAGGTGTACACATTTTTCATATTTAGACAACTTGCTTATCTTTGCAGAGTCTTTTTCAAAGTGTTAGGAATCTCTCTTTCTCTCTGTCTCTCTCAGGTGAGAGATCTTTTACACAAGCTTGGGAGTCCAAGAGAACATTCAGAAGAAGTCTTTCTTGACTCCACACAGGATTGTGTTCCTGGATTATCAGCTAGACACCTCAGTTCAAAGATATTTTCTTCCACACCAAAAAAGATTTACTTATTTTTCATTTGTTTACCAGGAGTGTCTGACTGAGCCAAAAAGGCCAATTTTCAGCAGAGGCCTGGGGACAAAAGCTCCACTATTACATTTTTACAAAAAAAAAAAAAAAATGGTAACAAAGAACAAAAAAATGTATAAACAAGAGTTTGCATAATCAGTAGCAAATATATATTGGTACATTATCAGCAGCAAATGCATATCAAATTAAGATTATATAAAAAGACAGCTATAGGAAGAAGAAAGAATAAAAAATAGAAGAGGTGAAGGAAGAAAAAATAGACAAGGTTACAGAATAACTAACAATACATTGAGAGGAGAAGAGAATGTTAACAGGGAAAATAAGAGGGGGAGAGAGAGAGAGAGGATGAAATAAGGACTGCAATAAAATAAAACTAAGGACTTATCCTGGTGATAAGCAGGAGCATAGCCAGTTATATCTAGATCTATTTCTAAGGTTTTCCACTCAGACTTTGGTCACTGCAAGGTAATATGTCAGAATTTTGGGACTCATGCTTTCTATGATTCTGATAGTCCTGGGAAGACTCCACATGAGAAAGATACAGTGGTATCTGAAGTCTCTGGTCCCAGCTCCATCTTCCTTTGTCTTTTCAAATCCCAGTGCTAAGTGTTGTCAACAGAAAATAATTTTGTGAAGACAGCAGATATCCTTAAATCCAGGTCTCACCCCCCCCCCCAGTAATTTCAAAGCAGTCAGTCACCACAAATGCATCAGACATTTTGTGGTAGCAGTCGCAGGAGGGATAAAAATGTAGGGTTTGTGAGACACCAAAGACAGACACAAACATATAAATGTCAGAGGGCACTCTGCTCTGAATCGTATCAACAAACGGGTTCTACCCTCTTTGCAGACTAGTCACATTAGCTGGTCTATATTACGAAAGTTTATATAATTGATCACTCTGAGTGGAAATCCCAGAAATCGAAAATGATATTGTGGGGGCTGCACCCCCTACCCCGCTAAATATATATTCCAACTCCGAGATTGCACTACAGTGAGGAAAGGGCAAATACTCCACTCTTCACAATCTCAATTTCCGGGATTTTCGCTCATTAGAGCAATCGATTATATGAACTTTTGTCCATATAATATAGACCCATGTTAGCTTGGGGTATAGCTTGACAGCACAACCGACATTCTGTCAGAGCAAAATTTTGTGTCAGACAAGCTGAACAGAACCAGGGCAGACCCTCATCAATGGAGACTAGATCGGGGGGCTTCCAGTATTTGGTCCATCTGTGGTGAGTTTCTCTTTGCCACTGGCAAGATTTTGTTCCAGGACTCCATGCAAGAAGGCCAGAAAGACCAACGCCTTTTTCTTTCTTTGAACATGAATATTTTTGTATGTTTTTCCACCCTTTTTGCTAATATCATGGGTACTTCTGAAGATTCAAAGTGAATCCCTTAAAATCATTGTAGTGACTCCTTTCTGGCAAGAGTAGCCATAGTTCTCCCTTCTTTTGGAAATGGTCAGTGGCAATTACTACAAACTTTTTCACAGACTAGAACTACTCACAAGAACAGGGATGATTGAGGCACGCTGACATCAATCAACTTGGGTTCCTATTAAATGATCGAAGACGCATTCTTTCGAATGCGCCTTGATCAAACTTGAAAGCACGAAAAGGCAAAATAGCAAAACCGCATATAAGCAAATTCTTTCCCTGGGAAAGAAATCACTTTGCCGCTTCCGTTACTTTGCCATTTTCATGACTGTAGTGCAATCTCGGAGTTGGTATATTTAAGTGTAGGGGGAGTGTGGGGGGCGAAGCCCACTACTTTGTAATGTTTTAAATTTTTTTTGTTTTGTTTTGTGGAGCAGCGATTTTTTTCCAAGGAAAAAAATCGCTGTTCTAAGCGTTCAAGATTGTAAGCTTTTGCTTACATGGGTTCAATAAATCATCGTTCGCTTTTTTAATCGTTCGATGATTTAATATAGACCCAACCAACTTCATTTGACTGCCTGGCTGATAGGGTCTTTAGTACCTTTAGGCACCTGTTTACTGAGGGATATGTAGCAGGTGCTAATGAAGGCAAGAAAGCCTGCAACTGGAAAATCGTATATTAGCAAATTGAAAAGGTTTTCTAGTTGGCGCCAACAACGTAACCAGCACCCATTCAGGGCTAATTTTTCTTTAGCTTTACAATATTTGTGTGAATTTTTATCCTATGGCCTTTCTTGTTCCTCTAACAAGGTTCATTTATCAGACATTTCAGCCCATGTATCCTCCTCCTCTTTCAATGCAGTCTCATGACAAAATGTTTTTGAGAGGTTTTTGCACACATGGTGTCCATATAAACCAGTGGCCACTCGTTGGGATCTTAATTTTGTGTTAAAGATGCTAACACTTGTTCCATTTGAACCAGCAAACCTGGCTGACTTAAAGTTCTTAACATGGAAAACAGTTTTACTGATTGCTCTGACTTCTGCCAGAAGAGTATCTAGTTTGCAAGCTGTTATGGTGAGTCAACCGTGTCTCATTTTCCACACACACAAAGTTTCTTTGAGAACTAGTCCTCCTTTTAAGCCTAAAGTGGTATCCAAGTTTACTTTAAGCCAAACTATCCACTAAAGTGGTATCCAAGTTTACTTTAAGCCAAACTATCCATCTTTCCATTTTTTTTCCTGAACCTAAAAATGAGATGGAAAGGATACTCCATACCTTGGCTGTCCACAGACAACTGGGTCTATATCATATAATTGAACATCCAAAATTTCGAACACCATATGTTCGAATTTGGAAGTTCGAAATATGACGACGAAACCTCAGAACAGCAAATTTTTTTCAAGGGAAAAAAATCTGCTGTTCCGAAAAATGCACACACACACACACACACACACACACACACACACACACACACACACACACACACACACACACAAAACACAAGCACACCAAAAACCTAATAAACCTACACTACACCTTACATACACAACTATCTATGCACTAACCTTAACCCAAGCCCTAACCCTAAGGTCCGTCACTATCGCACACTTGCCTTACCCGCACCCCTAACCCTAAAGTCCGTCAATATCACACACTTACCTGCGCCCTAACCCTAAAGTCCGTCACTATCGCACACTTACCTTACCTGCGCTCTAACCTTAATGTCTATCACTTTCGCACACTTACCTTACCTACCCACACCCAAACCCCAACGTCCATCACACTCACACACTTACCTTAACCTGATCCATACCTTTTGCACCACAGTACAGAAAATGTCAAAGCCGCAGAAACAGCCAACCAAATTCTTTCCCTGGGAAAGAATTTGAATTTCCGCGGCTTCAGTATTTCTATTTTTCGAACTTCCCCATTTGATCTTCCAATACTCGACATTTAGTATGGTCGATTAAATAACAGGTACCCAGACAACTTGAGTACTATTTTGACTGAACTAATTCTTTCAGATGTTTTGATCAATTGTTCATTTCTTGTGAAGGTAAGAAGGGACAACCTGTGTCAAAATAAACTCAACGGTTGTCTAAAGCTATTACCTTTTGTTATACTCCCCATAACAAAACTGTTCCAGGCAGCATCAAGGCCCATTCTGCCAGGCCTTGGCTTCATCTGTATTTTTTTGGAAAGGTTTGGATTCTAGACGTATTGTAGAAGCTGCTCCTTGGTTCTCTGTACATATTTCTACAAAGCACTATAAGCTTGATTCCTTCTCTACATGCAGATCAGGCTTTGCTAGGACCATTCTCCAGGGACTCCTGATCTCTTATTCCACCTCCCAAATGAAATAAGCTAGAGTAGTCTACCCATATAGCTAAGGCTATGGCAGGCATGATCAGTATGATGAACATAGTACAGTAATGTAAGTAAACTTACCATAACAGTAGATGCTTGAATGATCACTGCTGCAGTAGCTGCTCCATCCCACTTATTTGTTGGTCTGTTTTTATGCCAAGATGTGGACATTTGTTGTTTGTTGATCCTAGCATTGGCCTTTCAAGGCTCAGTCTCCCTTCATGTCTCTGTTGGCAGTAAACCTCTGAAGGGCTTGACACCCAAACATCGCTTGAGCTGCCTGGTAGTTTGAATACGTGGAAGGTGCCCTGATGCTTTGGAAGCTACCCAGCTGTTATATCTTTGGCAGGATATAATCCATATAGCTAAGGCTTCCTCAGCAGTGGTCATTTGAACTGTTGCTGTTATGGTAAGTTTACTTACACAACTGTACATTCCATCTCAACAGATTCCAGAACAGTAGGATAGAGGATAGAGAATGTTGGTGACTGAATGTACATTGACTTGAGAAACCACTGTATTTTTCTCATGTGTAGTCTGGCCAGGGGATGCATCAGGATAGTAGAGGCCATGTATCCCAAAGTTTTGAGATAATCCTTTTCAGTGGTCATAATTTGGTGGGAAAACTCTAAGAACTGGAGCTGTCAAAATGCGGACTTCTACTGGGGGGAACCCACACTGTAAAAGTTGCAGACTCCAAATCTGATCTCAAAGCAGTGACAAGTGGAGTACCACAGGGTTCCGTCCTGGGACCTCTCCTGTTTGGTATCTACCTCTCTGAAGTACAGGCTAACACAGAAGGCCTCTGGCTAACGAAGTTCGCAGATGACTGCAAACTATAGGAGCCATAGTCAAGTCCCCAAATGATGTGGACATCCTACAGAAGGGCCTCACTGAGACAGATGCCTGGTGTCAGAGCCATGGCCTCAAGCTCAATGCCAAAAAGGGCAGTGTCATCCCCTTTGGTAAAAACTCTGTACCCATGAACTACCACATAGGCAGCAATCTACATAACACTGAATGCGTGATAAGAGACCTTGGGACCCAGGTGGACAGTAGTCTCTCCTTTGATAGTCACATCGCCACAGTAGTCAGGAAGTCCTTCTATGTGGCACACCTCATCATAAAGGGGTTGTCATCCAGGAAAAAAAAGGTCATTGTTCTCCTCTACTCATCACTCATTAGTCCCATTAGAGTACAACGCTCCTTTTGGAGTGTACCTCACAAGACATCTGCAGCAGCTGGAAAGGCCACAGAAGTACCTCACAAAGAGGATTACTGGCCTCAAACAAATGCCCTACACTGACCACCTCAAAAAACTCCAGCTTTACTCTGTAGCATATCGCCTACTCCGAGGTGATCTCTGCCCAACACATAATGCTATGTCAAACCCAGAGCTGTTGGACATGCTACACCTAAAGAAATCCCAATCCCTCCGAGCTACATGCTCTAGGGACCTAAACCTTGTCACCACAATAAACAGGACACGCTGGTGGGATAGATTTCTGTCCCAGAGACTTCCTATACTCTGGAACAAGCTACACATCTATGTCAAGCAAAGTTCTTCATTAGCACTCTTCAAGAACAATCTTGATGAGTGGATGGGAAATAGGAAATACACCCCGGGGATCACTTCTGTGTCTCTGCTGGACAGTGGCACAGGAAAATAACTTTCTTGGGTGGCTGTGGAACCTTGCTGGCTAGGCTTGCGTAGGCCCTTGGGCCGATAGCCTAGTATCTATCTATGAACCTATAAGAGATTAGTCCAACAGGCATCCTAGAAATGTCAGCCTGAGAGAAGAAAAGAAAGATTTCTCCTGGTTCAGATGAAAACCTGCATTTTGAAACAGATCCATGACAAAAAGAAGGGATCTTTGAACATTTTATAAAATATTAGCTAAAAGAAGGTGGTAGGCCAAGTAAAAAATCTGTGAATTCCATGTTGCCTGCAAAAAAAAGTATTACTGGAGCTAGACACTTTGTAAATATCCCTGGAGCTGTAGAAAGCCGAAAGGATAAAGAACTGAATTGAAAATGTAAACCATTTATAGAAAACCATAAACAAGGTCTGAGCTTTCTGTGCATAGAAATAAGATGATGGGCATCTCTAATAGTCATAATAACCAGAAAGCAGTGTGAAGAGAAGAAGGGGAATATCCCTTTCCCTAGATGTACCTAAAATAGCATAAAATATGGTTTGGCAACACCTCTAATAACACAGTTCAGGCTCAGCCTCCATACAGGTTTTGTACAGTGCAAATGGACAGCAGCTGCAGCCAGTCTCCTACATAAGGGAGAACCTTCCACAGATCCAGGAAATTATAGACCCATGAGTGTGACCCGCCTCATTTTCAAATCCAGGGAAAGACTTATGGAGCTAATC
Source organism: Protopterus annectens (assembly GCF_019279795.1). Classification (NCBI taxonomy): domain Eukaryota; kingdom Metazoa; phylum Chordata; order Ceratodontiformes; family Protopteridae; genus Protopterus; species Protopterus annectens. The sequence goes on along the minus strand of NC_056745.1, from coordinate 1,049,341,882 downwards.
AGTCAGGACGTAGGAAACCTCAAAACATTGGACCCATCTCAGTTTGGATTCATCCAGAGCAGGTTTTGCTTTTTTAACCTGGTGATTTTTTTTTTTTTTGAAAATGTCACTAAAGCAATGGATGAAGGCAAAAATGATACACACAGCATACCTCAACCTGTTCAAAGTTTTTGACACAAATCACCAGGCAGGTATAGTGGAAAAGTTAAGTAAACTGGAAATAAACCCGTGTCACTTGTTGGATTGCCAGCTGGCTTACAGATAGAACGCAAGAAATAAAAATAGGGGAAGTTACTTCCAAGAAACAGACCAGTTATTGGTGGAGTTCCCCCAGGGTTCTGTGCTGAAACCTCTCCTATGTCTGAAGTAAAAAACAATACCAAAGGGCTCTGGCTGGTGTTTGCAGATGATTGCAAGCTAGAGTAGTCATTGAATCCCCAAAAGACCTACCCATCCTGCAAGAAGGTTTGTCCAAAATAAATAACTGATGGCAAAACCATGGAGTGAAACTAAATGCCAAAAAATGCATTATTGTATCCTTTGGGAAGTTATCTCTCCCAGTGAAATACCACATTAACAGTGAACCCATAAGAACTGATGCAGTTGTTTAGAATTTGGGAGCTTAAGTGGAGAGTGACCTAACATTTGACCAATATGTGTCCATTGTTGTAAGAAAGCCCTTCTGTATTGCACATATTATTAAACAAAGGGATTGTGTCTAGATCTGAGGATGTCATTGTTCCCCATTACTCAATCCTGAATAGGCCAATAAATTAATATAATGCCTGTTTGGCATGTATCTGTCCAAACACATGCAACAACTGGAATGCCCACAAAGATACCTTACTAAAAGGCCTAAACAACATGTCCTTCATGGACTGACTCAAAGCCCTGTCACTATATTTTGTATCCACCATACTGCTAAGAGGTGACCTGTGTCTGGCATACAAGGCATCCTCAGAGACAATACTGATGGAGTTACTGCTTATCAACAAGCAAATGGTATCAGAAATTCTCGGCCTAGGGATCTAAATCTTTTCTGCAACATTAAAAGAACAGTTTTGAGGTACAGGTACATCTTACAGTGGATACAGCTGTTCTGGAACAGACTCCCCATCCTGGTAAAACAAAGTTCTTCCCTGTCCATATTCAAGCACGGCTTGGATCTGTGGGTGGAAAACAGAAAATTTACCCCAACACTGCCCCCTGTACTGCTGATGGACAGAGGCAGCTCCTAATGATTTATCTCATGCATAGTACAATCCCAGTTATTGTCATTAGGAGTAATATATAGTTATTGACCTGGGGAATGGTAGAGACTCGCTAACCAAATGGGACAGGTTAATTCAAACACATAAGAGGAAACTGGCTAGGTTGAAAATGGCTCGCAAGGGCAGCTAGTCTGGTACTTGCCAATGAATATATAAAATATTCTGAAGGGTAAGCATTTTGAATTTTGGAAGTTTTATGAATAGAGTTAGAAAAGACAGATTTAGCACAGGTTTTGATGTTCCCTCTATTTTGGGGCTACTAGAAATATTTTGGAATAAAATATTTTTCTTTGCGATTGTGAAACTGGTTTTCTGACACTTTGGGATAATATTTTTAGAAGCAATGAGAAGAAACGGTTGAGCTTGATTCTTTGCGTTTAGAGAAACTTAGGTTTGGAAGGATGGGGTTCCACTGCCACCTGTATCCATTCTGAAACAGTATCCAGGAATATATATTTTTTTTTCTCCAAAAAGGGAAAGAAAGGCAAAGGATTGCTTCCTAGTTTTTGTGGAAGGACATTGTGGAGAAGGGAGGGTGAGTACATAGTGGTGCATTTCTCTTGGTATGAAATGGAGTTTAGGATCCACTCCCCTTTTTCTCTGAATCTTCTTGCCAGCTTTTCTTATTGATGGGTTTCCAAATAAATTGCAGGGACTGTTTAAAAGCTTTCATGAAGTAAGGACCAGGGCTAAAGGGGTAGTTCCTGCTGTACTTTGGAATGTGTGACTGAAAAAATGCTTAACCCCCCTGAATAAGTTTTCATCTTTTATGAAAGCATTTAAGATTTCATGTTGGGAAGAGCCAAACAAAACTTTCTTGTGTAGGAGAGCAGTTAATTCTCGTAACATTATGTTACGGGTTATGTTGCTTATGAGAAGCTAGGGATGGTAAAATGAATTCAGATGGTACTAATAAAACCTGCATGTGTAGAAAATGAATCCAGAGACATTTCAGATATTGTGCAAAGCCACAGTAGTGATACTTTGCATGATTTTCCTCATTTATTCATAGGCATAGGAAATTTGACAGGGAAGTATAAAAAAATGGATACAGTGCTGGTACTACATGCCATCAAGAAATTACCTGTAACACTGAGAAGTGAAGATGAACAAAAACTTGGAGAACGGATAGATTATATGTCATTAAGAAGCAATTAGAGTTGGTTAATAGGTGAATATATGCTTACTTGTTTACATTTGTAATGGTCCATAAATAATACTGAACCTGATACCTGCTACCATTACCCTACCATTCACTGGGAAAACTACTAGAGTACAAATTCCCAGGCCCAGCGCTTCCTGGAATTCATCAACTCAAACGCCCTGGATCAGCTGGTAAGCTCCCCTACCAGAGTTGAAAACATATTGGACCTGGTCATCACCAACATGGGCAACAAGTGTTCCACACTGGAGGTCAACCCGTCACTGGTTAGATCAGACCATAAACTAATCACTCTGGATGTCCACACCCCATCACCACCCCCAACTAAGGAAACCACAGTAAAAATCTTTTCTAAAGCAAACTTCACCTTACTTAAGACAGAGGTGGTAAGTTTCACAGCCCCCACGCTATGCAGAAACCTTTACAAATGCCCTCTATGAGCACCTACAAGGATGCATGTATCATGCCATCCCTAGCAAAACCAAGACTCACTCCTCTAAGAGAAGGGAACCAGTTTGGTGGACCCCTGCAATAAACAGGCTATACAATAGAAGGAGGAAACTAGTTCAGAAAAAAAGCAAATCCCAAGAAGGAAAGACATCCCTGATCAATATCAGTAAGAAATTGAGGTCCCTCATGAAATCATCCAAGGTTAATTTCGAAAGAAAAATAGCCAAGGATTCAAAAGATAACTACAAAGCCTTCTTTAGCTATGTTAAGAATCTAGGTGGCAACTCGCAGATGTGCACTGAACTAGTGCAAAATAGCGCAAAATATACTGAACCTACTGATATTGCCAACATCCAGGCAGATAGATTCAGTGCAAACTTCATCCCCCTCTCACCTCCAAAAGGGACCACAACAATACCGGAAAAGTGTAGTGTCCCAAAAATCACAGATGCATAGGTGAAAACAGCCTTTTCAAAAGCCAAAAACACAGCATCAATGGGACCAGATGGTGCCCCAGGCTGCGTCTTGCACGAACTACGGAACGAACTAACCCCCCACCTAAACACGCTGTTCTACCTCAGCCTCTCCACAAGCTATGTGCCCATAGAATGGCGCACAGCAACGGTTATTCCTCTCCACAAAGGAGGGGCCACAACTGACCCTGGTAACTATCGCCCCATAAGCCTGACTAGCCTGGTCTGCAAGGCTATGGAGTGCATCATCATGGAACTCATTAACAAAGACATTGGGAACATCCAAACACTTGACCTGACCCAGTTCGGCTTTGTTAAGGGCAGATCATGCCTACTAAACCTGGTTGACTTCTTCAAGACAGTCACCAAGGCCATAGACGAGCGAAAGGTGGTTCACACAGCCTACCTTGACCTCACCAAGGCTTTTGACACTATTCCCCACTCAGGTATTACAGAAAAACTCACCAGCCTGAACATAAACCCCTACGTCATGAGATGGGTTGCCAACTGGCTTACAGACAGAACTCCCACTGTAAGAATAGTGGGCTCCAGGTCCAACTTGTAAACCAGTCACA